>NC_048447.1:351837-719231 GCF_004353265.1 Vitis riparia
ATATGAATTTATTATTAATTTAATTATTATAATAATACATGAATAATAATTTATTTATTACCAACTATACATGCATACAAATTTATTATTAATTTATTAATATAGGATAGTTACTCGTTCAATGCAAAATATTGTACTTGAATTTTTTTATAAAATACAAAAATTATATTTTAAATATACTCTGTAATGGCCTTGACCCGCAAGCTAAACAACAAGGTTATTTTACAAGCCAACTTCCAAAATTATCATATATCTTAAAAGAAATAATAAGAAATCATCCTTTCGCATGAAATCCATAATCCAAATATATCAAATTATCTAAAATAGTAGTGGTAAATTAAATTATTAATAACAAAATGTCACCATGACATTAAGCCCAAGACTAAGAACTATTTGGACTTCTAAAAACCCCTCCTACTTGAGTCACTCCTTGCCAAAATTAGGTGTACCTAAAAACATTTTAGTAAAAAGAGTGAGCCTAAAGCCCAATAAGGATATAAAGATCAAGTACAAATGTCTTTCAAAATTGAAATGGGTAATCTTTACCGCATGCTTCCAACATAACAAAACAACTTAAATTACATGTGTCATTTTTAGAATACTGTAAGCATAACATTATTTTGAAAACATATATACTAAATGAACAACTCTGGCATTTTGCAAAAAAATCCCATTAAATTGGGACTTGTAGAGATGCTCATTAAAATGGGACTTACAAAAGTGGCTAGCATCATGTGTTCCTTACATGATGGTGGGTGGAACCAAAACCAATCTAATGGTATACCATAGGTCAGAAACTACCCTATTGACCAGGTTTATAGATTATCATTACCTCCACCAAAGGTAATGATAGTCAAAACATTTTCCCTTGTTAACAAGGGTTAGATTACTAGTGCCCTAAAATTTTTTAATTTAAAAACAAAAAATTCCATATCACATGTAAGCAAACTTATACAATATGAAAAATTATTTCCCAATTTCTTGAAACTTTCAAAAGAAAATTATACTTGACCATTTATAATAGAAATATTTTTCATTTAGTCCCTTTACCCGAATTCAAACTCCCAAGATCAAAGTGGTAAAATTTCCTACGAATCACCTAAGAACTTAACAGATTTCTTTAAACTAATGTTCCAATAATAATTATATTCTAAGTGTGTGTGTGTGTGTGTCTATATATATATATATATATATATATCATACTTCAATTTCTTAATTGTCTTGAATTTATTGTACAGAACTTTTCAAATTTCCTCACTTATAATTAATCTAATTTAAATTACATTAATTTAATGATCTAATTTAGACAATTTTAATTTATTCTAAAAACCTAGCATAATAAAATTCTCTCACTTCCACTATACATGCACACTAACACAATACCACACACAAAAATCTTAGCTTAACAATCAAAATCTTTCATATATTTCTCAACAAATTCTATTTCCTTTAAATATGAAACCCTACTGTGCACCAAATTCTATTTGTTTTAAATAAAGAATCCCACTGTGCACCAAACTCTAAGTTTCATGTAATTCTACTTCATCTATACTTGGAATCTTGTTGTATAGGTGTTAATCTCTAGGCTTTAGCCTTCAATTTTTATATTTATTTATTTATTTATTTACAATTCTTATCTCTTGCACATAAGAATTTGTATATACCCATTTCTCCCAAAAATCCTATATTTAAAAATAAATAAATAAAGTCCACTACTTCACATAGATTTTTCTTTTCTAATTTTCGACAACAAAGCATCAAGCTTTTTATTGTTTTTATTATTATTATTATTATTATTTTGTATCATTCTAGATTTAATTACTTTCAAATTATTTTCTTAATTTCGTGCTTCCATTAATTTTTTATGAATCCTATTAGGAAACTAAAGTTTCTAAGAAGAAGAGCTAAAATATAAAATTTTTAAAAATAATCTTTAAGAAGTATTACTTACCTTGAAATTTTCGTGGAAGCACAAAAAAATCAAAATCATCATTCTCTTCACTTAAATCTAAAACCCTAGATTTCTCTATGTACGTTCTCTACAATGCTTGAAAGTTTAGAAACAATTGTTCAAAATATGAGTCTAGTATTTATATTTTATTAATAATTATTTATTTACTTATTTTAAGCCCAACCCCATAATTAAATATTAAAACCTTTCAGGCTTAGGATAATATATCCTCATCTCCTTAAAAAAAGTTTAGTCCTCTAAACTTGCATACCTAAAGTAAGAAAGATGTTTGAAAATTTATCCTTTATCTTTTCCTCTAGCTCATAAGTAGCCTCCTTTTCCGAGTGATTACTCTACTGAACTTTCATCAACTTAACTACTACACGTCGAAGAACCTTGTCCATCTTATCAATAATTCAAATAAGAAACTCTTCATAAGTCAAGTTTTCTGCCAAGTAAAGGTGCTTAAGATCTACTACATGAGAAGGATCATGCACAAATTTCCTTAAAGTTGAAATGCGAAAGAAATTCTGAATCCTTTCTAAACTTGGGGGTAAGGCAATTTGATAGGCTAAATAGCCAATCCTTTCCAAAATCTCAAAAGGTCCCACATAGCTAGGACTCAACTTTCCTTTTTTTTTTTCAAACCTCATTACTATGTTCACAAGTGAAACCTTGAGGAACACATGATCTCTAACCTAAAACTCCAAATTCTATCTCTGTTTGTTTGCATAACTTTTATGTCGGCTTTGAGAAGTCTTCAATCTTTCTCTAATCAATGCAACTTTTTCTGTAGTAACCTAAACTAACTCTGAACCTAGGAGCTTCCTCTCACCAATGTCATCCCAATAAATTAAGGACCTATGCCTTCTACCATAAAAAGCCTCATATGGTGCCATACCAACACTAGCTTGATAGTTATTATTATAAGTAAACTTCACTAAAGGCATGTGATCTTCCCAACTACTTCCCAAGTCTAGGATAGATGCTCATAACATATCCTCTAATATCTAAATCACCATTTTTGATTGACCATTTATTTGTGGATCAAAGGCAATATTGAAACTCAATTGACTTCCCAAAACTTTTTGTAAGCTCTTCTAAAATCTAGAGGTTAAGCGGGCATCTCTATTTGAAAAAATGGATACTGAAACTCCATATAATCTTACAATCTCTTTAACATATAAGGAAGCTAATTTTTCTAAAGGAAATATAGTCCAAATAGTTAATAAATGAGTTGATTTTGTCAACCTATCAACAATCACCCATACTGCACTATTACTTTCGAAGTCTTAGGTAGCTCAAAAACAAAATCTACCGTGATATGCTCCCATTTCCACTCAGGAATGGGAAGTAGTTGCAATTGTCTTATTGGGCGTTAATGCTTAGCTTTGACTTGTTGACAAGTTAAACATTGTGCTATAAAACAAGCAATATTTCACTTTAGTCTAGACCACCAATAGAGTTGTCTCATGTCTCTATACATCTTAGTCCCATTAGGATGAATTGAAAATTTATAATTGTGAGCTCCTTCTAAAATTTCTCTTCTCAAATCCCCAACTTAGGGAACACAAAGTATGTTCTTGAACTTCAAGATCCCATCATCTGAAAGTACAAACTTAGGCTTAGTGTTCCTTTTTATACCATCCATGATTTGTGCAAACTATGGATCATCCCTTTGTGATAACTTAATTCTCTCAACCACATTGGATTGTACATTAAGTCTAGCTAACAATACCCCAGAATCTCAAATTGTAAACTGAGCCCCCAAGTTCTCTAAATTGTGCAATAAATGTGGTTGTCTTCCTACTATGGCTACCAAAGATCCCACATACTTCTTACTTAAAGCATTAGCAACTACATTCTCCTTACCAAGTGATACAAAATAGCGTAATCATAGTCCTTAAGGAGTTCAATCCACCTTTTTTGTCTTATATTCAATTATTTTTTAGAGAATAAATACTTCAAGATCTTATGGTTTGTATGAATTTCACATGTTTCACCATACAAATAATGTCTCCAAATTTTAAGAGCAAAAACCACAATTGTCAACTCCAAATCATGAGTGAGATAGTTCTGCTTATAAGGTTTCAATTGTTTAGAGGCATAGACAATAACCTTCCCATGTTGCATCAATACACAACAAATTCCCTAATTTGATGCATCACTTAAGATAACATAACTCCCTAAGCCTAAAGGAATAGTCAATACTAAAGCAGACACCAATCTATTTTTTCAACTCTTTAAAACTACGCTCACATATCAGACCATATAAACTTAGTTTTCTTCTAAGTTTAGTTAAAGGCAAGGTAATCTTAGAGAATCCCTTTATTAAACGTCTATAATACCCAACCAATCCTAAAAAGCTTCTGACCTCAGTTATAGTTTTAGGCATTTTCCAACTAACCATAACCTCCACCTTGCTAGGATCAACTGATATTTCATCCTTAGAAACTACATGACCAAGGAATGAAACCTTGTCAAGCCAAAATTCACACTTCTTGAACTTAACAAAGAGTTCTCGCTCTCTCAAAATCTGTAAGACAATCCTCGAGTGTTGTTCATGTTCTTCCCTACTTTGTGAGTACACCAAGATGTCATCTATAAAAACAACCACAAATTGATCTAAGTAAGGTTTAAATACCTGATTCATCGAATCATAAAAGTTGCAAGTGCATTAGTCAAACCAAAGGGCATCGCAAGAAATTCATAGTTTACATATCTAGTACGAAAAATAGTCTTAAGTACATCCTCGCACTTGACTTTAAGCTGATGATAACCAGATCGAAGATCTATCTTAGATAAAACACTAGCACCTTGCAATTGATCAAACAAATCATCAATTATGAGCAATAGATACTTGTTCTTACTTGTCACCTTATTTAACTCGCTATAATCAATACATAATCTCAATCTACCATCTTTCTTTTTTAAAAAAAGCATTGGGGCTCCCTAAGGTGATACACTAGGCCTTATAAACCCTTTGTCAAGCATCTTTTGAAGTTGTGACTTCAGATCCTTGAGTTCTAGATGTGTCATACGATAAGGTGCCTTTGAAATAGGAGTCGTCCCTTACACTAACTCAATAGTGAACTCCACCTCTTGCTTTGGTAAAAGTCCAGGCAAATCCTTAAGAAAAACATCAAGATAATCCTATACTATAAGAATGTCATCCAGCTTTGCATCATTGTCATTGCCCATAACATAAGCCAAATATCCATGGCACCCTTTCCTTAGCAAAGATTGAGCTTTCATAACTAAAATCAATTGCATTGGAATATCAACAGAACCCCCTTCAAAACAAAATTCAAGTTGACCCGAAATTCGAAAGGTTACCTTCTTGTTAAAACAATCAACCAAGGCATGGTAAGCTACTAACCAATCTATCCCTAGTATAATACCAAAATATTTTAAATTCATAAGGATTAATAAATTAGTTAGATAATGTTTTCTTTTAGAAAAATTATCCTAATTTAAAAAAAAAGAATACTTGATTAAGATAATGATTATCTTTTAAAAACTTAATTTAAATAATGTTTCTTTTTAAAAAAAATTAGCATTAGTTTTTTAAAATAAACTTAAGGGTAATGCAATCTTAGATAATCCTCTATGAAACATTTGTAATACCCAACCAATCCTAAAAAGCTTCTGACCTCGGTTACAATGGTAAGCCTTTTCCAACTAGCCATAACCTCCACCTTGCTAGGATCAACTGATATCCCATCCAAAATTTCCACTTCTTGAACTTAGCAAACAGTTATCGTTCTCTCAAAATTTGTAAGAAAATCCTTAAGTGTTGTTCATGTTTTTCTCTACTTCATGAGTACACCAAGATGTTATCCATAAAAACAACCACAAATTGATCTAAGTAGGGTTTAAATACCAGATTCATCACATCCACAAAAGTTTCGAGTGCATTAGTCAAACCAAAGGGTAACATAAGAAATTCATAGTGTCTATATCTAGTATGAAAAGCAGTCTCAGGAAGATCCTCATCCTTGACTCTAAGCTGATGATAACCAGATCGAAGATCTATCTTAGAGAAAACACTAGCACCTTGCAATTGATCAAACAAATTATCAATTCTGGGCAATAGATACTTGTTATTAATTGAAACGTTATTTAACTCCTTATAATCACTACATAATCTCAATGTGCCTTCTTTCTTCTTAACAAAAAGCATCGGGGCTCCTTAAGGTGATACACTAAGCCTTATAAACCCTTTGTCAAGCATCTTTTAAAGTTGTGACTTCAGCTCCTTGAGTTCTAAATGTGTCATACGATAAGGTGCCTTTGAAATAGGAGTCGCCCCTGACACTAACTCAATAGTGAACTCCACATCTTGCTCTAGCAGAAGTCTAAGCAAATCCTTAAGAAAAACATCAGGATAATCCTATACTATAAGAATGTCATCTAGCTTTGCATCATTGTCGTTGCCCAAAACATAAACCAAAATATCCATAGCACCCTTTCCTTAGCAAAGATTGAGTTTTCATAACTAAAATCAATTGCACTAGAATATCAACAGAACCTCATTCAAAACAAAATTCAAGTTGACCTGAAATTTGGAAGGTTACTTTCTTGTTAAAACAATCAACCAATGCATGGTAAGCTGCTAACCAATCCATCCCTAGTATAATATTAAAATCTTTTAAATTCAAAAGGATTAGGTTTACAAAATATTCTCTATCTCCAATGAAAATAAAATCATCCTTGAGAACCCTAGTAGCCAGAAATGACTTCCCAACTAGTGTGGAAAAAACATATCAAACTCTAACAAGCCTCTCTAATATTTTATAAATCAACACTACTTTTTATAGGATTGATTTTGTTAAGGGATTGAGAATGGTAGTGTATTCATTCTTAAAGATTATATTGAATTTGAAAATAAATATATTCCAAATTTATTCTAACATATTTCTCGATAATTATCTTTATTCTTGTTTAATTATTGTTTATGCTTCTAGACAATTGAAACCTTATGAGCGAAACTATCCTACTCATGATTTGGAGTTGGCAACTGTGGCTTTTACTCTCAAATTTTGGAGACATTATTTGTATGGTGAAACATGTGAAATTTATATAGAACATAAGAGCTTGAAGTATTTATTCTCTAGAAAAGAATTGAATATATGACAAAGAAGGTGGATTGAACTCCTTAAGGACTATGATCGCACTATTTTGTATCACCCTAGTAAGGCGAATGTAGTTGTTGATGCTTTAAGTAGGAAGTTGTGGGATCTTTGGCAGCCATAGTAGGAAGACAACCACATTTATTGCATGATTTAGAGAGCTTGAGGGCTTAGTTTACTATTCGAGATTTTGGGGTATTATTAACTAAACTTAGTGTGTAGTCCAACGTGGTTGAGAGAATTAAGCTATCACAAAGGGATGATCCATAGTTTGTACAGATCATGGATGGTGTAAAAAGGAACACTAAGCCCGAGTTTGTACTTTCATACGATGGAATGCATGCAAGAAATGCAACAAAAAGGTCTTTATGAGAGGTGAAATTAAGGAATGTGCAAAATGTTGCAATCCAACAACAAACCACTATCCAAGGTATATGTTATTTAAGTCATCCTCTAATTTATAATTGTTATCATTCTAAAATTAAATGAACAAAAATAACTAACCTTACAAACAATAATATAGGTATATGCTTAGACATTTGGTTACTAAAGGAACCAAACAAGCAACAGTCACATTATTTGATGCAACTAAAAAGATTATTGGATGTCCTATAACTGAATTTATAATGAGTAACAAAGAAGTGTGTATGTCTCCCTTCAAAAAAGAACTATGAAAATTTTATCTTTAATTTGTAAATTAATTTTTTTAAATACATATTCTACAACATGGGATGAACAATAAATTTTACAAAGGATTGATTCATTGTTATGGGAATGTACGCACAAATTTCATAAATTTTAGTCCTACAAAATTAGCAAAACAAAATAGGAAAATAATGTGAATAAAATATTTATTGAAATTAAAAATATTGTGGGTACAATCTCAAAAATAATATTCTTTCCAAAAAAATATTTTCCTTCTGATTCTTTTACCTTGATTATACTTTGGAAGATATCGATGACATTTTCTTGATTTCGAAGATCAATCGAGGGCCACAAGTGGCTTATTCCCGAATGACCTTGTTGAATGGCGAAGAACGCGTGTAACACTTCTTTTTCCGTTTACCGAACTTGTAGGGAGATTTGATGAAGCTTTTTTTTGTTGTTGTGAAGCCCCTTTCCTCGTATGAAGTTACCTTTGGATTTTCTCTTTAGGATTTTCCTTTCTGGATTTTTCTGATTTCTCAATTTCTTTCTCCTTTTTGATGGAAGACACCTCTATTTATAGGTGAAGATAGGGAATTTGAATTTCAAATTCCTGAATTTTAGTTGCCTAATTCAAGGGATTTAGTTCCTTGATTTTAGCAAATTTTATTCTCCAAGAAGTTTTACCAACAAGATAATAATAATAATAATTTTCTTATTATTATTATCCTTTTTATAGTTAGAGATTAGGGAAACTTATCCATGAGAGGATTTTTTCTTTTCAATTTATTGATTTTGAAGACCAAATTAGTGGTAATTTAATCCACTAATTTTTTTTTTATGTCTACAGGGAAGTCATATATTTTCATCACAAGAATCAACCAAATCAGTGGCAATGGTCGAACATTAGGAAGCTTTATAACGAAGATGAGTTCAACGACTCACTATTACCTCCAATAAAAAAAATTGAAGATTTAGCAAGAATAATGTAATCTTATAAAACTTCTCCCAATTTGGACATATTTGTTTTTATCTTCACATGATATGTAAACAATCTTATAATGTTCCCCTACATAATCTACAAACTTTTTAAAGAAGACAACTAAGTTAATTATTTCAAATGATGCATCACAACAATGGACAATTACAAAACAAATAGATTATGACACAAATATGTTTGTTGTAGTTTTACATTGTAACTATTTTTCTACTAGTATATTGTCTTACAAATAATAATAAATATCTATTTAAATAATTTATTTCAAATTGTGATGAACACCAAATTCAATGCAAAAGGCAAATATATGATCTTTAAGATGGGTTTCATATTTAACTTAATTACTAAATTATAAAAAATATTAAAAAAAAATTAAGCAAGCTAAAACACACTCTTATGTTAAAATAATATGTTATCATATTGTAGACCCCCATTTTGGGGCTCGGTTTCTCACTTTCATGCAGCTTGTGTTGCCAAGTGTCGCAACCCTAGGAGACCGCGTGGCATCTTTTAGTTGGCTGCTATGGAATCACGGTGGTGCTTAAGAGAGCCAATGAAAGATGGACAGCAAGGGGGGAGGACGTTGAGAATTTTGTTAGAGGGGGAGCGTCTTCTGCAGGTGAGAGAGGGCTTTTTCAGGAGGCTGCCAGCTGGAGGAACCATGGTTGCTTTTAGAGGGGGCTGCAGGGACCTTTAGAGGCGGGTAGCTTTTGTTTGGTTTTTTTGGGGAGGAGAGAGATTTTTGAGGCTGAGGAGGTGAGGGCTGGTGCTAGAGTACGGGGCGAGCTGCAAGGGAAACAGGCTGGAAGGAGAGTATTCGTTTAGCAGAGGAGCAGCAAACTGTGGGAGGTTGGTTCGTTGAGGAGAAAACCAGAGGTGTCCAGAAAGAGTTTGAGCGGAAAACAAACCGTATAATCTTCATTTGAGGATTCAGGTATGACCATTATGAGCATTTTCATCTTGTATTTCTTGATTTTCCTCTTTTCACATCATTGACCTTAAGCATGGCTTGATGGGTTTTGTTATTATGTTCACTCTACTATGTTCTTTCTTTGGTTTCTCTGTTTTCTCTCTCAAATGACTGGGATATGGTTTACTTTCTTTGAGCTTGATGTTTGATTAAATACATAAAAGCTTATGGCTCATCCCACCAGTTGGCATTTCGTTCATCACTCATGAAACGAGGTTTTGCCTGATATCTTCTTGAGTTCTTGCTCTGTTTTATCTGTTTCATTTCCTCATACTTTTGTGCTCACATGTGTTGAATTGTGAAAATGCCTTGGACTGTGTATCACCCTTTGAGAAAGCTTTGGATGCTCCTAATCTGGAAGATGATTGTCACTCAAACTTATTTGGACTGAAAATAAGGGGTTGGTTGGCATGGTCATTTGGTTTGCATATGAGCCCGGTTTCTGGATTTGAGTGGATAATGTTGCTTTGCTCATGGAGTTGCTTGGCCGCTTTGCTCAGAAATAATGACTGCCATGGCAGGGCATTAATGCCATCTTTCAGCTGTTGATAATTCTGGATACATATTCAAGCTTCGACCAGGGTAAAGTTGTTGCCTACCCATCAGATATGAGATACTGTCACTTCGAGAACAGGGTTTGGATGTTCAGTTGAGAGGGTTAACAGAGAAGAAGAGGCCTCCTGAGAGTAAGGGGCTTGAGGGAGAGGATAATGGCTCTCATTCTTCATTAGGTGATTCAGTGCTGGATACTGCAGGTACAGAGATTGAAAAGACAGAGAAGGAAGCTCCAAAAGAGAAAGCTGGAGCTTCGGAGGACCCTGAGTCCAAGAAGGTGGAGATGGATGATTGGGTCTTTGGGCTTACGCAGCTGTTGAGAACCCATGTTGGTATTGATCCAGATGCTCGCATTGACCTACATGAGCTTGGGATGGAGCTCTGATCTGAAGCTTTTGAGGAGACAGTGACAAGTGAAGAGGCTCAAAGCCTGTTTGACCAGGCTGCTCCAAAATTCCAGGAGGTAGCTGCATTGGCTTTCTTCAATTGGAGGAATGTTCATATGTGTGCAGCAGGGAAACGCATTCCTTTGGATGAATCTGCTGCAAAAGATGTGATGGCAACCCTCCTCCAAGACCAACTCAGGTTTCAAGGTTAAAAACAGGGTCTTGTGGGTTCCAATAATGCCAGAAAGAAGGATAAGGAGTTTCCTTCCTTCGATAATTCTTCTTAGTATTCTCGAAGTCCTAAGTTGACCCGTGGGACAATGATGACATTAATGAACAGTGGCCACTACTTTTGTAACAGTTGCTGGACGGGGTATTTTATTGTGAAGTTGGTATTCAAATTGATGGTCAGCTTGCAGACCTCACTCAATGAATTATCAGGAGCTATGGCTTGACAGATGGCATTGCGTAGTGGGTTCGTTGATACTATTGAGTGACTCATTACATATCAGGTCAAAAGGGTAACAAATATGCTGACATCAACATCCCATACCTCATGTCATTGGGGCAGGTGTGGAGCCATTTCCTGGTTTTTCTTTTAGTCAGAGCAAGAACCCTATTCTCCAACAGTTAGTCCATCGTCCAGCATAAGATATAGAACATCTTTTGGAGCTTAAGTTACAACAGCAGCGAGAGTTTGAGCTTCATCAACAACATCGGTTTCGTTAACAGCACTTTCATCACCACCAAATGAAATTGCAGCAGTAGCTACAACAGTCTCATATTCAACAATTGCTTCTTGAATAGTTGCGGCATCATCGCATGTCTGATCCGGGTTTTGGGCAGTCAAAGATGGACCTTAGGGGAGACAACATGCTTGATCAGGCTTTGTTGAGGAAAAGCCTTCTCCATGAATTGCAGTAGAATTCGTTTGTTTCAAGGCAACAGGATCCATCTTTAGAACAGATCATTCAAGCAAAGATTGGTCAGAATGCATATAGAGGACGATCAAATGATTTATTAGAACTCATATCACAGGTAAAGCATGAGAATGCATCCCCTTCAGAACAGCAGCTTCGTTTTCGCCAAGAACAGTCACATGCAAGGCCTCTTTGGGCACTTCAATCCCCTCCTTATTATCCAAAACTTCTTGCTCGCTTCCAGCTAATAAGTGCACCCAACGATAAGCGCGAAGGGGAGTCTGTTCCATCAAAACCTGAATTCTCTCGCAGTGATAATGATGAAAATACAAGTGAAGGTGTTTTGGATGCTGTTCATCAATTGGTTTGTCTTGATCCAAGGAATTCAGATACAGGGATTACCATAGATCCATCCAACAAAGACCCAAAATCAGATACTGGCTTCTCACAATCCCTGAAATATGATTGCACTAATCCGGAGGGTAACGGAATTCCCCACAATGATATTGAGACAGAAACTGTGCTAGAAATGGTACTGGCAGGCCTAGAGATGAAGCAGACAACTCTGGGAATAATGAACTAACATTTGGCTTTGACAGCAATCACCCTCAGCCTAACGAGGATGCTGTGACCTGTGTTGAGTGGGGAATAAGTTCTGGAAGCTGTTCTTTTGTTTCATCCTGAAAGGATCGAACATGTTTTAAAAATAACACCAATTGGGTTTACGCTTGCATAAAACCCTTGCAGGAAAAAGGTTCTGAAAGTGGTGCTCATATTCCATCTCCTTCTGCATCTCTCAAGTGCAGTCAAGCTTCAGCAATGCTAGGCCTCCGAAGTCTTCTCTCAATCTACCTGTGGCTGAAATTAATTGTTTCCTTCAAGGGCATGCATGAGGGGCCCGCTTGCGACGTCAACTTCCATGATGACGATGAAGATGTGCCACTGACTACTCACCCTGAGGTCCCTTTGCTTCACGTGATGTTGTCGTCAGATTGATATTCCATCAAGGATCAAGATGATGTTATCATTGGTTTCATTGATATGGGTATGTGGCTTAAACCCCCCAAGTCTTCTTGGAAGACAGAAGAGAAAATCCAGCATAAAATTGAGTCACTTGAAGCTTATGCCATCGATGTATGCACAAATGAGGACCAAAAGAAAACAGCTGGGATGATTCTTAGGGAAATGGGATTGGTCAAAACAGCATCTTCAGCATTAAATCTCCTCATAGATGTTGGGTATGTTCCTGTACACGTCAATCTCGATCTGTTAAATTTCAACATCCGGGTGATTATCCAGATGAGGTTATATCAGCTGTTGGAAATCTTCTGTCTGAGCCTTTTAACCCAGATGAGGTTGACAGAAAGGATCTCACTCACTTGAAGGTTTATGCCATAGATGTTGATGAGGTTGATGAGCTTGATGACACCCTGAGTGCAACAAGGTTGCTAGATAGGCGGATTAAAGTTTGGATACATGTGGCAGATCCAACTAGCATCGTTCAACCTGGAAGCATAGTAGACAGAGAAGCAATAAGAAGAGGAACTTCTATTTTCTTGCCTACTGCCACCTCTCCATTATTCTTACCCACTGGACCTCACTACCTTCCATTACAATCCCTATACCCACGACGCATGCATAGCCATCCATCATCAATAATCCACCTCCCATGCATGTTATCTTTTCTTTAAAGCCTATAAACCACCTTTCTCTCCCATGCACGACCAGAGGAAAACACTTGTGATAGCCTAGACCTCGATAGTGGTGTTGGTGATACATGCAGTACCTAGTTGGAAACTGATGCTGAAGACAGGAATTTAGTTGCATCAGATAATAAGGAATCATCCAAGATGGAAAGCTCTGAGCAGTACATAAAGTCCTCATCCGATGCTTCATTGGCTAATATTGAATCTTTCCTTCCAGAATGCATAAACAATGTTGCTCGTCCTCTTGAAACAATTCTTCAAAGTGCTGATACATGCCGCATCCTTGTTGAGAAGAAGGGAATTGCAGCTGTTCTGGCAGAAACTGCTGGAGCTGTTCTTGAAGAAGGTGTGCCCTTAATATCATTATTAGCTGGGGTTGTTAAGCATCTACCAGATGAAATACCTGAAAAGAAGGAAATAAGGAGGATGAGGGTGGCGGAAAATGGTGTTAATTTCGTTAGTGATCATGATTCTGAGTGGGTGAGAATGATTTTAGAAGAAGTTGGAGGTGCAAATGATTGGTTCTTGGAGCTTGTTACCATATTTATTTGCTGCCTTCATGACATCCATTACCTGGAGCTCCATTGCCTTCAAAGGGGATACTGGTGGCTTCAACAACAATATCCATTGCTTGGTCAGGGGCATCAGTGCTGTGGTCGCTGGAAGTGAGTTTGTCAGATTGGAAAGAGAATATCATCAGAAAAGTTCTCTCTCAAATGGGCATGTTGCTGCTACTTTTGATTCTGAAATACAGAGCCGATTGTCAACTGAAGCAAGCATAAAGTCTGCAATGCAGATCTTTGTTACATTTTCTACAGGAATAATACTAGATTCTTGGAGCGAAACTAACAAGTCTAATCTTGTTCTAAAGCTTATCCTCCAAGAAGGGCAGCCGCGGTCCTTAGTGCAAGCGATCAATCAATATTCATCTCCATGGCACTAGTTTTTCTTTGTAGTGGACTCCCGAGGAAAACGTCTCCAGCGTTGCTGAAAACAGTTACTAAATTCAAGAAGCCTCGGGGTGATAGCCAAGCTGGATCTTCTCGTTACATCAGGGAGAGAATCTTTCAACATGCTATAGTCAAGGTGAAGACCGTTTTGGTAGGCAATCAGAAATCCTATTGATTGGTCCAGACTGGGAAATAAACATCGAGCTATGTGGAATTATTAACATGGGGTTCTGGGCAAGCAAAGGATGTCTTGAAGACATTTAAGGAGCTTTTGGGGAAAATCTAAGGGAAGGTATCTCTAATATTATGCTGCAAATCCAGATGGACGAGCCAAGCTTGTTATTGAAGATATATGCCGTGATATTTACCATTCAGATTCTGAATAGAAATTAGTGTTGCTGAGATACTTCAACCCGGCTGGTGTACGTCCTAGTGGCCATATTGTTGAGGATCCTCATGGCATCCCAAACAACCTTACGCCCTTTGTGCAGCAAGTTGATGTTGGCAAGCGACCTGCACTTACAGTTTTTGGAAGTGTAATGGGACAAAAGACTCCATCAGTAAGCTTGTTTCTGACTTGAACAGTGCAAAATTGGAGGCTGATGTCGATGTCGTTGTAGCACCTCCATTTGTTTACCTTGACCAGGTAAAGAATTCATTAACAGATCGGATTGAGATATCTGCTCAGAATTCTTGGGTTGGGAAAGGTGGTGCTTTCACAGGAGAAATCAGTGTGGAATAATTGAAAGACATTGGCTGCAACTGGGTTATCCTTGGGCACTCTGAGAGGAGACATGTTATTGGTGAAGATGATCAGTTCATAGGAAAGAAAGCTGCTTATGCCTTGAGCCAAGGTCTTCAAGTAATAGCTTGTATTGGAGAACTGTTATAAGAAAAGGAAGCAGGAAGAACTTTTGATGTCTGTTTTCAGCAAATGAAGGCTTTTGCAGATGCTGTACCCAGTTGGGATGATGTAGTTATTGCATATGAGCCGGTTTGGGCTATTGGAACCGGTAAAGTGGCCACACCCCTGCAGGCACAGGAAGTACACATAGCTGTTCGTGATTGGCTTAAAAAGAATGTCTCAGCTGAAGTTGCTTCTAAAACACGAATTATTTATGGAGGTTCAGTGAATGGGAACAATTGTTCAGAGCTCGCCAAACAAGAGGATATTGATAGGTTTCTTGTTGGTGGTGCTTCCTTAAAGGGTCCTGAATTTGCTGTGATTGTCAATTCTGCAACATCCAAGAAAGTTGCTGCTTGATCACTCACACTGGTTTTTTGCACCGAAAGTGGCAGCAAGGGAGCTTGGGATGTATCTCAGAAATTCCTAGACAATGGCGAAAAGCATTCAAGCTCTGATGAAGTCCTTTATCCCGATGAAGAAGAAACAACATTTTTGCCTTCATTTAGATGTGAGGGAAATGGAGAAGATGAAAGCCTTATAGAGGAGGGGACTAATGTTATTTTACGAGGAGTGCATGGAACTGACGCCATCTTCAAACCTTTGCAAAGGGTGCTGCTTAAGGTATCTCCACTGCTCCACTCACAAATGGGTAATGTTGCTGGTGCCGTGTCTGGATTGAGCCTATCTGACTTTGAGTTGAAAGTTTGATTCGCCAAACCCCTTACCTGACTTGAGAGGGGCCAAGTTTGAAAGGGTGTTGAATGAAGAAAAAGAAGTAATGGCAGTCAGGTCAAGGGTTCAGTACCTAACAGGCAATCTCCACATGCAACGGCAGTTCAGCGTGACAGTCCAGGTGTCAAGATCACCACCATCAATGCCAATTCATGCCCCAACCAACTCCCCCACTCAAGCACTTTTGCATGACCACCTTAAGTCACGTGCTATTTTTCTCATCCCCCGTTTCTTTAAAATAATTTCTCTAAATCTCATTTTGTAAATATCTTTTCAAATTCAGCCTTTCAAATAATCCTGACTCCTCTACTTTTCCATCTTTTGTTTTTTTTTTTTTTTTTTTTTTAGATGCCAACAATCCCATTTTCAATAAAATATTTTCGCCTCTTTTTCTTCTGGCGAATAGTTTTCATAACTTTCATGATTTAAAAAAAACTGTTTTAAAATAAGCAAGAATTTAATTCCATGATTCCGAATAATGGGATTTGTGGAATTAATTCATGCAAAAATAAACGGGCTTTGGTGGGGGCCCTACATCAAATAGTCTTCTTTAAAATAAAAATGAATTTGAATGAGATGTCATGCATGCTATTGGTGTTTCTTTATCTGGTTTGATGATATGAGTGATATACTTTATGCTCATTGCTATGCACTAACCCCATTTTGTGATAGCGCGTTGCCGTTTGCTGACTAGGTATGTACCCATTCTCACTTCGGTCATCCTTTATGCATGTTATGATTCTCATATGTGCTATCATGCTGGTTATTCATTAATTACTTCATCAATTGCCACGCCAACTTCATTTTATTAGTAGAGACCCGACTTTAGGGACTTAGAAGGGTGCTACGGTTTTTATCGTACCTTCCCGATAAGTAACCTGACCCCCGAACCCGATCCGGTTTTTCGTAGATCACCTTTTCCAAATAAGGAGTCACACTTAGGGTTTTTCTTTCTTATTTTGTTTACCCTTTTAAAAATAAAACAAAATAAGTGGCGACTCCAAGTCATTTTCAAATAATCAATAAAAATCAATTTTTCAAATAAAAATCGAGCTCGTCATCGAGTGGGAAACGCATTGAGCAATCGAAATGCGGGGTCCACACATATATTATCTATTACTATAATCATATGTGATAATATATTTCATATATCCATATATAATTATTATTTATCGATTAATTAAATTATAGGTATGTTATATCATTCTATATATATATATATATATATATATATATATATATTATATATATATATATATATATATTATTTTAATCACTATTAAATTATTTACTAATACTTTAAATATAAAAAATTAAATTTATTCACTAACTACCTTTTGAGATGTTATACATCTCCTTTCATTATTTTCATATATCAACAATTGCCACCCTATGTACATCTTCACGTCCATTGCACGTGCTTTCTACTAGTTTATTATAAAATTAATAAATTGATTATTAATGTATTAATCTTATTTATATCAAATCAATATGAATTACTACTATAAATATATTAGAGTCATCAATTTACAATAAAATATACATGAATATAATAATGATAATTAGATAATAAATATTAATGTCATATAAATAAATGCAAGTAATAAATTTAAAATTCAACTGTTGTTTTTTAACCATTCAATATCCTTTGAAAAACCATTGAAGTATACATGAACATGAATTTATTATAAATTCATTCGTAGTAAAAAGAATATGAATATGAATTTATAATTAATTTATTTATTATAAAAATACATGAATATGAATTAATTTATTATAAACCATACATGCATAGCAATTTATTGTTAATTTATTTATATAACCTAATATGCTTCTTATTTAAATTGATTTTAAACCATCAAACTAATGTAATAAATTTATTCTTAGTTTATTAGTAACCACTAATCACATACTTTGAGAACTAAAACTTCCAAGTTATAGAACACAAATTTAAATGTTATCCAAAAGTTAAGTCGCGTTTAAGGGAATACAAGAAGGGTTGTCATTAGGTTTGGATTTTCGAGTGCCTTCAAAGGTTAGATTGTAAATGAAATCTCCAAGTCTCATTGTCATCGTAGGTTCGATGAAAACCTTAAAGGGAGAGGAGACCTGGATTTGTTTATTATAATAATTAGATAAGGAAGTTGACTTGGAAGAAGTGGGTTGGAAGTTAAAAAGTCAGTCAAACATGGCATGAAAGTAGGGAAAAGGTGAAGAGACATTTTCTTTGATGATTTGTCACCAAATTAAAGGCAACATTATCTGATGATGGAGTTCATCAAGGAGGTGTGCCTTGGATTCCAACTCATTAGCCTATAAATCTAATAAATATATTATTGAATAGTTTCTATCATTCTTGAAAATTAATAAGTTACTAGGTTATGGCTCTTGTTTTCTCATTGTATATTTGCCCTAGGTATTTAACCCTGGTTCAAATTTTATCAATCTAAGAATTAAAATTTAAATTAATTTGACCTAATTCTTTAATATAAGTCTATCTATATCCGTTATTTTCACTTCTTAAAATAATTAAAAATGGATTAAATAAATTCATACGGGTTAAGAATGTAACTTGTTTTAAATTCTTCTAGGTATAGTGATTTATTAAATTTTGATTTTTTTTTTCTTTTCATGTTATTTTTATAAGTAAAAAAACTAATGTAAATGGGAACATTTTGTTGGGACAAAAATGTTTTTTTTTTTTTATTAACTTTTTATATTGATGTCAAGTGGAGATGAATATAATTTACATTAAGACATTTATGTTCAACCTTTTTTTTTAATTATTGAAAAGTAGATATCATATATATATATATATATATATATATATATATTTGTATCTATTTTCTAGACCAAAAAAATGTTTGTAAATTTTTTAATAGAAAATATTTTTTAAAAATATGTTATAAAAATATGGTATTTTCTAATAATATTAAAACATAATTTAATTGTTTAAAATTATTTTTATTTGTTTTCAATGAGTTGTTTTAAAAATAATTGTACAAAAAAATTATAAAAATAAAGTATTATTGATAAAAATTATTTTTAAAAATCATAAACACAAAAAACGCTTTAACAATATTCTGAGTTTTCAAACAAACATTGGTTCTAGAAAGTATCAAATAGTTGTTTCTGAAAACTATTCTCAAATATTGGTTTATCGAAAATATTTCCAAACAAACTTCATGTTTTTCTTTTTGTATGGTGATAACTTGTAGTGCCATGAAAATTTTTGTATTGTATGTATATTTATGATAATTGAGATGATTATAGGTAATGTTGAATTTAAATAATAAAATATAATATGGAGTGTAACTTAAATTGTTTTTTTATATATAGTTATAGTCAACTTGTATGTGCTATCTTGTTTTGGTTTGTTTTTGTTGTTTAGCTGAAATATAATAAAAAAAAAATTGAATAATAATCGCAAATATAATATTTTAGATTTTGTTGTAATTGTTTCATGTTAAGGACATAAGATGGTTCTTAACCTTAATTGAAAGTAATGGATTTTAAGTTAATAATATTAAGAATAAAATTTAGAATAATTATAAACCTAAAAAAATCCTACAAAATTATTTGTTTAGTGCTGCCCACCAATCAATTTTTGTCTACATCCATTGTTTTGGGATCAGTTTAGCAAGTGCAATTTGTATAGATAAATAATTTTTACATTCATCTTGTGTTTTGTTTGAGGCATAAGATCAATGCTTGGAGCAAAAAAAAAACTTTTAAATTATAATAAACTTTGAACCAAAAGTAAGGAAATCCATAAAATTGTATAAGATTGTAAAAAATGTATTATTAATATACAATATTCTAAATGGAACAAACACAACTAAAATGAAAAAAAAAATGAAAATGATGGGAAAGTGTATTGTATATCAAAATCAGACCAACCATAATTAAACAACATTATAATCTATTTAAATATTCTACAAAAGGTGGAGACTTCATTAGTGGCCATACAAGTTTGACAATGTTTCTCATCTTTGACTTCTCCAAAATAAGTGTCACTCCAGTCTTTGTCTGCACCAACTTCTATTTTTTTACAACATGTTTCCACACAACAGATCTTGAGTTCTTCATATTTAAGACTGTGATAGCTAACCCACATTGTCAATATGAAAGACTTTACTCTTGCTCTATATTCCTCCAACTGGGTTGATTTCTTAACCACGTCCCAATGATATAACCCTTCTTTTTCATTTGAATTGCCACCTTTGTACAATAAAATTATTCCATACACATATATTGCTTCCATGTGGTTCAGTGTTAGTGCTTTATTAAAAAAAGAAACACTCAATTCTACTTTCTCCAAGCTAAAAAAAACAATTTCGGAGAAGTTCACGACAAATAAGACATAAATATTTATTCAAATAGGACTACCAAATCATCTAAAATGAAAACTTACCATTCCTTACCTGTATAATGCCTCTGGATTTCCAACATCTTTGCAACATTTTAAGAATAAACCCACCTCTCTCCTAGCTTCACACATGGGCTAGGAATTTTTCTAGTGAGATATATCACATGATTCCTCTCCTCTTTGATATCTCATGTAATTTTCTTCAACTACAATTTTAAATCTAAAGATTAATATCTATTTATAATATAACTATATATCTATATACATATAGAAAAAATTCAAAGGCTTGATGCACACCTTTTTCTAGCATTGAAGAAGTATGTTGATAATGTTTTTGCAACGCAAAACATGATCTCAACCAACATTTCAATTGAAAGACATTGAAGATTATGACAAACGTGAGGATTCTTCATTTCCTAAAACGTAGAGAGAAAACCTAGTGCAATTTCCATAATGGATTAATTGTAACTCCCTCACCCTGGATGAAGAAAAAAGGAGAAGTGGGCAATGACTATTAATTGGTAAAAAGGCAATTTAAAGGTGATTAGGTGCATGAATGAGGATACTATGAGTGCCAGTTCATGCATTCTCTTAAATTTTAATTTATTTAATAATTAATAATATTTAAAACAACAATAAATATAAAAATTGTTTAATATGGATAAACAAATCATATATATAGATAAAAAAAATTTAATATGATCAATAAAGTTTAACAGTCAAATATAAAATATTATATAAATATATTAAATTGTAACTAAAAAAATGTAATTTGGATTTTTTGAAAGGGTAAGAAAATATTTTTTCATATGAAGAATATTTTATATTGTGGAAAATATCACTTTCGTGTTATATATTTTGATATTTGGCCCTAGTCAACAGGGGTTGTGTTGTTGACCCTCATTGCCTAATTGCATGAGGATTGGAAAACCTAGTTAGTGGGATAGTCACTAACCTCATTGCCTAATTATATGAGGATTGAAAAACTTAGTTAGTGGGATAGTCACTAACCCTCATTTGCCTAATTATATGAGGATTGGAAAACCTAGTTAATGCAGTAGTCACAAAGTCTCATTGCCTAATTGTATGAGGATTGGAAAACCTAGTCTATGGGGTAGCCACTAACCCGATGGTACCATTTGATTGGCTAATCCCTTCCAAATTAAAGGGTCATTTGTTTTTGAAGAACCTTTTGGTTTGAAAAAAGAAAATTTGTTTATAATATTGTGGACCCCGCATTTTGGCTCATGCGTTTCCCACTCGATGGTGAGCTCGATTTTAACTTGAAAAATGATTTTTATTGATTAAGAAAATGACTTGGAGTCGCCACTTATTTTCGTTTTAGTTTTAAAAGGGTAAACAAAATAAGAAAGAAAACCTTAAGTGCGACTCCTTATTTTGGAAAAGGTGATCTACGAAAAACCGGATCGGGCTCGAGGGTCAGGTTACTTATCGGGAAGGTATGGTAAAAGACCATAGCACCCCTCTAAGTCCTTAAAGTCGGGTCTCTACTAATAAAATGAAGCTGATGTGGCAATTGACGAGTAAATCAATGAATATCCTAAATGATCATGCACACATAAGAGTCGAGACATGCATAGACAACGATTAGAGGGAAAATGGGTACATACCTGGGCAACGAGCCGCCATGCGCTATCAATAGAGAGGGCTAGTGCACAATTTAGGAATGATCGCATGTAAGTCAGAGAGTAGGGTCAATCAATCACGTATGATAATCAAAGCAAGCGATCAATCAATCAATCATAAAGTCACCCATGTTGGGCCCCCACCAAAAGCCCGTTTATTTAGTATGACTTAATGTCACAGATTCCCTTATTCTGGAATCATGAAAAATTTGTTCATGCTTATTAAAATCAAGAGGAGCAGAAGATCGCTTGAAAGCCAGAGCGGAATTAAAACTATTTGGGAGAAAATTAGATTTTTGAAATTTAATTAAAAAATTGGAATCTCGAAGATCACTAGAAAATTGGAGTTTTAGAGTTTATTTGGAGATTAGACTTTTAGAGATTGAATGTGAGAATGAGGATTTTTAGAAATTGAATTTGAAAGAGGTTAGAGTTTTGAAAACGATTTGAGGGCTCGGGATCTTAAAAAAAGATTAAGTTGCGAAAATTGGGACTTTGGGAATTGAATTTTGAAAGAAATCAGAATCGTAAGTCATTTGAGAAGTAGAAATTATGAAAGTCGATTTATGAAAATTGGAAATCTCGAAAATCATTTGAAGACGGACTTTTTAGAAATGAACAAGTAAAATGGTAGTAAAAATAATGATGATAACAAATGAGTAACTAGGTAAATACGGTAATCGGAACATTAGGAACTGAAAATTAAGTTTGGAGGTAGGACACTTGGAATCTTAGATAGCTAATTTAGAAATCGGAATTTTGAAGAATTAGACTTTAATGATTGAAATTTTTAAGAGAAATAAATAGGTAAATATGGAATAATGTTATTAATTAATCAAAACGACATTTGGATGGATGAATAGTGAATGGTGAGATTTGTGAGATTAAAAATTAAATTGGAAAATCGGATTTTGACGAAAGTGATATTTGAACGGATGAAAGTGAATAGTGGGATTTTTTTTTATGATTAAGTTTGAAAGTCGGATCTTTGAATAATTGGACTCTAATTATTGGAATTTTTAGAAAAAAGAAATAAGTAAGCGTGGAATTTATAACAATGATAACAAAGATGATATTTGAATGAATAAAAGTGAAGGGTGGAATTTTTTAGTCTAAAGGTTAAATTTGGAAATCCGGTTTTGAAGAATTGAATTTTAATGATTGAAATAAATAAATAAATAAATATGGAATAATGATACTAATTAACAAAAATAATGTTTAAACGAATAAAAAAAAATATTAGTGGAATTTTTCTAATTGAGAATTTGAATTAGGGCGTTGGGTTTTTAAAGGATATGACTTTGAATAAATAGGTAGGTATGGGATCATAATACTAATTAACGAGAATAATATTTAGGCGAATAAAGATGGATAGTAGAATTTTTGGGATTGAAGTTTTAATTCAGAAAATTGGGTTTTTGAAGAATTAGACTTTATATAAATAAATAGATATGGAACAAGAATCCTAATTAACAATAATAAAATTTAGACGAATAGTGGAATTTCTGGGATTGAGAGTAGAATTGAGACATGGGGTTTTCGAAGGATTGGACTTTGAATAGGTATGGAATGGTGATTCTAATTGATGAGGATAAAATTTAGACGAATTGTAAAGTTTTTAGGATTGAAAAAAAATTGAATTAAGACGAGAGATTTTTGAAGAACTAGGTTTTGAATAAGTAGATGAATATGGGATAATGATCCTGATTGATGAAAATAAGATTTGAACGAATTACTAAAAAATTAAATTAAAACAGGGATTTTTGAAGGGTTAGACTTTGAATAACTAAATAAACATGGGATAATAATTCTAATTGATGAAAATAATATTTAAACAAATATTTGAAGAATTAAGTTAAAACATAGGATTTTCGAAGGATTAGACTAGATTGATAGATGAATATAGGATAATAGTTCCAATTGATGAACGTGAGATTTAAACGAATACTTGAAGAATTAAATTAGGGCGTGGGATTTTTTTGATGAATTAGACTTTGAATAAATAATAAATACGGGATAGTGATTTGATTTATAAAAATATGATTTAAACAAGCATTTGAAGAATTAAATTAAAACATGGGATTTTTGAAAGATTGGCATAGATAAATAGATGAATATATAGGATAATAATTCCAATTGATGAACATGAGATTTAAACTATAGGATAATAATTCCAATTGACAAACATAAGATTTAAACGAATATTTGAAGAATTAAATTAAGGCATGGGATTTTCTTAATGGATTAGACTTCAGATAACTAATAAATGTGGAATGATGACTCGATTTATGGAAATAGGATTTACACAGGTATTTGAAGAATTAAATTAAAGCATGGGATTTTTGAAGGATTGGCATAGGTAAATAGATGAATATATAGGATAATAATTCCAGTTGATGAACATGAGATTTAAACTATAGGATAATAATTCCAATTGACAAACATAAGATTTAAACGAATATTTGAAGAATTAAATTAAGGCATGAGATTTTCTTAATGGATTAGACTTCGAATAACTAATAAATACGGAATGATGATTCGATTTATGAAAATAAGATTTAAACAAGTATTTGAAGAATTAAATTAAAGCATGAGATTGTTGAAGGATTGGCATAGGGCCTTCCATCCACACGAACTGGGCCTGGGCTCTAACTCAAGCCCAAGTCCAATGTTTTCATGGGCAAGCCCAAAGCAATCATCCATCATAAAATTGGGCCTAGTGCCCCAACTTAAGCCTAATTCTAAAGACATTAGTGGGCAAGCCCAAAGCACTCACTACCAGCAAGACAAACCTGGACCTTTTCAACTGATCCAACCCACTAATGCCCAAGTCAATCCTCATCTCTCCTTGGGCCCTTCATCACATGCTCTTCTTCCTCACCTTCGGAGACAACGACGGAGGAAATGGAGGTGAGAGAGGCAACGACGGAGGTCCTCGAAGTTGGTCCAGGCTGCCCGCTTTCCGAGTCCGCTGCCTCGATTACCGCCACCCATGCCGCGTTCGTCGTCGTGTTCTAGTGTCGGCATCCGGGAGTGGAGCCAACAGCTGCGGCCTGGTGTCGGCGTTCGAGGACGGAGTCAGCAGCTGCGGCCTTTACAGGCGCGTGAGAGGCTTCCTCGGTCGAACCTGGCCATCTGGGGGAGAGTTCTCCACGCGCGTCACCGACAATGCTGTTGCCACCGAGTTCCTGTAGCGGGCTGGCTGGGTAGAGTGGCTTCAAAGGGTGGCGACAATGAGGGGAGAGTTGATGGCGACACCTTCACGTAGAACTCGAGGTGCATGGGACTCACCGGAGTGCCGCAAGAGAGCCTCATGCTCCCCGAACTGCATCCGGGGCTCTCCATTTGCTAGGATTTTGGAGCTTTGGCGCTAGGCTCGAAATGGGGTTGGAGTATTGAGCATCTCCAACCGCTGTCCCGGTAGACGTTTTCTTCTGGTGTTTTGAGGAGTGAGAAAAACGAGAGGAAAATGAGGAGGAAAAATGAAGGATAGGAGTGGATGTGCAGTCCACGTGTGCATGAGCAGGAGGTTGGTAGCATAAGAGGTATGGAGAAAGAGATCGCTAAGGAACCGAGCAAGGATGAGAGGTCTGAGGATTTAATTGATGTAACCTCACTTCATGCATTATCAACAGATTGAAAAACCAATAGAGCGAACGGAAAATAAACTAATGTATGACCATCAATCACCACCTTGAGACCAAACATGAATCATTTTGCAACAAAAGAATAAGGAAATGTGAAAGGGAGCCGAAATAGAGCAGTACTCATAAGCTATCAGCAAAAGGATCCTTCCTCCTCTATCACTAGTCGTCCCTCCAGCCAAAAGAAAACCTCCTTCTTCTTCCACCCCTTCCTCATTTTTTCTCTCCTTAGCAAGCCATCACCCACCTTCCTGTTCATGCATCAGCAAGCATGGGCTTGCAACCACCCACCTATAGCTGCACGTCCATGCTTAGAGAAGGGATCCATAAGTCAGCAGCTGGGGGTCCCCTACCCCTTCTAAAATATAATGAGAAGTCTTGAAAAATCACTTCCCCGGGCCCTTACCACCAAAGGGGGTCTACAAATATGTCTATTGAAGATTATATTATGTATTATGTTCTTTTTTTTTTAATGAAATAAATTGTTATTATATTCCTTATTGAGCTAAAACTCATTACCTTTGCTTTTGAAAACCCTTTCAAGTACCCCCAGATGTAGAAGGAATGAGTGACATCAAGGATAGAAAGGATTCTTGTTAGTTTAGTTTATGTTTGGTCTTAAAGCTTTTGTTTAGACATGTTGATTTCGATTGTGTATTATGTTTTTAATTATCAGGTTAATTTGAGCTAAATTAGTATTTCAAAAATATGTGAAACATGAAACTTCTACTTTGGACAAATAGTTTTAGTTCTATGAACTCACTCTTTAAGGAGAATATGTCTTTTGTTATTTTTTACTATTTATTCATTTTGGCATATTTCACCTTTACTAGTAGGAGCACACATTAGATGCACGTGATGAATGCACCGAGTGATATGCGAGTGATGTTAAACTTTTGATAACTTTAAAGATGGTAAGTTAATGTTTGAAATTAATGTTTTTAATAAAATGTGTTATTATTAGGTTAAATAAAATTCAAATGATGTATGCATTTGTTTTTTTATAATCATTTAGACTTTTAGTTTTTCTATTGTAATTTTAAAGAATTGTAAAATAAATTTATTATAATAATTTTATAAATTAGACTAGTAGAATATCAATAATTTAATATTTTAAAATGATTTTCCCTTTTGAATAATAAATATGTTATTACTCTTGAATAATAAAATTTTAAAATTTATTTATTTAGTTATAAAATAATGTGAATCATGAACAAATCTAACACAATCCTAAAAAAAAAATACAATACAGTCATTCCTTTGCAAAATCTATTTACAAAAAATAATGTTGTTAGTTTTATGAGTGTAAGACGCTAGCCAAAAGAGAAATATTTTAAAATAAAATTGAAATTTATTTATTTATAAAATAATGAGAACTATGAATAAATTCAATACAATCCTAAATAAAATACAAATGCAATACAATTCTCTATGAAATCAATCCTTAAAAAATAATATTGATCTCGGGAAAAAAGATGTCATAGTAAAGGCAATCATAGTCCCAAAGAGAGGCATAGATAACATTTATCCATTGTTCAAGGTAGGAGGCAATCATAGATCATATATTTGTTTTCAGTAATTATCTAGATTTTTAGTTTTTAACTAATTATTACAAAATCAAAATTTATTAAGCAATAGTGATTTTCATCATATCCCATCCTATTCTTATGGGCTAATAAAGATTACACTTAAAAAAATAATTAATAATTGTGAATAGTTGAATTTATTATTTTAGATAAAAAAAAAAAATACTAGTGTGATTTATTTTATTTTTAAAAGTCTTATCTTTCTAAGACTTGCAAGAGGCTAAATAACTGAAGGGAAAAAAAAAAACTATATACAACTTTTCATAAACCAACATCAATATCAATCATTCCATTTTAATTACAGTTATTTATGATGTTATTTTTAATTTCCTCTTGACTTTCCAAATCAATCCATATTCTCCTAAAGTATACTTCATAATACACATGATCCAAATTTCTTCCTCTACCTTCACATTTAATTCATCAAATTTGAATCCATTTTAAATTATACATTAAATCATTAAATTCTTATTCTCGTTTTTGAGTTTATTCTTAAAATAAAAAATATATTTTTTTAAGGCCAATGAAAACATATACTGTAGAATTAATAATTGGGAAAATTGGGTTTTGACTCACTAATTTGAAAAAATAGAAAAAAACCCTCAACTTTTATAAATCAATTTTACCTTCATCTATTTTAAATACATGCATTTTTATAATTATTTCCTAAAATACCCTTTTACTTGATAATATTAAATAAAATTATAAAAAAATTAATGTATCATTTTAATTTAATAAAAGTATCTTACAAATAAATATACTATAATATGAAATACAAATCATTTTGAAGAATTCTTCAAGATCCTCAAGTGATAAATAAAAAATTAAATTATCATTTTAATTAATAAAAGTATCTTACAAATAAATATATTATAAAATGAAATACAAATCATTTAAAAAAAAAAATCTTCATGATCCTCAAGTGATAAATAAAATCTTTCTAATTCCCTAATTAATAATGGTTTTATATCCTATTTTATATAGATCTACTCATCTTTTTTTCTTTTTTCTTTTTTCTTTTTTAAATAAAATTGAATAAAATTTTTGACAATTGACATAAATTTTTAGAATTTCTTATTGGTCATAAATCAGTTCACATGGTAAAAAAAAAAATTGTCAATTGATGTTATTAACTTGATAAGTAAAATAGTCATTTTAATAGAATTCGTACCCATAGGGGATTCGATAAGTAATAGATTTTCTACCATGTTCATTTTCAACCCAATGAATTAGCTCAAGATGTAGAAATAAAAGAATGAGTTGCACTAGTATCAAATAAAACACTCACCCAAGTATTATAAACCAAAATCATACCTTCCACCAAAAGAGCGTCATCCTCTAGGTCTATTGGGGTCAAGGCAAAAACTCTACCTATCATTTGCCTCCCGCCTCTAAAACTCGACCCTTGAGAAGATCGAGTCCAACAACTCATAGTGGTTGTCTGGGCTCCTTGCACTGTTGGGGGCAACTACGACATCTGGTAATAGGGTAAGTGAAACTAACGGGGCTAGAAAGGCAAGGTTGGCTGCTGCCGGGGGCCTCCTTGAGGCTGCAATTGAGATTGCAGCGCACCCCTTAATAGGCAAGCCCTCTATAAATGATCTCTTACTCCACAACCTTAACATACTCTAGCAGTAGTCGCTCTCTGAGCACCCTGCTCACCTCTAGCATAGAACGAAGAATGTTTCTCATACTATTGGCCTCATTGCCTCTGTTGCTGATGCTAGGACCTCCTCTAGGAACTTTCACCCACTTTCTGTTTCCCTTTTCTATCTCCTCTTTGTTCTCAAACTTGATGAGTTTCCTTTATGTCTTGCTCAACCAATAGAGCTCTCTTAACCAGCTCAAAATAGTCCCTTATAGCCAGTGGAACCACCCTATTTCTTCTAGCAGGCCTCAACACCTGCTAGAATCTCTTGGTCTTCTCCTCCCTCACTAATCATCCTCGTGGAAAATCTAGACAACTCCAAAAAATAGGATTCATACTCTAGTACTGACATAGTTCCTTGGATGAGGTGCTCAAATTCCATCTTTTTGGCATGCTTAGTCACCTCTCCAAAATATTTGTCCAAGAAGATTTGTTCAAATTCCTCCTAAGTCATCACCTCAATCTCGTATACCCTCTTCATGGTCTCCCACCAAATATTCGCCTTATCCATAAGCATGTACACCACTAGACTTACCCTCACTTCCTTGGGTATGTCTAATCCTGTTATAATTCTCTTCATTCTTTTCAACTAATGTTCTACTACTTCAACATTGGGCTCTCCATTAAAAGATGGAGGTTGCATCACCATAATTTTTTTCATAGCTTCCATCTAACTAATTACTTGCCTATCAAAGCAAGTCCTCCTCTACGAATGGTCAAAATCCTCCTAGCCTTGGGTACCCTTTGACCTTTTGGACCCCTCGGCCTCTCATTAATTGAGTTGTCTCCCTCAGTTCCCTTCTAACTTCCCAGAGTTCCTCCCTTACTAACTCTAGCTCCTCATCCCTATCAGTCCTTCCTCTTCATGACCTTCCTGCCATTTCAAAACCCAACAAACCCTAATCCAACCACAATTCCAAGGTGAGCAAAATAAATTCACATATAACAATTTAGCAACTTCAATAACTATTACAAACTTTCATTTTCATACAATCATAATATATAATTCAACATAATTAACACCATAACACTTGTCACTATCATCAACAAGCATCATAACAAGATTTTTCAAACACCAAGAATAAGCAATTAAATAAATTAATTAATAATTAGCTCACTAACTAATTACATTCAATAAATCATAAACATAACAATACACACAAACACCGAACCCAAGTATTATTGCAACCTTGGCTCTAATACCACGTTGTCATGACCCAAATTCTAAGCGACTTAGAATTTGGGTCATGACCCTAGGTCAAAGGTTTGACCCTAAGGGTTCCTCCTAATATAAGTTAGCATTCAACTAAAATGCTCTGAATTTTTTTTCTAAACATAATCACATGAGAGCTTCCTCCAACTAACATTCCAATTTATCAATATACTAATCACCAAGGATGAAAATATCGGTAATTACGGATATATCGGTATTTCGATTTTACGGATATATCGGATATATCGGAGATATATCGGTGGATATTTTGACATAAAATATTGGTAGACCTAAAATTGACCAAAACTTATAAAAATATAAAATAAAATTTTTAGAAGTGAAATTAAAGTATAATAGATATTTTAAAGTTATTTTATTAAATAAATTAATGTATATATAATATTGTACGTGTCAATAAAAAATATAAATTTGATAAGTGTATATTGATTATTAAATTATATTAAATATTATTTGATCATTATATTGTGATATTTGATTATAATATATTTCGATGGATATTTTAACACAAAATATCCGTAAACCTAAAATTGATTAAAACTTATAAAAATATAAAAAAAAAATGAAATTAAAAACATAATAGACATTTTAAAGTTATTTTTTTCGAATAAATTGATATATATATAAATTTGATAAGTGTATATTGATTATTGAATTATATAAAATATTATTTGATGATAATATTGTGATTATAATATGTTTAATTTTTAAATCTATTTAATATTAAAATTATGATATATTATAAAATAAATGATGATAAATATATAAAATATTAATATATTAATAATATTAAAAACACTATGAATAAAATTATGATATTTTTTACTAATCAATTAAATGAAAATTTTTCATTTAATTATAAAATAGTTATAATTAATTTGTTATTTAAAGTGTTTTTTTAATATTTTATTTATATCCTAAGTTTTGATATATATTTGTTTAGTGTGTAATATTTATCAAAGGGCATGTCTGCCCTGGTGGAGCTAGGCTTGGAGTGTAAACCTTTTGTTGGGGGTTCGAATCCCCCCAACAGCAGAAGGAAGAAAAAAGCTCCATTTTGACCGTTGACCGAGCGTTGACCGGCGATATATCTGTGCTGTATATCGTGTCGGCACCCACCGACACACCGATATTTCGCCGAAATATCGCCTAATTTCGGCGATATTTTCTTCCTTGCTAATCACTACTCAAGAGCAACAAGAAAATTCAATAACAATAAGATCTCTAACTCAAGTCTAAAATGAAAGTCCACAGTATGAGCAAATTAATCAAAATAAAGTCTTAGTACAAATACATAGTTTCAAAGTTTGCTAATACAAGTTCCAAAATAAACCAACATAAAACTACACTACAATCCACTAGACTGCTCGAAAATCTCCTAGGGCATCCTGAAGCCCCCCCCCCCCCCCCCCCTGCTCTATCTGTTGATCCTTAGTGGCTATATCTGCATCTAAAAAAACATAGGAAGGAAGGGGTGAGCATTTCACATTGCTCAGTAGGGTGTCTTACACCCAAGGTGGTTAAATGGGATTACTAAGGTTCAAGTGTGCACAAAATAAACATTCCACCATAAATTGATCAACCCAAACATTTTAATTTCTATAATTATAACAATTCAACAATTTTCAACAATTAAATAAAATGCATGTGGATATGTGACACAAAGTCATACAATGCACTATTGTTCTCGGGCTTTCGGCGAAGGATACGCGTCCATACCCAAATACACTCCCCATTCAAAGTCTTCTCGGGATAGATTTTTAGGTCTTTCACCTTACGGGTTTCACTCCTTTCTTAATTTGCCTCTCACAGGCCTTTGTTTTTCATCATTATTTTATTTTTCTTTCTTTTCCATTTCATGCAACTTTACAACAAATTTTTATTTTTCTTCACACAACCATGATGCATATGAAATATAATGAAATTACATATCATCATCCACAAATGTCATAGAAAATTCCCACTAATCCAAATATCAATAAAACATAATATATACCACAATTTTATTTATTCTCAATAATCCCATTAATTTTAACAATAAAACCCAATCATTTAACCACAATTAAATTACCAAAAATATCCCAATAAATTCTCAATAATCCCAATATCAATCAAACATAATTTCTACCATGCTTTTATTTATTCTCAATAATCCCAATAATTTTTAATAACCAAACAAAATCATTTTCCACAATTAAATTACCAAAACATCCCAATAAATTCTCAATAAACCTAATATCAATCAAACATAATTTCTACCATAATTTTATTTATTCTCAATAATCCCAATGATTTTTAATAACCAAACACAATCATTTTTCACAATTAAAGTACCTCATTATCACAAAAGTTGCGAAGAAAATTCATAAATCATCCAATAAAATTTCTCGTATCACAAATATTACCTATTTAACTTCCAACAATGAGATTTATATTTTATTTTTTTTTTAAAAAAAGGGCATTAAAGGTTTAAGTCTCCCTACCACCAATCAAACAATCCAACCATTGAAAACAAAATCCGACACCATACAAATGTTCCATGTGTCAAGTAGAGTATTCTCCTAAAATTTCGCGTGAAATGAAGCTCATTTGGCCATCAAAATTGTCGAACGAAGAACAACGACACTTTCTTCCTTACAATCCGCAACTCACTGGCACTCCCCCTCCTTTTTCTCTTTATCCTTCCTTTTTTCCTTTTATTTTCTCTTTCTTTTTAAACTAAGCCACTTAAAGTGGCCAGCTACCCCAAGACTTTAAATCCTTATTTGCTAATTACTTACTTTTTTATTCTTTTTTTTTTTTCAATTCAATTTCATTTCCTTCCTTAATTAATTTTTTTTCTTTCATTTTTATTTATTGTCTTTATTTATTTATTTATTTACTTACAACACACAAAATAAATTATCACACACCAACACAAATGTTTTAATAATCTATAATTTATTAATAAGTAATTTAATTAAAATTTTAATTAACTAGTTTAATTATTTTATTCTTTTTTTTCGCTTCCAATTTTATTTTTTTACGATCATAAGAAATTTCCTATTAAAGACTAATGTGACACAAAATTCAACTTGTTTGATTGACTAATAAAATCTTTTAAATTCTACCAATCTAAAATTGATACGTGTTCTCAAATTATCTTTTTGGCTTTTCAACCACAGCCAAATAGAAAAATTTTCAAACTTGATATGGGGGTGAGAAAACTGCCACAACTCTAGCAAACAACTTTAACAGGGATTCTAGTTAAGAATTTAAGAAGTTGTTCCAAACAACTGAAAATGATTCTCATTCCCTAACCACTCCATGCATTTTGTGCCCCAACTACTCAAGGACAAGCAACAAATGGTACCCAACCCGACATGAATGAAGCTTCAAATTTTTGTATTGTGAAGTGCTAAGAATAATTCATTTTTTTCCTCATCTGATTATGGAAAAACCAAACGAATCCAGAGAAACCTTTGAGCCATCAAGTGGAATTAATGTCAAATCATCTTCAAAGTGAACTTGAAAGAGTTAAATGCAATTTGAGAAGATTTTTTGCATCTATAACAGAGGTTCCTGATTTAGATGGAGGTTGCAACTGAGAAACCAAAGAAGAGTCAAAGAAAGGTTTCAGGCTTACTATCTCTTTTTTCCCATCTCCACATGCATGTGATTTCCATGTGCATGGTCACCTTTCAACTCACATGACCCACTCCTTACCTTTGGTTTTACATGTTTTTAAAACCTATTTTCAAATTCTATTTTTATTAAATAAATCTTTTACTTTCTTCATTTCCTCCTTGGTAACTTCAAAGTGACAGAATCTTTGTCTTAATAAATTTACTTCATTTATTTTCTTTGGCTAGCACTTTTCATTTTTCTTTGATTTTTAACTTTTTTCTGATTTTCACATTTTTAATAAGCATGAATAAAATTCTATAATTTCAAAGATAATAGAATTTATGGAATTAATTCATGCAAAAATAAATCGGGCATTGGTGGGGCCCAACATACGAGTTATGCACCATTCAATTGTTGATTCTTATTGATATATTAATTGAATATTGACTGATTTTTGCCCTGATTTGTGACATACATGTGATTATTTTGTATTTGTGCATTAACCCTATTTCCATGAGGCGATCAGCTCGTAGTTCGGGTATGCTTCCAACTCTGTCTCATTTATTTATTTATTCTTTATAATCATACATGATTTGCTTCATTTTATATCTTGATTCTTGGTATCCATTGATTCTCAGTCAATTTCCATGCTTGCTCTAATTGATCAGTAGAGACCCATTTTTTTTATGAGCATAGAGGGATGCTACAACTTATCACCATACCTTCTTATTAGGTAACTTGACCCTTGAACCCAAGCTTAGTTTTCCACAGACTTGTTTTTCCTTTACAAGTCACACTTAGGGTTTTTCTTTCTTTTCTTTTTTTTTGTTTTTTTTTTTTTTTTTGCTTTAAAAATAAAATAAAAATAAGTGACAACTCCAAAAACAATTTTCAAAAAAATCAAATTTTCAAATAAAAAGCGAGTTTTGCCATTGAATAGAAATGTATGAGAAAAATATGGGTCCACAAAATGACGACTTCACTGGGGATCGAAGAGGGTTGAGCTCGAACTTAAGTTGAGGCAAATATAGCATTTGATTGGTTAATCAGTGAATGCCCCTCTCTCTTTGTGCTTTTATATGCTTGAGTGTTCACAACACATTGAGAGCTTTGATAGATTATTGTCTATGCTTGACTATTATACTTATCTGAGATATTAACATGATGAGTATATTGATTGATGAGTATATTAATATTGAGAACTTAAGTCTTATCATAGTGACTCTTCTTGTTGTATAATTCTCTTACTCACTTTGACATGTATGTTCATATTGTTGTATATCTTGTTTGTCTCAGTGTTGATTCTTTTGCTTGTATATTATCTTGATTATCTTTAAGCATGCTATCCTTGTTGCTATTCATCTTAATTATCATATTCTTGTTTAGCTTGTGTGCAGACATGGATGATATACTTGTGCTTTTCTTGACTACCTATTGCATGACTACTCTTCTTCTGTATGATGCATGTGTTGCTTATCTATGTGGGTCACATATCTATCCCCTTACCTTCGACCTTCTAGTTTCGGTGATTTCCTTTCTTTTGGTTCTCACATTTGCATATGTGAGGCCTTGTGTGTGCTTGTTTCTTTAACCAAACTAGTGGTTAGGAATAAGGTATAGCAATGGGCTATATCGATGTTTAAGAGCATTATGGAGGAGGTTAATATATTGGTGTTGATTGGAGTCCAATCTTTGAAGACTTGTATAGTCGAGAGCTATATTTTATGGATATACGTGTGACTAGTGTGTTTAATTTTCTACTTTAGCTTCATAAGATTTTTGGATGCACCCACACCGCTCACTATGCACTTTAGATTGCCACTAAATGTCAAAAGTCAGGAGAGCCTTCACCATAGGAAATCCCTTGGGATCTCAAGGTAGTGCATGTATGGAGATGATGACCACCTTTCATGGAAACACCTCATCTCTTTAGAGGCATGCAGGAGGTTGCGTACCATCGAAGGGTACGATCACTTCTATTAAGGACCCTTCAAAATCTACCCTTCCCCTTTTTGAGTCGCCTTAACCTTATAGGTTGAGCCTAAGATCCTTTGATTAAGATTCCTTCTCTACATATGGGTGCATCTGAGAGCCTTTGGGGTCTCTCTAGTCACAGCCTAGACCTATTACTCCTTCCTTAGGTCTCTAGTTGAGAGTGTTAAGAGATTAGTATGAGTTTGAGTATTAAACAGATCACCTTTTGCCTTGTTGAGTTTGATTCCCCATTTCGCTCATTGTGTTCAGTATGTTTTTCTCTAGGACTTCCATCTCCCCTTCTCGAGCTAGCACATTCTTTTTATTTTGTTGTCATTTTCTACTTGGCACTCTAGGATGTGCTCATTGATCACATACCTTTGGGTATCTTACTCCTATCACAAACCTGATACCCCATTCTTTATTTGATGCTTGATTCAATTTTCAAACTCAATGCTCACATTTTCATAACAGAAAGGTGAAAAACATGTTTTCACATTTACACTTTTTTTTTCGAAAGATTCACCTTGATCATCTTATCATTTTTCTCCACAAAGCTTAGGTTGAAAGTTGAGTCAAGGATATATAGTTACAGATGGAGTATCTGTTGGTAGTGAGCCCCTAAAAGTAAGACATGATGTAACAAAGTTAGACTTAACCATCCCCTTGCTATCCTTTTGGTGTATTGACATTGATCTGAGCACTCAGTTCATGTCTCTTACATTGTACATGACTTGGGTACATTAGGAGTTGCATAGAAGATACAATTCATGGGTTCCTTGTAAGTAGATAAGTTATTGTTTCAAAGATTTGGGCAATCCAGTAAATATTATAGTACACCATCTCCTAATTAGAGGGATGACTCGTCTTGGCTGTCAAGATGGGTTTTCCATGGTGAGTGCACTAGTGTATGTGATGCACACTAGACAGGACCTATGGTGAATCATGACGCAAGGCTATCAATTGTCATGATTCACCAAGCTACTATACTATATGGACTCTTAACCTTGAGAGGATATTGAGCATGTGCCAAAATCAACAAGAGGCTTTGACCTTTGGGTGAGACCCTAAAGTGGTCATATATTCCTATGGATTGGGTCACTATTAATGGAGGTTGGTGACAACAAGTATTCTCAATATAGGAACCATGATGTCTAATGGGATTGAGATAGTGTGTCTCCTTAGGTGATCTAAATGACATATGATCATGAAATTTGTGGTCATAGTAATTCCTTTGGTGGAATTTGACATATGCTCCTTAGAGTTAAAGTATGTTAGTTGATCACATAATAAGTGGGATCTATAACTCAAGGATTTGACAGGTAATCTTGATAGGTGATAACACTACCTTGTTAGATTATAGACAGCAGTTCATGGGAAGTCTACATGCAATGGATAGTAGGTCATGAACCCGAATGCTTAGTGTCTCGTTGTTATTTATCTAGGATATTGGAATTCAATTGATTTTCTATGGTGGGATGTTGAATCAACTTTAGAATTAGATTATGAGAAAGCCAATACTCCTATGGGTTTAAGTGGCCCCCACTCTAAGCTTATATACCTTTTTGGCACGAATTATGAGGGTCGAATTGGCTCTAGGTTCACTTTTGTGCATAAGAGCGTTTTTGGTAATTTTATAAGGTAATTTTGCAACGTTGCATAGGGATATGTGAACAAAGTATTTGGATTGGGCTAATTGAGAATAAGTGACCTAAGCCCATATGGGCTCAAGTCACTTAAGCCCAATTAAGATCCCTATAAATACCTCCTAGAGGTTAGGGTTTCCATAACTTTGGTCTTCCACCATCTAGAGAGATAGAGAATCATAATCTCCACCCTTCTTTCCTCCCCACTGGAAGTGTGCCAAGAACAGTTGAGTTATCGAGAGGAAAATCATGGGTTTACAAGACTTCCAACAACTTCAACGTCTTCTTCAACACTTGGAATTTAAGGTTTGGGAACATCTAAACCTAAAGGTTAGTATTTTAACCCTAAAAGATCATTTTTAAAATAAATAAAAAAATTGGTATTGCTTCTGATGCTTAGATCTAAGATGTCGAAAATATCAATCTCATGATAGTGTGTTTCTCACACCTCTTTTATCTTGCATTATTGATACGAATTCTCTAGCCTTATTTGTAGCCATCTCATAGTGAACACCTTTATGACTATAGAGTTCCTATCATACATGTAGATTTTGGGTTGCCATCTTAAGACCATGTGCTTGCATGTTGTACGGTTTTCTTTTAAGGTCTTATTTGTGTCCTTTATTCATTTTTATTTTTATTTTTTGCATTATAGGGAGTTAGTCTAGGAGTCGATTGAGTCTAGAGTAGCAAACTTGGAGGAGGGTTAGGGGCTGATTGATTAGATCATACTCATATTAGAGTTTAGATAGTTCAGTTGAGAAGTTAGACAACCTAGCTTCTACACTTGCTTATATTCAGGAGTTCATGGCAGGAGTTAGTAGGCGCTTGGATCAAATAGAGAGCTCATACCGAGATCATCAACTAGTTGGCATGGGCACAAATGAGACAGATCTTCATGTATCTCAGACAACATTGGCTCTTCCACTTGGGGTTTCACATGGTATTCCATTCCATCTGGCATATGATTAAGAGACCATTCCAACACCTATTGTCATAGTACCACCTCCCATTGTTCTTACTATCGATGATACTAGATTGGTCAAGTAGAAGGCTAGGGTTGAGAGGCTTGAGTCCAAGATGAGACAGATTAGATTACAAGATGAAGATTTGACTTGGGATGATAGTGATGGCATATCAAAGTGATCATGATATGCATGTGAAAAATGTCTCATATTGAAAGCATAACACACATCAACACAAAAGATGTAAAGTATACTCATGAGAAAGAGAAAAGCACATACTCATAATAAAACAATCATATCACTAAATGAACCAACGAGTACATCATGTGTGAAAAATAAAGGACTACAAATGACTGAACTCTCAACATGAACTATAAACAATGACTCTAAACCAAAATTGGACTAAAAAAAACAAAAATAACTATGATGAATTAAAATCAGACTCGACAAAATGGAAATGACTCTAATGACGACCATAATCAAAACGAAAAGTGCTCTGAGCTAAACTACTACAAAATGATGTACCCATATCAACTGAACCAAGTCCTCAACTTGAAATATCTCAAAATACCATATGACCATCAATACTATCAACATCCAAATTGATCTACTGAAGATCAAGAAAAAGGGGAATTGTGTGTGTAGAATGTGTAAGCAAGGGGTCGATGGTCATACTTAGCCTAGACAAGTTTACCATCCCTGAGTCAATCAAGTCTTGTATTACATGATGGAGAGTCACACAACACTCAGTATCATGCTTTTGAGTTTGATGATATAAGCAATGCTCATGTAAGCGGAAATGAGGAGGAATAGTATGTGGCAAGGGGCGTGCTACCAAAGGGACAATCAAACTAGAGTATTTGAGATTCTAAAAAACTCTAGTCAAAGTAATGCCTAATGGAGTGAACTGTCTCGTGGGCCTCTGTGCATATGATCTAGGTGGCAGGGGAGTAGTGGCTTTCAAATGTGGCAATCGTGGTTGCATGCTAGTTTGAGCAATGTACGGTTACTGAGCATAAACTGGCTGATATTGATGTTGTAGATAAGGAAAATGAACTCTGACTATAAGGGGCCTATAATGTGAATGACGAGTAGGCCCTTGATGCTGATAACTGATAGTACTAACCTCTCCAGATCTCCCAAGTGATCCAACTAACTTCTTCCCCTTATTGTCAAGGATAGGAGTAGTATATGTCCACAATTCTCGAGCAATGGCCTCTTCAACACTAAAAGATGCCTAAACTAGACTCTTGAGATCCTGAAATGGAATGACCATGAGGTGTCTAAGAAACCTCAACTGTAGGTTCCAAAAAACCATATCAATTTGATCCTACTCCTTAGGTTAGTCTACCATACCAGCCATATTTGCCCTCTAATATTTGACAAAGGAAGAAATATGATCATCTAACCTTTATTTGGTGGCCTCCAACTCTCATTTGGATACATCAATGTTGGCACTGAAAGAAAACTGAGTCATGAACTCATGAGCCACATTCTCCTAGGTGTAGAGTCTTGAAGCTCGATTGAGGCAAACCATCTCTGAACTGCCTCACTAAGTGACACGGGGAAGAAAGCCACTAACTGTGCATCATCTAACTCGTGCCCTCTCATAATTGTGGTATATAGTCTCAAGTGGATATTTAGACAACCAATCCCACTATAGTGCTCAATGTCTATCATGCAAAACTTTGCAGGCAAGCTAGTCGCCCTATCATGGAGGATATTGAGACTATTGACCTAAGATTAGGAGATTGAAGTAAAGATTCTGAGATTGTGACCCATCTCACCTTCTAATCAAAGTAGTACTATATCCACATCCATACCTTGACCTTTTAGACTTGATGACCCATCCATGATGAGCTTTATACAACATTACTCCTTTGCACTTTTACATGACTTTTTCTTCCCCACCTATATTAGCCTTGCACATTCCCTCTTTGATTTTACCAAGTAGAGTTTGAGATGGTTGGACCTAAGGTGAGGTTTGCATATTGATAGAGGGGTTATGATGAGAGAGTGGTTTGATTGCTTTATGGGCTTGTTGACTATTTTATGGTTGAGAGCAAGGAGATTGTTACAAAGTGTCCAGATCTAAGCCATTGCACATGACTTTGGGGTTGCGGCATAACTAGAGAGATTGATTTTATGAGATGATGATGAGTGGCTTGTGATGATAGAGTGAGTTGATTGTCAAATGACATTGATGATTATCATAGAACATCTAGAGTGAAAACTTTCACACGATTTCAGAGGAGTTGACACGACTATGTTGGATAGGTGCTAGTCTTTAGCATAGACCATGTGAGATCTTGAGACCACAATGCTTGAGGTTGCGGTCAAATGATGGGTAGTCATCATTTCATGAGCCTATTCACCTAATCACCCTTACATATGGAGTTATCTATTGCTAGCCCCTTGAGCCTCACACAAACACCATAGCCTTTTCTTTCATTACCACATTTACCTATTACATCATGTTAGGAATTTGAGGCTAATCCAAACTATGGTAATCACCCTAGAGGGGGGGGGGGGGGGGGGGGTTAAATAGGGTGATGGTCTCTTTTTCACAAATTTAAACTATGCAAAAATAAGAGACAATTATATGCAAATATATAATAAACAAAATAAACACAATTGCATATAATTTAAAAGAGTTAGGGAAGAGAGAGTGCAAACACGAGAGTTTATGGTGGTTCGGCACTTCCTTGCCTACGTCTACTTTCCTCAACCTCCTAACCGAGTGAGGGTTCCACTATCTTGAAGCTTCAACCAAGCTTCTAATCTCTTTACAATTGGATTATGGTTCCAATTCACCCTTTTGGACTTTTGGCTCCAAGCACCCTTTACACTTCTCAAGAGATATCCCACTCTTGAACAACCCCTCAAGTGATACCCCACACTTGAGAAAATTCCTCACAAAGATATACAAATAATGATCTCTCAAAATCCTAGTAATAAAACTTTAGGCTCAAAGATATAAGAAAAACTAGGATTGAATGGTACAGTAAAGATATGCAAGTTATGAAACAATGGTGCACTCAAAAACACTCTTCCAAGGCTCAAATATAATCAAGAATGATTTGGGAAGGTTAAGCTTATGAAATAATGAAGATTGGAGCCTTTTTATAGAAGAAAAAAGTCAAACTAGCCGTTGGGGGTTCGATTGGTCGAGCTAGGGGTCGACCGATTGACTAACCGTTAGGAAAAGTGACCGTTGGGCCTCAACCAGACCTCAACCGGTTGAGGTTCAACCTTGACCGGGAAGAGAAGGCCACTGGGAGAGAGAGAAACTTTTTTGCCTTCCTCAACTGGTCCTCGACCGGACGAGCACAACCAGTCAACCGGTTAAACCGGTTGAGCCATTTTTTTGGCTCAACACTCAACCTTTTTCAACTTAAAACCTTTTAACACAAGTTTGAAAATCATTTAACACAAGGTTTTAGTTGAAAACATGAAATCATCCAATTCTTAAGATATTTAAAACAATATTATTACTCTTGGATGATTTTGGTGCATAAATAAAGAATGAAATGCATGAAAGTCCTAGTGCACCAACAACCTTACAAAGAGATCTTAAGAAGCTTTGGTGTTGAAAAACTCTTCTCTTTGAGGTGGTTTTCTTCTTCATGATTTCTCCTTGACTTGATTTGTCTTTGGATTGCCACTTTGGAAGTTGTCTTGCCTAATCACTCTTGAAATATGATCATTAGTTCTAAACCTTGTTTTGTTATCATCAAAATCAAGATTAACCAAACCTTGGTTTCACAATCTCCTCCTTTTTTATGATGACAAAACCAAGGTTGCTAAAAAGCTCCCCCTCAATATATGCTCCTTTGAATTTAGAAAATATTCAAGTTTAGAAACTTTCAAGAAGTATATTAAGGATGTTCAAAATGATATAATTAAACATAAAGAGCAATTTAGCAATTTGGCAAGACATTATTATTAAATATGATGCATACAAATATAACCAAAAAAACATATAGCATCAATATGAATAGGATTGCTAAAACAATATTTGAAATATCTTCCCAAGTTAGCAACCTACCATTACTTCTCCCCCTTTTTGTCATCAACAAAAAGTTTCAGTAAAGTATATAAGGGGAATCATATGTTTATCAAAAGTTTAAAAAATAAACAATAAGCATGATATGATTTCTCATGAAAATGAATCTCCCCCTTTTTCATTTGAGAATAGTTTCCAAATAAAAGATTGCTCATCTTTATAGCATTCCCAATTTAAAGCATGATTTGGAAAAATATATATGGGAGAACATATGCATTTAAAAAGATATATAACATGCATTGAATAACATATTTAGGGCATACAAGCATATGATCATTCAATTTTACATAGGTATATATAAAAAATCTTCTTTTTAAATCCAAAACCTTGGTTTAACAAATATGCCAATTTTATCAAAGTGATACCAAAAGTTATATTATCAAAAGATATACCAAGTGTTAGCAAAAATGATACTAGTTGCAAATTTAGCTTTAGAAGGGATACCGTTACCAATATTGTCAACGTGTTCTTTCCAAGGTAAGCATATCCTCCTTTTTGCATGGATCCCTACAAAACAATTTTAAGAAATCTTTGGTACCCATATCTTTTTGGTTCCTAGAGGGTTAGTCTTTCTTTCCTTTCGAATCCAAAATAATTTAGAGTTTTGAAGAACATGAGGGGATTTTCAAATATCACCAAAGTGACCTCTTCTTTCACAAAAATCTCAAATAGTTAAAGGCGAAAAACTAGAGGTTTCCTTTTAAAAAAAATTGATTTTTGAAAGGCTTGTAGGCTAACCTCTTTTTATCAAAAATGCAATTTTTGATTTGCCAAAATCATATCAAAAGTCTTTTGGCCATTTGAGAATTTTTAGCTCCTCATTTTCCTTTTCAAAAGGGATTTTTTTCTTCTCAATATTTTCAAATTTTTCATTATCCTCATTGAGCTCATTTAGAAGACAAGAAATCTTTTTCTTGAGAGGGATATTTTTGGAACCAAGTTTTTCAAGATTAAAATATAATTTTTGAAGCTCATCTTGAAAATCAAAATGGTTAGAGTCGGAGTTTACCTCATCACTTTCACTTTCACCCTCTTCCTCTTCATCATCATTTGTTATAGCCATAAAGGCTATACTTTTCTCATTTTCTTCAACTCTTTGATGATTGTACAACTCTATCTCATAAGTCATGAGTGACCCAATGAGTTCTTCAAGTGAGAGCTTGGTGAGATCCTTCGCTTCTTGAATAGCTGTCACTTTTGTTTCCCATTTCTTTGGTAGAGACCTTAAGATCTTCATGACTTTCTCTACTTCGGTGTAGGTCTTTCCCAAGGCTTCAAGTTCATTCACAATCACAAGAAACCTAGAAAACATCTCAACAATAGATTCAAAATCCTTTATAGAAAATAATTCACAATCATGCATAAGGATATTGATTTTAGACTCTTTAACTTGGTCATTTCCCTCATAAGTGACTTCTAATAGTTTCCAAATTTCTTTAACCGACTTACAATGCCAAATACGATTAAATTCATTTCTATCAATAGCACAATGTAAGATAAAAACAGCTTTGGCATTTAATTGAACTTTCTTTCTATCAAGTTCATCCATTCATGCTTAAGTTTTGGAACCATCACTCCATTTTCTAATTTTGAAGGAATGTGGGGACCATCTTCAATGACATCCCATAAATCAAGATTAGTAGATTGAATAAACCAAGTCATTTTGGTTTTCCAATAGGGATAATCGGTTCCCGTGAAAAATGGAGGTCGGGTGGTTGAAAAACTTTCAACTTGGGATGAGGTTGATGGAATAGCCCTTACTTCTTAGACGGTTAAGTCTTAACAAGAAGCCTTGCTCCGATACCAATTGTTAGGAATTTGAGACTAATCCAAACTATGGTAATCACCCTAAAGGGGGGGGGGGGTAAATAGGGTGATGGTTTTTTTTTCACAAATTTAAACCATGCAAAAATAAGAGACAATTATATGCAAATATATAATAAACAAAATAAACACAACTGCATATAATTTAAAAGAGTTAGGGAAGAGAGAGTGCAAACACGAGAGTTTATAGTGGTTCGGCACTTCCTTGCCTACGTCCACTCTCCTCAACCTCCTAACCGAGTGAGGGTTCCACTATCTTGAAGCTTCAACCAAGCTTCCAATCTCTTTACAATTGGATTATGGTTCCAATTCACCCTCTTAGACTTTTGGCTCCAAGCACCCTTTACACTTCTCAAGAGATATCCTACTCTTGAACAACCCCTCAAGTGATACCCAACACTTGAGAAAATTCCTCACAAAGATATAAAAATAATGATCTCTCAAAATCCTAGTAATAGAACTTTAGGATCAAAGATACGAGAAAAACTAGGATTGAATGGTGCACTAAAGATATGCAAGTTATGAAACAATGGTGCAATCAAAAACACTCTTCCAGGGCTCAAATATAATCAAGAATGATTTGGGAAGGTTAAGTTTATGAAACAATGAAGATTGGAGCCTTTTTATAGAAGAAAAAAGTCAAACTAGCTGTTGGGGGTTCGACCAGTCGAGCTAGGGGTCGATCGGTTGACTAGTCGTTAAGAAAAGTGATCATTGGGCCTCAACCGGACCTCAACTAGACCTTGACTGGACCTCGACCGGTTGAGGTTCAACCTTGACTGGGAAGAGAAGGCCACTGGGAGAGAGAGAAATTTTTTTGTCTCCCTCAACCGATCCTCAACCGGACGAGCACAACTAGTTGAGCCATTTTTTTGGCTCAACACTCAACCTTTTTCAACTTAAAACCTTTTAACACAAATTTGAAAATCATTTAACACAAGGTTTTAGTTGAAAACATGAAAACATCCAATTCTTAAGATATTTAAAACAATATTACTCTTGGATGATTTTGGTGCATAAATAAAGAATGAAATGCATAAAGTCCTAGTGCACCAACAACCTTACAAAGAGATCTTAAGAAGCTTTGGTCTTGAAAAACTCTTCTCTTTGAGGTGGTCTTCTTCTTCATGATTTCTCATTGGCTTGATTTGTCTTTGGATTGCCACTTTGGAAGTCGTCTTTCCTAATCACTCTTGAAATATGATCATTAGTTTTAAACCTTGTTTTGTTATCATCAAAATCAAGATTAACCAAACCTTGGTTTCACACATCAGTTAGGGGCCCTATAGTGCTTGCATGCTTTGATTAGTTACCTCATGAGTTCTAGATCTAACAATATATTTAGGTCTCATCTTTCACTCTTCATTGTGATATTTCTATTTCAATTTCACCATCATTCTTTTCTTAGATCGTGCACCCTTAGTCATGATTTTCATCTTCTTTTCTTTCCTCTAATCATTGTATACTTTACATTCCCTTTGTTTCAAAGTTGTATTACGTATATTCCATGTAATGGTACCCTAGTTATTCCTTTTTCATAACTTATTTGAATGTCCAAACAAAGAATATTGTTAAAACTACAAAAAACAAAATATGAAGTTACAAATTTTGGATGATGAAATTTAGCAATTAGAGTCGAGCAAGTTTTTGAAAATTAGTTGAAATCCTTCAAAGAAGGTAACCTTATATACCCTTGTACAGTTATTACATTTACCTTGTATACTTAGTGTAAATACCTTATACACTTACACAAATTCCATAGACCTATAATGTAATGTGTCCATATGAGTGGGTTAACCATGTTTCCATTGTCATGGCTCAGGGCAAGAGGGAAAAATTGAACCCAATTTATGTTCCTATTCATCATTAGTGAGGTGGGTAATCAAATGAACATGTACGATATCAAAAAAAATGCATAGGATAAGTATTTCATCAAGCAATGTGTATGTGGAATGTCCCTTATCCCTGACAAAGGGAAATGAGCGAGCAAGTTTTTGAAAATTAGTTAAATTCTTTCAAGGAAGGTAGCCTTGTACACTTAGTGTAAATACCAATGTTTTAAAAATCGGACCGGACCGGCCGGTCCGACCGGTTCAACCGTCGACCGGTCGCTTTTCCGGTTCGGCTCACCCTATTGAACCGTTTAACTATTGAACCGGTCACGAACCGTGTAAACCAGCGGTCGGACCGGTGAACCGGTGGAACCGGACGGTTCTAAACGAACCGAACGGCTCAAATTAACTCCTCATTTTGGAAGAATGGAAGAATTGTACTAGGCACTGGGCAGAGAGTCTTCAGATGTTGGGCCCTATCTCATTATATGACAAGGCCCCCACCTACCCAACCCTTTTATGGGCTAAGTCCTAGGCCCACAAGTCAAGGTGATGCTTTTTTGTCCTCATTATGGATAGCTTTTATAGGCACCCATTGCATCTTTATTCTTCTCCAAATCCGATGTGGGATTGCTAACATTATCATCAATGAAAAAAAAATAACAAATCTCCAACCCAACCAAGAGGGATTGAACCTTGGACCTCAAATTCCTCTACCAAACTTGGACTCCACTCGGCTGCATGCGTTTTATTAACTAATAAGCCAAACAAAACAACATATATTAGATTTTAAATTTTTTTATAATATTAAATAAAAATAATATAATATTTTTAAAAATTATGAAATTAGTTTAAATTTTCATTTTTTTATATATTCACATTTAAATATTATACATATTTCATTTAATAAATTTAAAATATTAATATGATTTAATTTGATAATATCAAAGATATAAATAATATTATTGATGTTTAATTTATTCATATATATTTTAAATTTTAATAATATATAAATTATATATTTATGATGTCACCGGTTCGATAGCGGTTCGACCGCCGGTCCGACCAGTGAACCGTGAACCGGTAACTTTTCCGGTTCGATCACCGGTCCGGTTCTGAAAACATTGGTAAATACCTTGTACACCTGCACAAATTCCATAGACTAAAAATGCAATGTGTGATTATGGGTAGGTTAACCATGTTTCCATTGTCATGGCTCAAAGAAAAGGGAAAAATTGAACCCAAGTTATGTTCCTATTCATCATTCTTGGGGTAGGTAATCGAATGAACATGCAAGAGGTCAAAAAAATGCATGCAATGAGTGTGTCATTCGAGCAATGTATGCCATCCAATGGTTTGGTTGAGAAAATGGTGGATGAATTATGGTAAAAAAAATTTCCCAAACATCATTACTAGGGAAATTAAAATACTAGAATTTCCATGTGGGAGTTACATAAAGTGCATGACATAAGTGTGCAATCCTTGTGTTATAAGGAATTTAAAGGAGTAGTTCAGAATCAATTGAAATATTTCACAAAAGGGAGTCTTTTACACCCCTTGTACACTTAGTATATTTCCCTTGTACAGTTAGTTAATATCCTTATACAATGATGCAAATTTCATATCTCTCATAGTGAATGTGTGTCTATAGGTGTGTTAAACATGATTCCAGTAGTTTGGTTAATAAAAAGGTGAAAAACTTAAACCAGTAGTTAGGTATTCAAATTTCCATTCGCAAGTGTAATAAAGTGCATGAGAGGAGTGTATCATCAAGGAATGTGTATGAGGAGAGTGTTTTTTCCTTGGTTGAGGAAAATAAGATAGGGAGTGGTTTAGAATCAACTAAATCCTTCACAAAAAGGCAACCTTGTACATCCCTTGTTCAATTAATGCATAGACCTTATATAATTAGTGTAACACCTTTGTATAGTGGCTCAAATTCTATACATATCATACTGAATAAGCTCAATATGTGTCTTATCCATGCTTCCATTAATTTGATTGAGAAAATGGGGGGAAACTTGAATATGAAGCCCACTCCCCAATCATCATTAGTGAGGTTAGTATTCAAATTGTCATGTCTGAGTATAGAAACGTGCATGAGATGAATATGTGATAAAAGAATGTGTATGAGGAGAGTTCCCTGATCTTAGGTGAGGGGAAGAAGCAAGGGAATGAATCAAAATCGATTGAAATCTTTCACAAAATGATATTTAAAACAATTAAAACACATAAAAAAAATTTTAATATTTACTATTGATATTACAATATTTTATCTTTTTTTTATCAATAATATCTCATATTTAAATTAGAAAGTAATTTATTTTAATGGATCAAAATGTGCACAATTAATCTATTACTTTGTTAATCATGGATATGTTAAAATTTTCTATTACACAAAAAAAGAACTAATAGAGAAAATAAAATTAAAAAGAGTAATAAATATATATAATTTAGTTATTTAATTATTTTTCATGTAAAGATAGTAACACACAAAGACACACAATTGACCAATTCCTTTTTTTAATTGTGAACATATTATATTTTTTATTTTATTATTAAAATAACTAATGGAAAAAATAAAAAAATAATAATCAATAAATGAAATTTAATTCTTTTTATTATTTTCATATTAAAAAATAGTAAACATGGTTTTCAATTTTCATTTTTAAAAATAGTTTTCATTTTTTAATTAAATGTATTTTCAAAAGGAGACGATATAAAAAATAAAAATTATTTTTAAAAATAAAAATAAAAACTAGAAATATATTTTTAAACCAAACTTAAACATAACTTATATAATTTTTAACTGCTTATTTTCATCTAAAATGAGTAAATATATCTTTCAACCATTTTATACAAGAAAAATTCAATCTCTACTATACTATGTACTCACACAACCCACTTCTAAAATTAGGTCATACAAAAACATTTTAGTTGGATATGTAAAATAAAAACTCTTCATCCATCCTCTTTCTCTCTTTATCTTTTTCATCTTTTGATAAATAATTTTCAATTAATTCAAATCATTAAAAAAAAAAAAATCCTTAGTAGATAAATTTGCAACATTTTATATAACTTATTACTAGAAGTTATGTTGAAAAAGTTATTAAAATAAGAAAGGAAGAAGATTAAAAGAAATTTAAAATTTTTTATTTTAGAATAGAGAAAAAAAAACTTTAAAATGCTTTTTAGTATAAAAGAAAAGAAAATAGTGAATATGTTTATTTTAAATAGTATTTTAATAATTAAATTATTTACTTTTAAAATGTAAAATACAATTTTTATTAATTTAAATTAACATATTTAAAAAAATATTTTTCTAAATAGTTTTTGAATCATTAACGTAATTTTTTTATTTATAATTTAAAAATAAAAAATAATGTTCATTTTCAATTATTTATAAAAGAATTTAAAAAAACAATGAAAAATTCAAAAATTGTTAAATAAGGGAGAATTTGTTGGAGTTGGTATGTGAAGAGTGGTGGAATAAAGACAAAAATTATGGGTCTCACAAACACCAGATGAGTGGGAACAATTCATTATTTGGTACAAATTTTGTATATTTGATGTGGTAAGTTAAGGGGTATTTTGTTCATTATTATTTCATATCCTTACAATCAATTGTGGGTGATAGGATCTGGGCCAATTTCCAGGCTCATCCGAATCTAAAGTACAATTCTCCCGTATTGTTTTGTTTTTGTTTTTTTCTGTTTTCTTTTCCAAAATCATACAACTGACATTGTTGCAAGGAAGTACTAAGTTTTTTTTCTTCTCTTTTCTAGTCATTTTTCCATCCTCCTCGTGGACATAATAGAAAGAGGAAAGAAAAGGATGGGTATGGGTTGGTTAGACCGACCCCTTTCCTACTATGAAGGTAGCCATGTAGAAAAGCGAGAGGTCAATGTTGAGGCCTCGTATTCTCTGCAATCCACGTGATTACCAAGTGGATAAAAATACGATCTCAACGAATACACATTCCTGATTCAGCTGTTCCTGCAAAAGGCGTCCGGACGGGGTGTCCGGACACACCCTCCGATGGTTTTGTCAGCCATAGAAAGAGATAAAAGCAGATGGCACAGTTGGCCTTTTTTTAGGTATTGAGAAGCTTACCTTCTGCTTTGTGCGAAGGTTCATATATATACCATTTAGAAACTCTCTCTCTCCTCCATAAATGATGGAAGGCTTTTTGGTTTACCATGATTGCCACTAGATGGTGGCAGGGACATCCTTATCCTGCGAACGGCTGTCAGAGATCGTGGGAAGTGACCAGCTGTCACTTCTGTCTTTTCGCTCTACAGGTATCGAAATATGATTTGTGACAGGATGTCAGAATGACGTAGTGAGGCACGCTTAGTTTGGCCAGTGATCCGGATGAACACATCCGGGTGGAATATGAAAGGTCGCCGGATGAATAATGGCGGTGGTCCGGATAGGGAAGCGCGCCACGTGTACTCTTGGGGAAATCCGGATGTGGATACTCCGGGTAGGGTCATGTGCCACGTGTCGTCAGGGGACGCGTGCCACGTGTCATCAGGGATGGGTCCCTACAATGCCCCCTTTTTAACTTGCCGATTTTGCCTTAGCAAAATGGGCGGGTTAAAAAAGAATGATTGCTTTTTGAAAACCGAAGTTTGCTTTTTGTTCTCACTGGGCCACGTGGCGAGCGGGGGCGAAGAGACAGGAGAGCATTTATGGCGAGCCGCCGTCTCTGGGTATTCCCTAGGCAATGTGTCGGTTTAATGATATCGTTTTGCTGAACGCTTGGAATACCGAGGGGCTGTCTGTTATAAATAGCAGCCTGTGGCCTCCCTGTGCATTTTTCTTACTGCATTTTCTTTGCAATCGCTTCATTTGCCTGCTGTTTATCTTCGCTTGTGAGTGCACCGGCAGCATTCAGGTGGTGACGGTGACTGTATTTGCGGTTTCCGACCCTGCTTTCGAGTTTACATTTGGTACGCAACTCTATTCTGATTTCTTTCCTTCTCATTTCCTCTTTTCTTGGTTTGCCTTTGGTTGCTTGAGGAAGCTTTTGGGCGTTTTGACTGTTCGGTGCTAGCTTTTTCTGCGTTTTGGGTGTGTTTGGGGTTTCTGTTGCCCCCCTGCGCTTTTGCTTTTTTGGTGGGGCATCGAATCTCCTGTGGGGTAGGGTTTGAGGTTTTGTGGGGTCGATTCTGTTTGTTTGACTTGTTGGATTCCTTTCATGCAGATTCTGCTTTGTCTTTGGGCTAGAAAATGTCTGCTATTAAGGAAATTGCCTCATCTCGCCCGTCTGGTGACGCTCGCGCTGAAAAGTCTGTGGAAAAGTTGAATGCGAAGGAATTTTGCGACCGGTTTTGCGTTCCTAATGGCGTGTCTGTGGAACTGTTTGATGGAGAGGGCGTGTTGCCTAAGAAGCTGGAAAATAACGCGATACTCTTTACCAAGGAGCAGTTTAATGCTGGGCTCCGGTTCCCTGTCCCGTCCCTGCTCAAGGAATTTCTGCACTTCACCCAAATTCCTCCAGTGTACGTACATCCCAACATGATCCGGGTGCTGATGGGGTGCAGTATCCTAAGCATGTTGTTTAATTTGGACCTCTCATTACTGGAGGTTCTTTTCGTTTACTCGATCAAGAAGGTGAAGAGTAACATCTTCAGCTTCGTCGCCAGCCTTCCGTCTCTGCAACTGGTGACAAACCTACCGGATTCGAATAAGAAGGCCGCCAAGGGGCAGGTGCTGGTCAAGGGCGTATGGGCAGGTTTGTCTGAGCATCCGGATAGGCCTTTGTTCCCAATCAGTCACTGGAGATTCCAGGTATAGCTAGCTACTTTATGTTTTTGCATAGTTCGTAAGTCAGCATTGTTTTTAGGCGGCTGACATATTTTGGTTGCTTGGGTGCAGACCAGGATAAGAGGGGAAAACTGGTGGAGTGGGTGGAGAAGGCTTCGTTCGACCGCTTGAACAAGCTCTTCGAGATAACTTCGGCCGAGCGGAGATGCGAACTGCTTCTTTCTGCGCAGAACCTCCGCTTGGTCGTCCAGCAGCCTCAGTCATACGTGCTGAACATACTTCCCAGGCGGCTGCCTGAAGAAGTGGTAGTTGGGGAGCATTTCATTCTGGAAGATCTTCCCTTCTACGAGGGGGTGCGAAAGGCGGATGCCCGGACGCGCAAGGCCCGTCTCAACAAACGGGAGAAGAAGAGACAAGAAGGGCTTCTGCGGAAGGCTCCGGGTGGGAACGGCCCGCATCCTCTCCACCTGCTGGTACTCCAGCGAAGAAGAAGAAGAAGCTGAGTAAGAAAAGTAAGGGTAAGGCCGTTAAAATCCCAACTCCCCCTAAGGAGTTTGTACCGCCTCCCATTGGTTATGAAGCGGAATGCTATATTGAAGAGCCGGAAAATCCTCTCCCGGCCTCTGTCTCAACCACTTTTGAATTTATTAGGGGCCTTAATCTTTCAGGGCCTCGGTGGCACCAGACGTCCGGATGGCTCTTCTGGCCGAGGAAGCAGCTTCGATAAATCAACCCGGTTCAGCTCACCCGGATGAGGTTGCCGACTTGGCTCCTGTTGCACCCCCCAACGGAGAAATGGGGGCTGACAGCCAGGAGTTGCCTGTGCATGGGCCAAGCCCCCGTCCCTTGTACCTGTGAAGGGGCCAACTCGGAGAAGGTTGCGTCTGGTACGCGACTTGAAGTCTGGCCTCGCTGGGCGGCTTCAGGACCGGTTCACGGAAGGCATCGAAGTCAGCTGTTCATCCGTCCCGGAGGGTCATCCGGAAGGGGATGCAGCGGAGATGGCGGAAGAGAGCCCGGCCGTCCCAGCGCTGGTGCCGGCTGAGGCTCCAATTCTGGCTCCGGCTGAGGCTCCAGTGCTGTCGTCGGCTGAGTTCCAATGCTGGCGCCGGCTGAGGCTCCACCCAAAGAAGCCCAGCCGGTTGAGAATGCTGAAGGTGCGGCTCCAGAGGAGGAATCAGTCTCCAATGCTTCCTTGGGAGAGGGTCCTTTTGATGATGCCACTTTCATCCCTGCTAGCCCTTTCAGCTACGCGGAGATGGAAGAGAAGCTAAATCAGATTCCTTCTGGCGAAGATGCTGGAGTACCTTCAGCCCTGATGTTCGAGACAGTAGAGACGGTATACTTTGCGTTTTGATTCTTTTGTCCTACTGATGCGCCGGTTATATGATTTGTAACTTGGTTTTTCTTTGTTTGAGTCTTTCCTGCAGCTGGTAAGTGGCCTTCGCGGTATGGCTCTTCAACGTAATCTTCTTTCTCACCTGTTGGAGACTGCTGAGTACACAAAATCCTTCGTGTCTCAGCGAAAAGGTGATGAGGAGAAGTTGCGTTTGAGACTGGAGCAGGCTGAAGCCAGTTCCTCTACTGCTCGAGAAGAGAACAAGGTTCTTCGAGAGGAGAACGAGGCTCTTCGAGAGGAGGTTGCTGTGGCGAAGAACCGGGAGGACTCTATGGAAGTTCGCCTGTTTGAGGCGGAGAATGAAATGGCTCTTTTGAGGAGGGAGGTGAGGCACCTCCGGACAGAGGTGTCTATTGAGAGACGGCAGAGAGAAGAGTTGCAGTTGCGTTTGTCAACGCAAAAGGAAGAGCTGGAGGGTGAGTTTGCTGCGGAGAGGGGGGAACTTGAAGCGGAGTACCAGAAACAAGTTGATGACATGTACTTGTTCGGCTATCGCTGCTGTATGAAGAAACATGGCATCAAGCGGGACGTTCCTTCAATTCCCCCGGGTGAATTGGAGAAGCTGCACAGCAAACCTGCTCAATGACAGCCTTTTCCTTTTGTAAAAGAAAATCTGCTATCTTCTTTCTGTACTTTTGTAGTCCGGAGGCCTTTTTGTATATGATTTATTCCCCAAATATCAATAAAAATACATTTGTTCATTTTGTATTTCTATCTTTTGCCTCGTCTTTCACTGGTAATACTGCTTTAAATTAGATACATTCCATGGTCGCTGCAATGGGGTTCCATCCAACTTCTGTAGATGATAGGCTCCTCTTTCACTTGTTTTAGATACTATGTAGGGGCCTTCCCAATTGGCTTGGAACTTTCCTGCCCCTATATCAGCAGTGTTTTCAAAAACTTTTCTAAGTACTAGCGTACCATTTTTGAAGCTTCTGGGCCTTACTTTGCGATTGTAGTGAGCTGATGCCCTTTGCTGATAGTCTGCCATCCGGATGGCTGCAGTTTCTCTTATTTCATCCGCCCAGTCCAAATTTCTTCCTAATTCTGCATTTGCATCATCCTGCCTTCCTGCTTCGGTTCGGATAGTGGGTAGGCCAATTTCGGTGGGAATGATCGCGTCCATTCCATATGCGAGGGCGAAGGGAGTATTTCCTGTTGGACGTCCGGGTGTGGTTCGATAAGCCCACAGGACGCCGGGTAGCTCCTCCACCCATTTCCCTTTGGCTTGCTCGAGTCTTTTCTTCAAGGCCGTGACTAGAGTCTTGTTTGTGGCCTCTGCTTGCCCATTACTTTGAGGATAGCGTGGTGTAGAATATGAGTTCCGAATATTGAGTTCTGAACAGAAATTTCGGAAAATCTTGCTATCAAACTGTGGACCGTTGTCTGCTATGATTGTTTGGGGAATTCCGAAGCGACAAATGATGTTCTTCCATACGAATTTGGTGACATCTTTGTCTTTGATGTTAGCATATGCTTCGGCTTCTACCCATTTACTGAAGTAGTCTGTGGCGACAAGCAGGAATCTCTTCTGGGCAGGTGCGGCTGGTAGAGGTCCTACTATGTCCATGCCCCACTGTGCAAAGGGCCAGGGACCTGAGATTGTTTCAACTCTCCCGATGGGGTGTGGTATGGGGGCGTGCCTTTGACATTTGTCGCATTTTTTGACGTATGCTGCCGCGTCTTTTTTCATCGTAGGCCAGTAATAACCTTGCGAATGGGCTCTGTGTGCCAGTGATCGCCCTCCAGCATGATTTCCACATACACCCTCATGTAATTCAGCTAATACATAATGTACTTCTGAATGTTTCAGGCATCTGAGGTAGGGGCCTGTAAAGGATCGCTTGTACAGGTGCCCTTCGACCAGGGTGAAGCGGGCGGCTTGCACCCGGATCTTGTGCGCTTGCTTAGATTCTTCGGGCAGGGTGCCCGTCCGGAGGTATTCAATGATATCTTTCATCCAACCCTCGTCATCCGTTTCGTCTGCCTTAATGGTGTTACAAGTGGAGGCTTCCGTGATGGAAGGTTTGGCCTGTACATATATAGGCAGTAGTATTGCTTCCTTGGTGGGGAGGGAGGCAGCTATACCTGCCAGGGCGTCGGCATGCGCATTTTCAGTCCGTCTGATTTTTTCAATTGTCCACTCGGTGAACCGCTGCAAAGTATCTTTTACTTTGTTTAAGTATTGCGCCATACGCTCATCTTTGGCTTCGTATTCGTTTTGAACGTGTCTTACCACAAGTTGGGAATCACTATAGATTCGAAGCCTGGAGACGGATAGAGCCAGGGCGAGGTCCAATCCGGATAGGATGGCCTCATATTCTGCTTCATTGTTGGAGGCGTGGAATCCCAGCCGGATGGCTTGCTCCAGCTGTTCTCCGGTTGGGGATTGCAGTAGGAGCCCTACTCCGGAGCCGGATGACCGTGAGGCTCCATCAACCCGCAATGTCCACCATTGTTTTTCACTTGTTTCGTCATGTTGGACGGGCCTTCGAGAGTATTCCAACACGAAGTCAGCCATTACTTGGCCTTTGATGGATAATCTGGGCTGAAACTCGATTCCAAATTCACTCAATTCTATGGCCCATTGAAGCATCCTTCCGGTTAGGTCCGGCTTGTGTAAGATATTGCGAAGGGGTTGGTCAGTTAGTACGACCACTGGGTGTGCTTGGAAATAGGGGCGGAGCTTCTGGGCGGCACTTCGAAGAGCTAAGGCCGTTAACTCCATTTTTGAGTATCTGGTTTCTACATCTGCTAACGCTCTGCTGATGTAGTAGATGGGTTTCTGTTCTTTGGGCGATGGGCAGCGGAATAAGACAGCGCTGATTGCCCACTCTGAGACAGCCAAGTACATATACAATTTTTCTCTGGGGATGGGGCTGCTTAGGATGGGTGGTTGCATGAGGCGCTGTTTGATTTTTTCAAAAGCGCTTTGACAGCTGTCTGTCCATCCGCTTGGTCCTGCTTTGCGGATTGCCAGGAAGAAGGGTTGCAACTCATCGGTAAAACGGGCTATGAAACGCCCTAGGGCGACGAGCTTGCCTGTGAGGCGCTGCAATTCCTTCTTGTTCCTGGGGGTGAGGTTTCTACGACTGCTTTGACTTGTTCTGGGCTCACCTCTATCCCCCTTTGACTGACCATGAAGCCCAGGAACTTTCCAGCACTTACGCCAAAGGCACATTTGGAAGGATTCAACTTCATGTCAAACTTCCTTAAGAGGTGAAAAACCTCTTGTAAGTGGAGAACATGCTCTTCACGAGTTTTGCTTTTAACCACGATGTCATCAATATATACCTCTACTGTGCGGCCAATTAGAGGTTTGAATATCTTTGTCATCAGTCTTTGATAAGTGGCGCCAGCGTTTTTGAGACCAAATGGCATGACTTTGTAACAGTAAAGTCCGTGTGGCGTTATGAAGGCTGTTTTTTCTTGATCATCTGGGGCCATGGGGATTTGGTGATATCCGGAGAAAGCGTCCAGAAAGGAGAGCATCCCTTGCCCAGCGGTGGAATCCACAATCTGATCTATTCGTGGTAAAGGGAAACTGTCTTTTGGGCATGCTTTATTGAGGTTGGTGTAGTCGACGCAGACGCGCCATTTGCCTTCTTTCTTGGGTACCACTACTACATTTGCCAACCAGTCCGGATATTCCACTTCTTTGATGAATCCGGCTTCTAGCAGTTTGTCAATCTCCGTCCGGATGATTTTTTGTCTATCCGGGTGAAATCGTCTAACCTTTTGCCGGATGGGTTTTGCCATTGGTAAAATGTTAAGCTTATGCGAGACTATCGAGGGGTGAATTCCCTTCATATCAGAGTGTGCCCATGCGAAAACGTCGTGATTTTGCCGGAGGACGTCTTGAATATTCTGAGCTTCTTCGGGCGTTAAAAGGGAACTGATATGAGTAAGATGAGAATCTTCCTCTGAAATTTGGATTGTTTGTAAGGGATCTGCTGCCGGGGATCTCTATCCGCCGGGCACAGTGACTGCTATTGATCGCGTGCATGGGTGGATTCGGGGAGGGGTTCATTCTCCGACTGGTTCCTGCTTCTCTTGCTATCTGGTAGCATTGGCGAGCGGCTAGTTGGCTGCCATATAGATTGATTTGCCCATCTTCAGTGAGAAAGCTTACCATCTGATGATATGTGGAGGGGATGGCTTTCATACAGTGTAGCCATGTGCGTCCAAGATAACATTGAAGGGTGACAGATCTTGTACCACCGAGAATTGAACGTTGAGAGTGACTGGGCCAGTTTGGACTGGCAGCACGATGTCTCCCAACGAGATAGTTGATGCCCGTTGAATCCGGATAAAATCCTTCCAGGGTTTTCGAGGCCGACTAAGTTGTGTCCCATGTGGCTTATGACTGATGCCTGCACCAGATCAGCTGAGCTTCCTGGGTCAATCAGGATGCGTCTTACGTCGAAGTTGTCTATCCCCAAGGATAGAATGAGGGCATCACGGTGCGGACGTAATATCCGCGTGGGGTCTACTGGAGGAAAAATGATTGTTCCGTCTATGGGGTGAGGGCCCCCTTCGGTTATCCCTGGCCGGATGGAATTGATACGCTCACGCACCATCGCTTCCCGTAACAACTTCTGCCTTTTTCGCTTGGAATTGAGCTCTTCATCCGACGGGCCTCCATTAATGTAGTTTATGACGGCTTTGGGGGGGCTGGAGCCGTGGGGGCCCCAGAGTCGCGACCCCGGGAGGCATCCCCATCTCTAGCATCTGAACGGAGGTATTGCCTTAAATGACCCGCCTTTATAAGTCTTTCCACCAAATATTGGAGGCTTCTGCACGTCTCCGTTGTATGGCCATGCTCCTTATGGTAAGCACATTTTTTGCTATGATCTCTCCTGGATGGATCCGATCCGAGGGGTCTGGGCCACCTGAAATCGGACAAGTTCTGGATCATAGGGAGAAGCTTCTCATAAGTTATAGAGAGTGGTGTGAGAGGTGGCATCTCCGGGCGGCTTGGCCCCTCTTGCCTTCGATCGGATGGTCTTGGCCTGTCCGGAGGTTTAGTGCTTCCCTCTGTGCTACCCTTGGACGATTGTCCGGCAACCAATACTTGCTGGGTAGCTGCCCGTACGTCATCTTCGAGCATTGAGTATTTGTTTGCACGTCGAAACAAGTCGTCCATCGTCATGGGAGGCTTTTTAGCCAGTGACTCAAAAAATGGAGTGCCTGGGCAAATACATCGCTTGAAGATTTGTAGGACAGCGTCCATGCTGCAAGCTTCTACTTGCAGGACAGCCTGGCCAAATCGTTTCACGAACTCCCTCAAGGATTCATTGTCCTTCATTTTTATATTTTGCAAGGTGCTGATGTTTTGCTTATGTCTGGCGGAGCACAGGTATTGTCCACGAAAGCTTCTGAAAGGTCTCTGAAGGTATCTACCGAGTTAGGAGGCAGGCGATGGAACCATGAGAGAGCCTGTCCTTGCAGACTGGCAGGGAATACTTTGCACAGCAGCGGGTCGTTGCCTATATCAAGGGTCATGAGCTGTCGATAGTGCATGATATGGTCGAAGGGGTCACTGCACCCATCGTATGTGGAGAACTTTGGTACGAGGAACCCCCTTGGGGGTTCGTAATGGATGATATGAGAGCAGAAAGGTGTGGAGAGCATGTCATCCAGCCTTTTGCTAATGGAGCCCATGGGCGGCTCGCTCAGGAGATTTTTCCCAACGGTTCGTACCGCTTGGTGTGGTGGAACGTTCTGCATCATGGGGGTGACCAAGGGGTCACGATGCGAAAGAACATTCTGCGGTATGGGGGTGACCGTAGGACCATGGTGCACTCCCCCTGTGGTGGTCATTGGTGGCTTGGGCCTGCCAACTTGCTGGGGACCCAGTCTCGCACGCATGGCGCCCGATAACTGGGATCTTCTGTCACGTCGTTTTTTTGACGAGAAGTGGGTGGAATCTGAGCTCTCCTCACGGGGAGCTCGAGGCATAGGTGTGCGTGGCTCATGCGGCCTAGCGCTGCGTGTTTCAGGGATTGCTTCCGCTGTTCCAGGGTAAATTGACTCCAGATGAGGCCTTGAGTTGGCCACTTGGCCCCTGGAGTGCTGATGACGGGGAATTCCTGTCGACGATGCCTGGATACGTAATATCGCATTTTCTTCTCTTAACCTTGTCGTCTCCTGGAGGAGAGTTTGTAGTTGTCGCTCGCTTGCTAACTGCCTTCTTTCGATGGCGCGGCGCCATTCGGAATTATCTTCCTCTCCTCTGTCAGATGAATGGCTTCGGGAAGGCGTGGCCATTTTTGCCAGTTACCGAATCAGTGAAAAAAACTTCCCACAGACGGCGCCAATGTTGAGGCCTCGTATTCTCTGCAATCCACGTGATTACCAAGTGGATAAAAATACGATCTCAACGAATACACATTCCTGATTCAGCTGTTCCTGCAAAAGGCGTCCGGACGGGGTGTCCGGACACACCCTCCGATGGTTTTGTCAGCCATAGAAAGAGATAAAAGCAGATGGCACAGTTGGCCTTTTTTTAGGTATTGAGAAGCTTACCTTCTGCTTTGTGCGAAGGTTCATATATATACCATTTAGAAACTCTCTCTCTCCTCCATAAATGATGGAAGGCTTTTTGGTTTACCATGATTGCCACTAGATGATGGCAGGGACATCCTTATCCTGCGAACGGCTGTCAGAGATCGTGGGAAGTGACCAGCTGTCACTTCTGTCTTTTCGCTCTGCAGGTATCGGAATATGATTTGTGACAGGATGTCAGAATGACGTAGTGAGGCACGCTTAGTTTGGCCATTGATCCGGATGAACACATCCGGGTGGAATATGAAAGGTCGCCGGATGAATAATGGCGGTGGTCCGGATAGGGAAGCGCGCCATGTGTACTCTTGGGGAAATCCGGATGTGGATACTCCGGGTAGGGTCATGTGCCACGTGTCGTCAGGGGACGCGTGCCACGTGTCATCAGGGATGGGTCCCTACATGCAGAGGCGAAGTTATTGCCCTGAAACGCTTCAAATCGTTATCAACAGAAAATAAAAATTGGCACAAGCCTTGAAGAAAAAAAAATATTAAACATTAAATCATGTCCTTGTGAAATTGTTTATTATTGTTATAGAACAAGACAAACGGGACCTTAAAACTCTGCAATCAAAGTGTTTTGAGTGTTTAGAAAATTTCACAAGTGACGTCCATTTGTGATTCACATGAATTATAGTTAGCAATGCCAACTGCCAAGCAACAAAGCATCCCCAAATCCTCCACTCAGTGTCTCGACTCTCGACATAACTATAATTCCTTTCTTGTGTCCCACCACAACCTCAGAGGAAGAGGCACGTGTCGAGGCGAGGGATTGTTAATTGTTAAAAACTAATACTATCTCGCCCGAGAATCCCGGTCCTGTTATTTCGCCAATCAATTTTAGAATCCAAATCTCCTTTTCCATGCAGATCTTTTGTATACATGTAATTACAAAACCTCTTAAGTGGTGTATAATAAAAATTCAAAAATAGATGGGGGATATGGACTATTATTTACTATCATCTCAGCTGGCTTTTAGGATTTCCCACTACGACCACTGACCACCCACTTGAATCTCGATGGGATGGAGAAAAAGAAGATAATGGGAATGTGCTCTTCTTCAACTGCAAGGCAGCAGCGGACAATGCCAGGCCCCAGGTCCCATGTGCTGCAACCCTCTACTTTCTTTGTTATGTCAGGGAGTTGTCAATCCTTGTATTAAATTCCTTTCTCCATTTGAAATCCATGGGTCTCAATAAACGGCTCAAGAACCGCAACTAGAAATGTGTGAGGCCGACAGTTTCATTTAATTTACATCCTCAGGACCACAACAACCTAATATTTGATGCTTGAGTAAATTCACAGTTGGTAAAAGGGATGGTTGCGGCTAATGGGAGAAGCTTTGCATGTGGGTGCAGAGGCATTATAACCGTCCGATGAGAACATGTATACCCCACTTGGATTTTGGGGATTTTGGATTGGGAAACCTCCAAAACTACGCGCTTTGAACCCACAGATATACTGTTAATTAGAGGCCAAAAGTGGCACTGTCCTCCCTCACAAGTCACAACTAGCGGTTTTTGGTCCCAAAAAGGTGCAAGTTAATTGCGAAGGCGGGGTGATGGCCGGGGGTCATTCCCCAATGTGACCATGTCCACCACTCCCTGAAGTCCTATATATTCCCCCTCACCCCCTTCCCATTTTCTTCACTCCTCTGCATCTCACTCCCTCTCTCTCTTGACTCCTGCTCTTGCTTGGAATTAAGCTTCATCCTTTGTGTAATCATCCCTCTACCTTTTCCTTTTTTATAAGGGAAAATGTTGCAAGCTTAGCTACTCTTTCTTTTATCGTGAAACCAAAAATAGGCTGAAAATATTCACCTCTGTGTATGCAGGAAAATGGCACTAGTTGGTCTTTTCTTGGTGGGTTTTCTTTCAATGGTGTCAAGTGTTCATGGTCAAGGATGGATCAATGCCCATGCCACCTTCTATGGCGGGGGTGATGCTTCGGGGACAAATGGGTATGCAGTAGTGAAAAGGCCTTCTTCCTTTTTGTTTCTCCTATGGCTCATCTTAAAAAGAGCCGATTGACTGATTTTTTCTTTGTTTCACTTTCTTTGGTGATTTTGTAGGCGGTGCTTGTGGGTATGGAAACTTGTACAGCGAGGGGTATGGGACGAACACAGCAGCTTTGAGCACAGCTCTGTTCAACAGTGGGTTGAGCTGTGGCTCTTGCTATGAGATTAAGTGCGTGAATGACGGAAAATGGTGCCTGCCTGGCTCCATTGTGATCACAGCCACCAATTTCTGCCCACCAAACAATGCCCTTCCAAACAATGCAGGAGGGTGGTGCAACCCTCCTCTGCATCACTTTGATCTCTCTCAGCCTGTCTTCCAACACATTGCCCAATACAGAGCTGGGATTGTCCCTGTCTCTTACAGAAGGTATGCTTGCTACTGCTTCTTTGACGCCATCAGGTCAATACTTGAGCTATTTTGTTGGCTTTTTTTCTTTTCTTTTCTTTTCTTTCACAAGCGGTGGCGGAACTCCTTTTTCATTTTGGGTAAAGGGGTACTAAGCTGCCCACTATGCCACCCTTGAGAAAATCAAGTCCAATAATACAAACATTGGTCCTTGTGGTAACATCTTGCCCTTTGTGAGGGTAACTTTTCTTTTTACCCCTGATTTAATGCATGGGTATCGATTCTTTTTCCCTTGTCAGGGCAAACCGAGCTGATGTATTTATTTTGTTTTATATAGTGAAGGGGGTGGGTGGAGTAATCTCATTTGTTGTTGGGGTTTTGCAGGGTACCCTGCAGGAGGAGGGGAGGCATCAGGTTTACCATCAATGGCCACTCCTACTTCAACCTAGTCCTCATCACAAACGTTGGTGGAGCTGGTGATGTTCATGCTGTGGCCATCAAAGGGTCAAGGACTGGCTGGCAGTCTATGTCCAGGAACTGGGGCCAAAACTGGCAGAGCAACAACTATCTTAATGGACAGAGCCTCTCATTCAAGGTCACCACCAGTGATGGGCACACTATTGTCTCCTACAATTGTGTCCCTGCTCACTGGTCCTTTGGCCAGACCTTCAGTGGAGCACAGTTTCGCTAAACGCTTTGGAGCTCCTACTCCTATAATACCTATAGTTTGCTAGGTGATATATCATATATATATATATATATATATATACTAAGTTTAGGAATTAGTATGGCCAATTTAGCTTGTTAGAGGATATACTGTTGTCCTTGGGGGTCAGTCTTGCCCTTTTCTTGGGTAAAAAAAGAAAAGGGAGGAAGGGCTTTTTTTGAAATAGCCCTGATCATTTAAATTTGCATTTGTCAATGTGGCCTTGTAGGGGTAGGGGTACCCTATTCAGAGACCCTTATTCTTGAGGCCCTTTTTCATGGCAGAGGTGGTCTTTTACCACCCGCCACTAGTATCTGAGTTGTAATTTGCTTTATTTTGAAAATTTTGCTTGTAAGGTCATTGTAATCGGCTCTGGCTGAATATGCCCTTAGATGGTGTTATCTTCAAGTGTATGAGACTTGAGTGTAAATTCTGAGTTTTATTAGTAATGAAAAGAGAGTGCTAATCTCTTTTAAGCATTTATGGCTCCTACTTCCGTTGCTTGATTTGCTCATTTTGTAGGCCAAGCCTAGTTTTTGGCAGGCACACCCCCCAATTTTGACTGACCCTTTTCAGTCGAATGTCTGCATTAAAAACTAAAACTTGGTTCAATTTTAAATTGAATGGCACTGTGGATGTTGTATGCAATTATGCCCTTCTTGGGTGGTTCGCACATTGAACAAAAATCCCAATTCCTGTTGGTAATTGCATGGGTGTGATATTCGGGCAATATGTACAATTGGAAATTTATGTCCTTTCATCCCATAAAAAACCAAGTGTTCGTTTGACAAGTATGTAAACATGCGCTTCTCTCATTCCAACCCACAATTCTCACAAGATTCAAGTGTATACAGCAACGCAGACCTCAAGTAACCTATCCCATAAAATCTCCAACTCACTTGAGATTTGAATTGATAAGACAAGTACAAGAAAATGATCAATCAACCCCTACCTTGCAAGGTTTTCATGTCCTGTATGTGATCCAGAATCATAATCTCTTGATACCGGGGCCTTCTTTGTCTTGCTCCCTGCTTAATTGACCATTCACTCATCAGCTGCGAAGAATTTGACCCACTTTTCTTCAACTTCCCGCTTGAATTACCCTCCAAAGAAAGGTTCTTCTTAATGCGATTCCGGTTAAGTAACAACATAGCGTTCCGATGGGGTGCATTCGAAGCCCCTTCAACATAATCTCTTGCCTGAGCACAGCTCCATGTCCTTGACACCCCTTCTTCACACATGGTTTAAGCTTTAGGAAACCATTCCTCAACTTGGAAACAATCGATGCTCTGGAGGATTTCCCTCCTCTGATCTAACACATATAGGGCAAGGAGGATCATTTTTTTAGCGTCTTTGGGGTTGTCAGCTCCAAGACTAATGTTCTTGATAACCATTTACCATTTCTCACAATCAAGATGAATGGACAAAAGTACTTTGATGGATTTGAGCATGGTTATCTTGATGACAACATCTATATGGTGCAATCAGGCATTTTCATAGCAAAGGGTCAAAACCATCTAGTATTCAAGTTACATGATTTGGAATAATGAAAACATCTTGTTCGCAGGACAAGTGTTTTGATCAAGTAATCAAGACTCTTGATTTTGATCAAAACTAGGATAAATATTATGTGTACAAGAAAACACAACAAAACATGGTGGTGTTTTAGATCTTAAATGAAGATGATAATCTACTCATTGAGAATGATGTAGGTTATATAGGGAAATCTTGGATTACTCAATTCTTGTCCCTGGACCAATTAGGGTGCATTCTGTTCTTCTTAGGCCTCTAGATTCTAACAACAAAAGCAATAGAGAAATAAAAAGCTTTTAGGATCTAGTGTTTAATGTCATACATTAAACCTGGATGTTCCCATATTAGATCATGTTAGGTGAAGAGTTTCTCAAAGACATTGTAGATGGTGTAGATCTCATAGACCAAATGATCTTCTACCGTGGTGACTCTTCCTCAAATCTAAGCACAAAGATGGTGGAAATCTCATAAGGGTGGTGATTAGAGTTCTCTTTCTCTAAGGTAAATAGGAAGCAAGACTAAAGCCCTAACCCTTAAGGAGGATATTTATAAGCTTCTAGTGGGCTTAAGTCACTTAAGCCCATCTTTGAGCTAGGGTCACTTAAATTAGCTTACCTAGGTCCAAATTGATTAATAAACCTAATTAAACTCAAATTAGTCAATTAACCCAGCTTAGAGAGACTATTCACAAGTTCCTATGTAACCTTACGTATTTAGCAAAACACCCTTATACACACAAGTGAATAAAGAGTCAAACAACCCTCACAAACCATACTATCAAAAAGTATAAGCTCAAGTGGGGACTATTGGGACCCATAGGAAAATCTTGGCTCTGTCATAACCTAATTTTGAAGTTAACTCAACATCTCACTATAGAAAGTCAACTATAATCTAGTATCCCATGTATATTACAACAAGACACAAGTGCTCAACTCCGTGACCTACTATTTATTGTATGCAGACTCCTTATGAACTAATGTTTGTAATCCAATAAAATGAATGTTATCAACCTTTCAAGATTATTTATATAATCCTTAAGTCTCAAATTCTCTTATTATGTGATCAATTGACATACTTTATCTTAGAAAGAGCAAATGCCAAGTTCCAGTTATGGAACCACTATGACCATATATTACTTAAACACACTTTCTTAGGATCACCCTAGGGGACACATTTTCTCAATCTCTATGAGATATCATGGTGTCTCTATTAAGAAGACTTGTTGCTATTGTCCTCTATTAATAGTGACTCAATTTATAAAGAATATATGGCCACCTCAAGGTTTCAGTCATAGGTCAAAACCATTGTAAACTTTAGCATAAACTCAGTATTCTCTCAAGGTTGACAAATCATATAGTATAATAACTTGGTGAGGTCATGACTACCAAATAGCCAAATGTCATGACTCACAGTAGGTTTTGTCTAATGTGTGATTATATACACACTAGTATACTCACCATAGGAAACCTATCCCAATGACCAAGACCAGTTATCTTTCTAATCAGGAGGTAATGGACTATAACTTCAAATGGATTACCTAAGTCCAATTGAACCAACTATGAACTAATCATCTACTTGCAAGGAAATCATAATTTGGTTCTTTCATGCAACTCCTGATGCACTAAAGTCATGTACAATATAAAAAAATTCTAGGCCAAAATGCTAATAAGGTATAATTCATGAAACAAATAAATAGAAAGGAAAACCAAAATCTTTACTAAATAAATAATAAATACATAAAATGCTATATCATATCATGCTTTTAGAGTTATATCCTAACAATCTCCCACCATCCCTCAAAGCATATCACCATCAAAGCATGCTAGAAGCACATTTGACACCTATGTTATTCCTATGGGCATTAAATGTTTTGCTTAACAAAGTCTTAGTGAAGGGATTTATCAAGTTCACTACAGAAGGTAGTATATCACTCCAATACACTATCTCATGAATCAAATGGTACTTTCCCACATTATGTTCACCCTTTTGATGTTTTCTTAGTTCTTTAGACTATGCCACTATTCCACTATTGTCATAAAACAATGTCATGGGTGATAAAACCAAGTATACTACCCTAAGTCCTATGAGAAGCTTCATAAGTCAAACGACTTCCTTTGCTACTTTAAAAGTTGCAACGTACTCAACTTCCATAGTAGAGTCAATAATGCAAGATTGTTTCACACTCCTCTAACTAATAGTCACACCACCTAAAGTAAATATAAAACCAGAGGTAGACTAATGAGAATCCTTATTAGATTGAAAGTCTAAATTTGTGTACCCAATGGATACTAACTCGTCGCTTTGGAACCCATGCATATAATATCTAGTTTTCCTAAGATACTTGAGTATATGCTTGACAACCATCCAATTTTTTAAGCCTAAATTAGATCAATATCTACTCACCATACCTACCACAAAGAAAATGTCCAGTCTAGTATATAACATCGCATAATGAGGCTACCCACTACTAATACATAAGGTACTACTTGCATGCACTCTTTCTTCTCATGTGCTTAATCTTAAGAAAGAGGAACTCCGTGTTGGAAGGATAGGAAACCCTTCTTAGAATCCTAAATCACATGCTTAACCAAAAGCTTGTCAACGTAGGTAGCTTGAAATAGTATAAATTTCCTATTCTTGCGGTCCCTTAAGACCTTAATCCCAAGAATATATTGCATTTCTCCCAAATCTTTCATTTGGAATTGAGTAGAAAATCATATCTTGACTAATAATAACAACTTTACATCATTCACAGTCAGTAGAATGTCATCAACATATAAGACCATGAAAACCACCATGTTTCGCTGCTCTTTCTTGTACACAAGGTTCATCCTCGATTTTAATTAAATTCAAAGATCTTGACTACATGATCAAAACATCTATTCCATGAGTGAGATACTTGCTTTAATCTATAAATGGATTTATGCAATTTTCATACCAAATGTTATTAACCTTTTATTATGAAACCATCCAATTACATCATGTGGATGCTCTCGTCAAAATTGGCATTCAAGATTATTATCTTGATATCCATTTACCATATCTCATAATCGAGATGTATCATAATGGATAGGAGCATAGCTATTGGTAAGGTCTCCTCATAGTCAAAGCCAAGTTTTTTACTATAACCCTTCACTACAACCTAGCCTTATATGTCTCAACCTTTCTATTTGTTCCGCTCTTCCTCTTCTAGACTCACTTGCACCCTATGGATTTTATCCTTTTAGGTACTTCTACAAGCTCCCAAACTTTGTTGGAATGCATAGATTCTAACTCTACCTCTATAACTTCTTGTTGAAGATGTGCATCGACATTGCTCATTGCTTCATCGAAATCCATGAGATTGATCTTATTTTCCTATGGAATTGTCTTTTTTTAAATAAATAAACTCTTTCAAATACATGAACCAGTTTAGTTACACAATCTTCCCATTACAACGAGGCATTGATGTACTAGACTAGTCAAGAATGGTTAGTATTGGACCCATAGTATTATATGCTATGATGAGAGCGTCAATTAGTATGTTTCAATCGATATTACTCCTAACCTTGTTACTTATCATATAGTTATCTTTCACAAATATGAAATTTGTATTGATAAACACCTTTTACATCTGATTATAAAAGTGGTAACCCCTTGTTCCTTTTAGATAACCTACAAAATCTTTTGACCTTGATTCCTGAAAAAACGAAAGTCCAATAAAGAACACCTGGAAGGGGATGGGGATGGGGATGGGGAGGGGTCGTTAATGGGTGATTTAAAAATTTCAATAAAAATTTATACGTTATAACCAATTCTTTTACCCTACGAGATGTTAGAGATAATTTGTTCAATTAATTATAGGCAATTCAAACATAATATCAAACATAAAAGATATAGACAATGAGGCACAAGATTTTTTACGTAGAAAACCCCCACACTAATCATGGAGATAAAAAACCATGAGGTCTAAGACGTACTAATCTAAATCCACTATTCGAAATCAAGTTACATAGATTTACCTAGCGCCATTTTTCTTTAAAGACTTACTCTTCAATACCTACAACTTGATTCACGTCCGCAACGCAGCTGTTAGCATATTAGATCTAAGCAATGGAAACAACACCAATTTTTTTTTTTTAAATGATCTTTTAGGGTTAAAGTAGTAACCTTTAGGTTTGGATGTTCCCAAACCTTAAATTCCAAGTGTTGAAGATGACCTTGAAGTTGTTGGAAGTCTCGTAAACCCACAATCTTCCGCCTAATGACTCAACCTTGTTCTTACCACACTTTCGATGGGAAGGGAAAAAAGGTGGAGGTTATGATTCTCTTTATCTCTAGATGGTGGAAGACAAAAGTTAAAAAAACCCTAACCCCTATGGGGTATATATAGAAATCCTAACTGAGCTTAAGTGACTTGAGCCCATATGGGCTTAGGTCACTTAATCTACCCTAAAATGGGTCATAATTGATTAATTAATATAATATGGTATACTAATTAATCAATTAGCCCAATCCAAAGACTTTGTTCACTTACCCCTATACAACCTTGCATAATTATCAAAATGCCCTTATGCACAAAAGTGAACGTAGAGCTAATCCAACCCTCATAATTCATGCTAACAAGGTATATGAGCTTAGAGCGGAGATCATTGGGACCCATTGGAGTACTGGCTTCCTCATAATCCAATTTTGAAGTTGATTCAACATCCCACTACAAAGAATCAACAGAACTCTAGTATCTTATATAAATAACAACGAGACACTAAGTAGTTTGGTTCGTGACCTACTATCCACTGCATGCAAACCCCCTATGAATTGGTGTCTGTAATCTAACAAGGTAGTGCTATCATCTATCAAAATTACCTCCCAAATCCTTGAGTTATATATCTCACCTATGTCAAGTTCCATTAAAGGAATTACTGTGGCCACAAATTTCATGAGCACATGTCCTTTGGATCACCCAAAGGGACACACTATCTCAATCCTATGAGATATCATGGTACCTATATTGAGAATATCTATTGTCACTAGTCTCCATGAACAGTGACCCAATCCATAAAAATATATGACCACTTTAGGGTCTCACCCAAAGGTCAAAGCCTTCTATTGATTTTGACACACATTCAATATTCTCTCAAGGTTGAGAGTCCATGTAGTATAGTAGCTTGGTGAATCATGACAATTGATAGCCTTGTGACATGATTCATTGTAGCTCTTGTCTAGTGTGCATCACATACACTAGTGCACCCACCCATGGGAAACCCATTCCGACGACCAAGACAAGTCATCCCTCCAATTAGGAGGTGGTGCACTACAATCTCTATTGGATTGCCCAAATCCATGAACTAACTGTTGACAACTTATCAGTTACAAGGAACCCATGACTTGTATCTTTTGTGTAACTCCTCATGCACCCAAGTCATGTACAATGTAAAAGACATGGACTGGATGCTCAAATCAATGTCAATACACCAAAAGGATAGTAGGGGGATAGTTTAGTCTAACTTTGTTACATCATGTCTTGCTTTTAGGGGCTCAATCCCAATAACAACAACCTCTTGTTGCTTTCAAGTAAATCCTTCAGCCACTCTAAAGGGACGATGGTCTTCAACCTAAGATTCAAAGAATAATCCTTGAATGAGAGATCAATAATGGTGTGACACTTTAGGTTTTCTCTCTAGGAGACCTTCTCTAAAGAAGGAAAGGTCTCTCAACAATCTATCTCCAATCTCATTAAGATCTCTAACCCTCTAGGGGTTATTAGGGAGGTATTTATAAGCAAAAGCCTAAAGAGTTTTGGTTTTGGAAGGTTTCTCAATTGAGATTGTGAAAAACTTGGTAGAAATTGCATGATCACTTGAGCCAACTCATGGATTGCTTGAGCGCATTGGGTGCTTGAGCGACATGGCTTGCTTAAGTGATCTTGAGCGTTTGAGAGCTTTAGGATGATTAAGTGGTCCTGCTATTTTTTTAAAACCAAATTTAAATCATTTTAAGTTCAAAACAAAAATTGTCCTCTTAATACCTCAACATAGCCCAATTTTCCACAAGCCAAACCTCTTTAGACGTAACTGTGACTTCCCGATTGGATGAACAATAACCTTTGATCTTCAACGAAAAGCAAGTCACTATCTAAAAAGACTTCTATGACCAAATATAAGAAAGAACAAAATTGCTAACAACTATATAAGACTAACTGACCCAATAATCTCTTATTTTGGAAATTTTGTGACAAAACATCGTTACATAAACCCACCCGAACTCTCATATGGGCCAAGTGTGTCTAAATAGGCCATATGTCCCTAAATGGGTCGAGGTGTGTCTAAATGGGCCAAATATGTTTACATGGGCTAACGTATGTCTAAATTGGCCAAATGTGCCTAGAAGTATACCTAAATGAACTATCCTAAAAAGAAAAAAGGAAAATTCTAGATCTAACTCAAAGTTGCCAAGGGTCACAATAAGAGGCCAGATAAATCTTTCAACCATAGTCTCCAAGGTGGCTCAAAAAGGTAAGTTGTATCATTAGCAATGTGCCACCAAGGAACTATTATGGAGCACTAAAAAAGCACTCAATAGGACATGTGTCGAGGGGAAAAATGGAGGGTCTACATCTATATGATGCAACTAGACGAATTCATAGCAAAAGGCCAAGAGCAACCAAGGACAAATATATAGATATATTGGCGATATATCGACGATGTATCACTGATATATTGTGTATTGAAGAATATGAATATGATATATGTGTAAGATATATCAACTAATGGAAAAATATAAAAAAATATCAACTATGTATCAATGATATACCAATGCTTTCTAATATATCAATGATACAAGCAAAAAAATCGCCCTTTAATGGAAAAAATTTGTATAAATTTTTTATGATATATCGGAGATATATCAATGAAAAAATGGTGATGTCTAATGCCCAAACTTTTAAATTTTATCCAATGGGTTAATGTTGGATCAACCCAACTAGTCTGTATATGATGACTTTTTAATATTCTCTAATGGGCCAAAAGATGGATGAGATCTAACGACTTAATATATGTAAATTTTTAACTTTAGTATTGGCCAAATGCAGACTTAGGCCTAACCTGCCCGTCTATTGTGGCCAACTGTTGTATAAGGCAACATCTTATGCTCTTATTTACACAAAATGAAAAAAAAATCACATATAAGATAAGGTTTAAAACAGATGGGTTATGTCATTAAGCCAAACTTATTTTATAGTATATATGTGCTTAGAATTGTTTATATATATGATTATTATACATATATATTTTTATATATTATAATATATTTTATAAATAATTAAAATAAAATTATTATAAATAATTTAATTTTAATTATCATATAATCTATTTTGTAGACTAATTAAATATAGGACAAATATAAAATCATAAATAAAATTATCAATATTTTTAATAAAAATATTTTGTTTCAAAATGTACCAATATTTTTAAATAAAATCATAAATACATTTGAATCACATAATTAGTACATTTGCAATAATTTAGTTTAAATTAATGATTTAATTTTATTTTGATATTCAAGTGTAATAATAGCCTATTGAGAATAAATGAACTTAGTACATTTTTAAATTGAATTTAAATTATTAGATTTTTATAATTAATTAATATATTTTCAATAGATGTAAGGAAATTAACTTAGCATTAGTAATACATTTGAATCACATAATTAGTACATTTGTAATAATTTAGCTTTATAATGAGTGTACACTTACAAAATTCATATTTCTTATCGACTGACACGATATAATTAAATTTAATATCACAAATCATATCATACACATATCAATTTCGTCAACAAAACAACTTTAAAATATCTGTTATACTTCTAATTTCATTTCTAAGAGTATTTTCTTACATTTTCATGAGTTTTGATTAATTTTTTGTCCACCGATATTTTATGTCAAAATATTCGTCAATATATCTCTCATATATCCGTAAAATTCAAGTATTGATATATCCGTGATTACCGATATTTTCATCATTGAGAGCAACTTGTGTGCAAGTTGCTTAAATTCATTTATGGATTAAAGCTAGCATCTCGCTCATAGAATAGAGGTTTTGATCAAGTTATCAAGACTCTTGGTTTTGACCAAAACAAGGATGAGCCTTGTGTATACAAGAAGACGCAAAGAAGCATGGTTGTGTTTTTGGTCGTATACATTAATTGCATTCTACTAATTAGGAATGATGTAAGGTTATTGTCATCAGTCATGATTTGGCTATCTACTCAGTTCCAAATGAAAGATTGGGGTAAGACGCAATGCATTTTTGGGATTAAAGTCCTTCAGGATCACAAGAATAGGAAGATTGTGTTGACATAAGCTACCTACATTAACAAGCTTTTAGTCAACTATGTGATGCAGGACTCTAAGAAGAGTCTACTACCCTTCAAGCATGCAGTGTCTCTTCTCAGTATTAGTGTCCTAGACAGTTAAGGAAAAAGATCATATAAAGGTAGTACTCTATGCTTCAATAGTGGGTAGCCTTATGTATGTGATGTTATGAACTAGATTGGATATTTGCTTTACTATAGGGATTGTGAGTAAATATTAGTCCAATATAAGCATGGAACATTGAATGATTGTCAAGCATACACTCAAGTATCTTCAGAGAATGAGATATTATATGTTGATGTATCATTGTAATGAGTTGTTGCCCCTTGGGTACATGGATTCAGACTTTTAGTCTGATAGAGACTCTTACAAATCTATCTTTGAATTTGCATTTACTCTAGGTGGTGAGGCTATTAGTTGGAGGAGTGTGAAGCAATTCTATATTGTTAACTCAACTACAAAAGTTGAATATGGTGTTGCTTCTGAAGTAGCAAAGGAAGTCATTTGACTTCGGAAGTTCCTGATGGAACTTGAGGTAGTACCCTTGGATGTATCACCCTTGGTGCATTTTTGTGACAACCATAAGGCAATGGCATAGTCTAAAAAACAAAGAAACCATCAGAAGGGTAAACACATTGAGAGGAAGTATCACTTAATACGTGAGATAGTATTTAGATGAGCTATGGTTGTGGAAAATATCGATTTTGTGGAGAACTTGGCAGATCTCATCATGAAGACTTTGTCTTCTAGTGTCTTTAATGGTTATAGGGATAACTTAGGTGTCAAATATGTTCTAAGCATGCTTTAGGGCTAATGGGAATTTGTTGGGATTAAACATTTGAAAGCATAACATGATCTAACAGATTAAGATTCAATTATCAATTATTTTTTTCTATATTTCTTAGTTTCCCATTTATTATCCTATTTGCATTAATTGGTTGTCTAAGTATACATGCCCTTATTGCTTACATTATACATCACTTAGGGACATTATGAGTTATACAGAGGATATAAGTCATAGGTTCCTTGTAAGAAGATAAGTTGTCCATAGTCATTCATGGATTTATGCAATGTAGTAAATACTGTAGTGCACTACTTTCTAATTAGAGAGATAACTTATCTTGGGCGTCGGGATGGTTTTCTCGTGGTGAGTGCACTAGCATATGTGATGTACACTAAATAAGACCTTCGGTGAATCATGACATAAGACTATTGATTGTCATGATTCACTAGACTACTATATTGCATAGACTCTCAACCTTGAGAAGATATTAAGCTTATGTCAAATTAAAAAACAAGAGACTTTGACTTATGGGTGAGACCCTAAGGTGGTCACATATCCCTAAAGATTGGGTCACTATTGATGATAGGTATTCTCAATAAAGGCACCATGATATCTTATGTGATTGAGACAATGTGTCTCCTTGGGTGATCCAAAGGACATGCGATTTAGAAGACTATGGCTACAACCTTTGCTTTAATGGAAACTTGACATATGCTCCTTAGAGTTAGGGTATGTTAATTGATCATATAATAAGTGGGATATGTAAATTAAGGATTGGAGAGGTAATCTTGAAAGGTGATAACATTACCTTATTATATTTTTTACACCAGTTGGGAGTTTGCATCATGACATTGGCCTATTGAGTAGTCATGACTTTACCAACTTACTATGTTTCATGAGCTCTCAAACTTGAGTGAATATTGAGTTAGTGCTCAGGTTTTCAATGACTTTGACCTATAAGTGAGATCTTAAAGTGGTTATATATTCCCTAAGGATTAGGTCACTATTAATCAGGGTATATAGCAACAGGTATTCTCAAGATAGGTACTATGATATCTCATGAGTTTGAAATAGTGTCTCCCCTTAAGTGATTATAAGGATATGTGATTATGAAATCTATGGTCGTAGTGATTCTTTTAGTAGAATTTGGCGTAGATATGCTCTTAGAGAAATAAAGTATGTCAATTGATCACATCATAGGAGAATCTAAGACTCAAAGATTGTAGTAGTAATCTTAAGAGGTTGATGGCATTCACCTTGTTAAATTACAAATACTAGTTCATAGGAAATTTGCATGCAATCATTAGTAGGTCACAAACTCAATTTTTCTAGTTATCTCAATCTAATATTATACAATACTGAAGTGCAGTTGACTCTCTATAGTAGAATATTGATTTAACTTCAAAATATATTTTTGAGGGAACCATGTTTTCTTATGAGTCCCAATGGTTTCCATTTGAGCTTATATTTCTTGGTGGCACATTATTTGAGGGATAGTTGGGTTCTTTATTCATATGTGTGCATAGAAGTATTTTGGTAAATATGCAAGATTGCATAAGAGCTTATGAATGGTTTTTTTATATTGGACTAATTAATTCATTTGAGTTTAATGAAGTTAATTAATTAATTAGAACCCAATAAGTTAGATTAAGTGACTTAAGTCAAAGATTGGTTCAAGTCACTTAAGCCCACAACTAAGCTTATATAAACCCCTTTAAGGGTTTAGGGCTTGTTGTTTTGTCATTTACTCTTCTAAAGAGAGGAAGCCCACCCTCCATCATTTTAGAGGGAAGTTCACCCTTCTCAATTGTCAAGATCCAAGGAAGAAATATTAGACAAAAGATCTCTAGGTCTTCAAGGTCATCTTCAATACTTGGAACTTAATTGGGAACATCAAAATCTAAAAGTTAGTATTTTAACTCTAAATAATCAATTTTTAAAATTGGAATTGTTTCCTTTATACATAGATCTAAGATGTCAACACAGACTTGATGAGAGTCTCATAAGGGATGAGATAGTTATGAAAAATTTACATTTCTAATAATTATTTCATGTGATAATAAGGTAATTAGACTTATCAAAGTATAATCACTTATCCCATTGGTTCTATAACTAGAGTTCACCCTTCATCTCTCAATGTATCAATAGATTCAGAGTGGTTAATAGTATTTATATGAAGGTGTCTTTCTCACCCTTTCTTTTATATTAGTCTTTAGAGTTTTACAGGTTCTAGGATGTGGAATTGGGTGGTTGCTCTCATAGCACTACTCTCTTGATATCAACATCTTAAGAAGGAAAGACACAAAGGATCCACTTTTCACTTCCATTTATGCACATCAAATATTTATGTTTGATTCAAATTTATGTTGTTGTAACCTAATATCCTAAAATTTAGTTAAATTTACATAAGCTATGAATTTGAGCCACGTTAAAATTTGGGTTATAGAATAAATTATAAACATATGGAGTGGGCTATAAACAAATGAATCAAGGTACAAGCAAATCACGTCAAGAAACAAATAAATGAATATTAATGAATAGTGAGATGGGATAAAAGTATAAAAAAGAATGAGACAGGTAAACGGACCTTAGTAACGGCACGGTCCACTTGGGGAGTGTAGCTGGACCCAAGGCAAGGCAGCAGTATTCCAGCGAGCGAGCGAATAGGGTGCGAGGTGGTCATCGGAAGGAAAAGGCGCTTGTCTGCATGTACTAAAAAAGTAATTTTCTGGCATTTTAGTTCCATTCAAACCCACCACCCAATTCCCAAAATGCACACTAACCCACCACTCTCCGCTTCTCTAAAACCCTCCATCACCAACACCACCCCACCGATCTCTGCTCTTTGAAATCCTCCTCCGCCCTGCCAGCTCCACCACTCCATGGGAGTTGTTTGACGCTTGAGCCAACACCACCCACCACCCATAAGGCCATAACCCACCCCCACCACTACTTCGACCGCCCATCAAACCACCACCCACTAAGGCCACCGCACTTGAGATTAGACTCCACCACCACCACCACCACCACCACCACCCGTCACCCATCTCCACCACCACAGCTCATCGATCATCTCTACCATCGCCAGCCTTCACCACATTTTCTTCTACTCTCCCATTCAGCCTGCTGGTCTTCTCTTCTCTTCTCTGCTTCTTCATTCTTAAGGTGATCCTTTGTTTAAACTACTAGTATTCATTATTATGATTTTCTGCTTGCTCGATCTCATGCATGTAGAAAACTGTGGCCAGATATGTACATGTAAATTGACCCCACCGCCCCCTTTATTTGTTTTCTTTCTTTCTTTCTTGTATGTGTTTTGCTGCTGTCGAAACATTTTGCTTCTTGTTTGCTCTCTTGCTTTTACCTTAGATCGTGAAGAGTGTATAGCTGGGGTAATCCCAAAAGAGGGTTTTCTTGTGGGTCATTTCCCTTTGTCTACTGTTTAAATTTAAATTAAATATAAATGATTTTTTTCTCCTGTCTTAGTCATTTGGGGAGAAGAAGGACAATTACTGAAATTGCTTGAGAATGAACTAAGTTTTAGTATGCCATTTTGATGTAGCAAAGGAAAAGGGAAAGGACAGAAAGGAAATGAAATAAAAGACGAAGTGTGAGCTAATTAGATCTTTTAATAAGGAATGAAGAGTTTGAAAACGTTATAAATTTTATGCTTGTTAGATTCCATTTATGTTATATTTTCCATCTCAACCAAACAAGAGAACATGAAAGTCCTTATGATTTTTTTTTTGCTTTTGCCTATTTGTTTCTGAAATCCAAATGGAGTATGAATAAACTTTCATTACATCACATTTCATTTTGCACTCTAAACATTCTTTGCTTGATCCATAGAAGCTTTGCACTTACTGGTTTTACAGTGGAAACAGAAACACCAAACATGAAGTTCTTGATTTATGGATATAAAAAGAAACATTAACTTATAATGCCTTTTTATTTAAAATGGCACATTGAGGAAATAGATAAGCGGTTCTATCTATTGCAACATCAGCACACCACTGACTACCGTTTATTTGTGATGTTAATCTAATTCCTTACTTGGAAAAAATCGAAATTATCACTCAAGATTTCAATAAATGGTATGATGGTTTAAAAATATCAGATTATTCCTTGGATTATGCCAACCATCAAGACATAGATTGATTGGACCTCCAAGCTCTGATGTCACCATTGGGGTTGTAATAGTGGTATCTTGATTGTATTGATAAGTGAAAGGATTAGAACAAAAAAAACTGAATGCAATAGGAAACAGGGTAATATACTAGAATTTTTGTATGGTTCATCCCACAAAAAGCTGTCTACAAGCAAGACGCTCTAACAAGCTTCCCTAATCAATAGACACTGCAAAATTGAAGTTTCTTCAGGAAAATAAAGAAGGAAAGGAAAAATTGAAAGATAAGAACACCAAAGAGGATCATTAGAACTTCATGATAGGGAGTTGGAATGGTGGATTCTTTCATGGAGAGCAACCTTAGCAAAGGCTAGAGAGAATGGGGAGGATGAAACTGATTTAGAGACTAGGGGTATGGGGTGTTTTCATTTTCTCTTAAATCCTATTGCAAGGCACTTTCTAGAAGTGTAATTACCCTTTTTTAGCAGCGGAAGTTGGGGTTATAATGTACCCTCGAAAGTTTATTTCTTCATTTTCACAGCTATGGGGAACACCTTAACCATAGCAGGGAAGATATGAGTGAATTGATGTTGCATGTGTAAACGAGAACAGAGATATCCAACTGCCTGCTTATCCATTTGTGCTCTTCAATGTTTGCCCTGTTGGGGTTGTTGGCTTTTGCTTTAGTATGCAAACATTGGCTGATTCGAATGGGATTTTATAAAGGAAAGAAGGAAGTATGGATGATGGCCGCTGTTTCTCTATCTGGATAACTAAGGAGTGAGGGATGCCAATCCCATGCCATTTAGTGCTGAGATTAAAGTATGTCTTCTAAATCATTTTATATATTTGGTCATTGGATTCTTTGGTGTGCATCTGGGTGGAGTGGTGAGGGAGGAAGATTGTCCTTTATGAACTCATAGGTAGTTTTGGGAGTTAGTGCCATTTATTCAAGTTTTTTTTTTTTCTCTTTTTCTTTTTCCTCTTGACTGTTGCTTGTATATCCCATGTAAATAGGGTGGCATTGCTTTTGAGTTCCTTTTGATCATCTTATTTCAATCACTAATGCATTTGTTTTTAGCTCTTTAATTGGATTGCAACTACAAATTGTACATTCTGTGAGCCCATGATGAGTACAACTCATGTGACATTTTAGCTGTGTTTTAACCATAAGCATCATAAAATTTAATTTAGTTATAACTCTTCCTTTTGTGTACTATTCACAGTTTTTAGTTAAATGTGGTATTACCCATCAATGTATACTGGCTTACTGGATGACAAATCCAATCATTCAAACTGTCACAGTTTATTCTATAACCGTGGTAAAATTTTATGCTTATTTATTATAATTGAATTTTTTACCCTTTTCCAAGAAATTCCTGAGCTTATTGTTGTGGATTTGCAGGTCAAAATGATGCAAATGAAGTTTCTGCTAATGTTCATGATCATGGTAAGGTGTCGATCAACAAAGAATAGAGTTCAATGTAACTACTGTGCTAAATCGATGAGTGGGTTCAGCCGGCTTAGGTACCACTTAGGATGTGTAAAAGGGATGTAACCCTTGTGGAGAAGTACCTGAAAATGTGAAGGAACTGATGAAACCAAGTTGCTTGAACTGAAAAGAGGCAGTCTCGGCAAGGAAGTGGGGACCTTGGAATACCCAGATCTTCCTTGGAAGAGGAAATGGTATCCTAGCCCAAGTGCCATTGAGCATAGAAAGCTCCAAACCACCCAAAAAGCTGGTTCAGATAGCAGAAAGGATGTACAGAAGGACACAGTGTCAGAAATGGAGTGACAAAGAGGTTTCATTACCCAATGGAAGAAGAGGTTCACAAAAGTTGAGGATCATAAAGAAAGAGAGGATTCATCATCAGGCAAGCCAGAAATGCATTGTAGATTTTTTATGAATTGGGTACTGATCTCAGTGCTGCAACATCTCCTAGCTTCCAAAGAATGATAACTGCTGCTCTCGGCTGTGGTCAGATTGGGTATAAGCTTCCTAGCTGTCAGGAATTAAAAGGCTGGATCCTAAAAGAGGAAGTGAAAGAGATGCAACAGTATGTGAAGGATGTTAGAAATTCATGGGCAAACACAGGGTGTAGTATCTTATTGGATGGGTGGATGGATGAAAGGGCAGGAACCTTATTAATGTTCTAGCAGATTGCCCAAAGGGCACAATTTATATCGGTCATGTGATATTCAGCCTTTATTGCTGATGTTGATGCCTTACAGTTTTTATTGAACAATTATTGAGGAGGTTGGGGTTGAAAATGTTGTTCAAATTATCACATATTCAATCTCAGACTGTATGGCAGCTGCAGGCCAGAGATTAATGGAGAAGTTCCGGACGGTGTTTTGGACAGTTAGTGCATCTTATTGCATAGAACTCATGTTAGAAAAGATTGGGATGATGGATCCCATTAGAGGAATATTGGATAAGGCCAAGGCCATTACAAAGTTCATTCACAGTCATGCAACAGTTTTGAAGCTCATGAGAAATTATACTTCTGCTAATACCCTGGTAAAACCATCAAAAATTAAATTGGCAAAACCTTCTTGACTTTAGAGAATATAGTCTCAGAGAAAGACAACCTGCAAAATATGTTTGTCTCATCTGGGTGGAACTCCTTGATCTGGGCATCTAGGAAGAGGGGAAGAGGGTAGCTGACTTAGTGTGGATCCCGCTTTCTGGACTGGGGCCATAATGGTCTTAAAGGCAACTATTCCTCTGGTGCGAGTTTTGAGTTGGATCAATGGGAGTGATAAACCCCAAATGGGTTACATATACGACACGATGGACCAAGCAAAAGAAGCTATTGCAAAGGAATTTAAAGATAAGAAATCTCAGTACATGCCATTCTGGGAAGTGATTGATGAGATTTGGAACAAACATCTATATAGCCCTCTCCATTCTACAGGTTACTATTTAAACCCGCATTTCTTCTATTCAAGTGACTTCCATTGTGATGCAGAGGTTGCCAGTGGTATCCTGTGTTGTATCGTCCGTATGGTACCAGATCTGCATGTTCAAGACGTGATAGGTCTACAGCTTGATAAGTACTTATGGACTGAAGGTGCTTTTGCCCAAGGAAGTGCCTTTGACCAAAGAACCAATATTCCTCCAGGTTAGAAAAATGTATTTCCTTCTGATTCTTTGCATATTCCGTTAGTTTGATTTAACTACAAACCGATTCTTATGATTTATATTTGCTATCAATTTAATTAGTCTTATGGTGGTCTCATTATGGCCGACAACATCCTGAGTTCCAAAGATTTGCCACTCGGATTCTAAGCCAGACATGCGATGGTGCCTCAAGATATGAGCTGAAAAAGAGTTTGGCTGAGAAGCTGCTGATGAAAGGAAGGAATCCTATAGAGCAACAACGATTGAGTGATCTGATATTTCTTCACTATAATCTGCACTTGCAGGGTTTTAAGTCAAGATTAAACGCAGACATTGTGCTTGAAGAGATTGACCCAATGGATGATTGGATTGTTGAAGAAGCAAAAGAGAGTTCGTCTCAAAATGGTGACACAGCATGGATGGACTTGGATTGTGAAGATAGAACCATCATTGAAGATTTAGTTAATGGAAGGGGACCTTCTAGCATTCAACCAAAGGTGGAGACTGGGTAAGATTAAACAGATGAGTTTTGTTTTGAAGCATGATGTTTTCTCATATATAACAGTATTCTCTTTTTTGATATGTATACGTGTATTTGTGAAGTTACCTACATGCATTGCTAAATTTTTTAATTCCAAGAACATAGATTTTAGCAAGCCATGCTTGTTAGGGATTAAAGTTAATTTCCTCCCTTGCACAATCACTTTCACAACTAAAGGGAACAGAATTTCTTGAACCTAAGTTCTTTGACCTACATAAAATATGATACGTTTTGCATGTTGCTTGCAGCTAGAAATGATTTCATGGAAGAGGTCTACATGGAATTTCTATATACCCATCCTAGAATTTCCACTTCCAGAATGATTTATTATAACCAAAAATCAATTACCTCTCCTCACTCCTACAGTCTCAGCTTCATGTATATATTTTGCCTTTCTTTACCAATATGAGGGTTTTATCCATACCTATTTCAAGTTCTAACTCATCAATAACCTTCTAAAAAATCTTTGACTAAATGTGATTTCCAATTAGTTTCCTTCTGACTACTCCTATCTAGAAATCTAAAGCTCCACCTAAAGGGCCTTGGCTTGACTAGTGGCCAATAAAAAGGTAAATATTAATGACAACTTGAGAGGATAAGGCCTTTCAAGGCCCTTTACCCCATGCCATGTAATATGTTTAGATAGCATGGAGACCATGTATCACTTCTCTCTTCATTGTTCAATTGCAATGAGGATTATGGCCCAACTTATTTGGTTTAGCTGGTATTGCTTAGGTTCATCAAAACAGATATCTTAAGCCTACAAATCATGCTTTTAAGGGGATTTGTGGGTCAGAGGTAGGGTGCATTTTGGAAAGAGAGTGTATGGCACTATGCTTGCCATTGTTCAGGTGATTTGTTGGAAAGGGATGTCAGGAACATTAGGGACTAGTGGAGCTTTTCAGTTTTTGTGAGACCCTATCCGCTATCTCACCTTTGATGGCTGTGCCTAGGTAATCTACAACAACTAGGAATTAGGAGTGTAATTAGAGATTGTTGTGGCAGTGTACTGAGAGCCTTCTCCAAGTTAGTGGAGTTCGACTAGCCTAGCCATTGAGATCAAGAGTTCAGCAGTGTTAGAAGGCTTGAAAAATGCATGTTCTTTAGGGCCTAGCAATCTTGAAGTGGAAGGGACTTGGTCATTGTTATCTACAAGGTGTCTGAAGGAAAGAGATCCTTTTGGAAACTGAACAGTCACATCCAAAAAATTGTTGACATTTTGAGAGGATTGGACTCTTTCTTGCACTCTTTGCATTGGGATATTAGCTTCCCCCACAATCTTCAAGAGACCTTACCTAGTGCTACCCCTTATCATTGCCCAATAGTTTTAGATACCAAACCATTCAAGTGGGAACTGGCCTCATTTAGTTTGGAAAATATGTGTTTCCTTCACCCTTATTTCAAGGAGTGTATTGGTACATGGTGGAGGTCCAAGTTGTAGGATGGGAAGGTTATAAATTCATGAAAGAATCACAAGGCATCAAAGCAATTTAATGAGAAGACCTTTGACCAGTTTAATCATTTGATACGTTGGAATCAGCTTTATGAACTGAAGGCTGGAGTTGGTCTGAGAATTAGTAGAAGTTCCATTGAAGGATAAAGCTTGCTTGGTCTTGGAACAGTGTTATAAAAGCATGTATGGGGCACAGTTTAATGGAGAGGACTCCAACTTCTAGGTTAGACATCTATGCTACCTTGTAACTATATTCAATATCATCTAGTGTTGGAGTCTTGAAATTCCACCAAGCACCAATAGAAGGAAATGAGGATGAGAGAAACAAAATTGACAGTATGAAGAGATCGATCACGCTTTTAATACTTTCACACCATCACTGTTATCATCACGTAATCCTTTGGGAGAAAGAAAAAGAAAAGAGAGATACTTGACAACCATTCCATGTAGAATGTTCAACATGTATAAAGGATCTGTTTATTACCTCAAGTAAGAAGTGTTCTCTGTTTCCAGAAAGTAGTAAGTAGCTGGAACAAGGAAGTGTTTTACTTTGCTGCTTGGTAGCAGTCATATAATGAGCAGGGTCTTGACCTTGGTCTTTTTTTGCTCTGGCTATGGTTTTCGTCCCCTTAGTTGTTTACATGGAATTAGTATGTAATTCAATTCCTGTTTTCATGTGTTAATGTGCTCCTCTGATACCAGGTCTTGACTTTTTGAGGGCTGGGTTTTGTGCTCTGTGGAGTAGCATCCGGCTTTTTTTTTATGGAGGACGACTTGGTAATGGGGGGGTGAAGTTTTTTGGTATGTAATCATATCATCACAAGCTCTTCGGGCGTTATTCGCATTTCTATCCATAAGATTTTTTTCAACCCTTGATCGTAAATACTAACTTGGGATCAGCTTTTATTCAACAGATTATGATGACTATTATAGAATTTTACTGTTTTACTTTTTACTTTTACCACCTTTATCAAAATATTATTAGAAAAAGAAAGTAGTAAAAAAACAAGCCATTTTAAACTTCATAGGAAGAAATATAATCATTATTAGTGGTAATTGGACGCACTCTCAGTAATATAAAAATTTATTAAGAGGATTTTATTTGAATTTCACCTTTCTGTCTTCTAACCCCGAAATTCCCAAAAGGGACATGCAAAATATCTTATAAAAATCAAGGATAAACAAGATGTATAAAATATAAGAGAGAGAGAGAGAGAGAGAGAGAGAGATTAGGGGATAAGCTAATATAAAAATACTAAAAGCTCTATTAAACTTATAATCCAAACTAAGGTGCTATTTGTCCACTCGTTTGTCAATAATTTAAGCTTCAGACAAACAAAGAATTCATAGGATGCCTCGTATATTTAAAATCTCCGAAGCGACACTAAAGGAAGGAAAAATTCGAAACACCCAAGGCATTACTCGCTATCATGTAATGGCGTTGAATGCTTATGATATACCTTTAATTGGTACTAATATAGTGATCAAAAATATCCAAATCAGCTTTATTGTAAAGAATATAGATCGCTTGGTATAACAAATAGTTTTGGAGACCATAGTTCTTTTGGTTGTATCAGATGTATAGCTTAGAATGCAGAACCAGTTCCCTTAGCTCTCCCCATTAAGACATCCTTGGCTTCATTTATCTTGGAAGCCAGATAATGGCTTCCACCGCTATCAGGGTGGTTTGCCACCATCACTCTCCTGTGAGCCTCCTTGATCTTCTCCATCACAGCATGTTCTCTGATAAGTAATAAAATTAAAGGGTTTTCCACAACTCAGTATACATGTGCAAAAAGAAGAGGATAATCAAAGAGTTGATGACTTTCTACTGCATGTTTTTAATCAGAACAAGGATTTCATTGCATCATAACTCAAAAAAAGTATAAAAGCAACCCTAAAGGAAAAATTCACTATAATAAACATGGTTGAGGTCAGAGACTAGGTCCATTAGGAGCGGACAGATTTAATGTGTGAAGCCACCGAATGAAAACAGAGTTGAACGGCTTGAATAAACAAGAAAAATGAGCTTTTCATTTAAACGATTTAGCATGTATACCAAAATAAGTGTTGGGATCACCCAACTGGTCAATTTGGACCTGGCAGATTGATCCCAACCTATGGCAAGGAATGCAAAGTGCAATGACTTGTTACAATTATCTGCCCCCGATGCAAGTAACCCAGAAAAGACTTAAGGAGTAAACTGAGCAAATACCTGACACCGAGAATTAATGCTGCCTCACGCCTCGTCATGGAATGCTGAAAACCACCCTCATAAAATCTTCGAATATGAGGAACTGAAGGGCGAGCTTTGAATGCTTGCCACGCTCTAATCATATATCTACCTCCCAAGGCAGCAGTTGCCACAGTAACACCTAGAACTAAAGGAGACTCCTGGCCAGGGAAAGAGGAAAGATGAACAATTGAAGATAAGACTTCAATAAAATTGAAATACACCCTAAACCGATTATCCTCATGACTGCATGCAAGACTTAAAAGATTTGCAAAATCATTCTGCTGTCATAGATTATCGAATTCAACTCCAGGCCAACCATCTAAGAAATGCTTTCTTTTATCTTTTATCCTTTTTTTTTTTTTTTGATTTGTGACTGTCTGCCATGGGTTATACAGCTTTTTTAAATGGTTAGGAGAAACATTGAAATCAATACAACAATAAGTCAAAAACAACAACAAAGCCTTACATTTATACAATTTAGATTTTCCAACATAAGTTAACGTCTGTCATACTTGAGCTCTTTCATGGTCATGTCATCCTCTTTAAAAGTTGCTGTCTTTTCTTACACATGACACCTGCATCCTAGTTCTTATTAGTCTTTTTCTCACCTTAGATCCAAATCAAATCTCATGCAACCTGAATTCTTTTAAAGCCCTACATTTCCATCCTCACACAGGTTCTCCCATGAGTATATTGTCAACTCTGCCTAATAATGTAAAAACCCTTTGCTGCGAAGGAATCCAATGCTAGGCAGACCCCACTTGGCATCTATATTTTGAAAACTATTATAATGTTGCTTTAAATGTATCTAATACATCTTGCTTCTAGGATAGGATGAAAGATGAGATAAACTTATAGAGAAAATTGGCACCTTAGTTCTCATAACAATCCAACGTGAGGCACAAGCTTGTATTTTCCAACCATGCAAAACTTGGAAAATGACAGCACCTCATCAAAGTTCTCATAACTCACTGGATTATTGTGGCAAATACAGATAGCTAAATCAAAGTTTTCCCCATGCGCATCAAAGGCCAACAGTATATGAAAGACATTTTTACTTGGGGTCATTTTTTAAAAGTTTATCTTTGGGAATCCAAACAAAATATTTATCTGAACATACATTTTATATTACAACACTTTATATTGGGAATTACAACCGTGGCTTCAAGGTATGAATCTGGTAATTAAGAGAAAAGGGCAACCCCCCTCTTCATTGATTTTACATTTTAAAAATTACAAGCACAGAGAGAGAAAGAGGCCTAGGATGAAGGAGAAAAGAAGAGAGGATAGAAGATGACAAGAGAAAAGGTGGTACTACTTGCACCCCATCACTTCAGACTGAATATTTAGTACTCAACAAGCCTCAAAAGCCTGATTATTTTTTCTGAAAAAGAGTATTAAAAGAAACTGTTCTTTAAAAACATCTTCTCTAAAATTTTACTTTGTTATTTGGCTTTAATCAGAGTCTACTAAAATCAAAACACTTCAAATATCCCTCACTAAACAACTAGTAAAGAGTAAATATGTCTAGCTACTAATCAATTAAAAAAGACAAGATAACCTAAATATCTATAAATTCCAAGATGCCTCACTAAATTCTAAATATTAAATATTTAAATATATTCTTAAAATAATATATATAAAAAAAACCAAAGCCACATGCACCTTGGTGACAAGAACCTGAAGAAGTTTTCCATGAACCTTCAAACTAAGTCCACAGCGCTTTTGATGATTATTGCATTTAAAGGTTTGGGGAATTCAATTAGAGGCAAGACACTTTGGCAAATCGCTTGCCTAACTTTAGTATGGATGGTGTGGCAAGATTAGGATTTTTGAGGATCAAGGGAGAATGGAAGAGATGTTATGGGATTTACTTCATTTCTATTCCTCTCTTTGGGCCTTTTGTACTGCAGCTTTTAAAGGAGTTCCTCTTAGCGTTTTACAACTCAACTGGACTACGGTTTGTGATTCAAAAGTTTGAGATAGTTGGGGTTTTTTCTTTGTATATAGTTTTCTAAAGTTGGGTGTTTTCTCTTTTGATCAATTTTTCTTTTTGTGGGAAGGACCTCTCATCCTTCTCTTGTATCTTTTCTTCTATTAATACTTTTCTCTTCGTTTCTGATCAAAAAAAATTATACTCCCTTAATTTTGCCCTGCTCATCCTCAAGATATACGTCCTCACACTTTCTGGGGACCTCTATAGAATGGCTGAATAATCACTACTATAATGAGAATTTGTTATCTTAATAATGCACCTTAACACTAATAATCGAGCTAACTCCCAAATCAAATGAGTCCTGAAACAATATCCTTTAGCATTACATTTTGGAAACCTTACTAAATTTTCAAAACACCCAAGGACTGAACAGGGTAGTTCTTCCATCTTAGTCTCCTTTAATGTGGCATAACAAGTTATCTCATCCATTTCAAACCCTTTTTCCTTGTAGGAGCAAAATTCATTTTTCCTTGGGATTGACCACAGTAATTGCAGTTGCACTGACCAATCATTGAAAGTTCTTGCTAAAAACCTTTTTCTAATTAGCATAGGATTCATTAGAGATTTGGCATCACAGTTTTTTATTTTATTGATGGTTGGGGACGAGGTTAGTATGGACAGGCCTTTGTTAGATGGTGCATCTGAAGGGTATTAGCATGGCCTTACCTCGCAAAGAACCCAATGTCAAGTTTCACCACAAAGTCATCCTGCAACTGTCACAATCAAATTTGTTTGTGCTTCAGCCTTAAAGTGGAAAATTTTGAGCTACCTTGTAGATAAGTTGGGCCACAAGATTGACGGCTTTCAATTTACAGTCTTGCACAGCTGTAGCCCAAGGAACTCTACCTAGCACCCTTTACATAGTTATATGGTGCTAGCATCTATCATAGCAGGGGTCACCTTTAAAAATTAGCAAATCCACATATATTAGGCACTGCAGAAGATCCTTGGTTTCTTCAACTTACCTTTCACCACCCGCCAAGCATATGTAAAGCACCCATCCAATTCAGATCTTCATCCTCTTCCGCAACTAATTCAATCCAAATCTAATAGTGTAGCTAAGGCATTGTGGGCTGCCTTGGCAGTCAACTACACACTAGCATGTGACCTGCTGTAAAGCAAGGAGACCAATTGCTTGTCACAAATCATGGAAGTTCAATCTTTTGATTATGATAATTCTCACATTTCCCTTGTCTATCCTTTTGCACATGCATTCCCATGGTTGTCATTGACAGGGTGGTAAATAGACTTCACACCACCATCTAATCGAATTTCATATTCCACCCCCAACCTGTGTAAGGCTCATGCTCAAGCAAGGTTGACTTCAGCCTATGACTTCCAGCCCTCCACAAACATGATAGATCTCATATGCTAATATAGGAGTGCAGAATTGTTTCATATATTCTCTTACTACACTGATACAGAACTTCCTCAAGAAAGAATTGGGCTGTAATTTTCCTGCATAATATCCTTCCAGGTGGTAATTGCACAATAATTTTCCAAGATATTCACTTACTCTGTGCACCACAATTTAGCATACTAAAAGTACTGCAATGATTATTAGAGAACTTGGTCCCAGGTTTGATTTAACACTGCAAAAAAAGATACTGCATCATATTGTGCTGAAATGTCCCCTTTGCATCATGTGTACCACCTTAAGTTCATGCCTTGGACCTTTTGCCCTTTTTTGGTAAGCTCATGGACCCAAAGCTGCTGGCCACATCTACAGTGAGCACATTCAATTACCTGAATTTATCTCCTCAAGGCTTGAACCCATAGCACAAATGTCTTCTCCAAGCCTCTAGAAGGTGCTACTAATGTTCTCCAACTCAAACTATTTCCATCCCATCATACAGTGTGGAAATGCCCTGGATGTTGCTATTCAGTTGAGAAGTTGCAAACACTAGGTCTTGGAGGTGTTCCTTGTTGGTGAGTTTGCATGCAGGCACAGCTTCCCACCACTTTTAAGATCAAGTATTTTCCAGTTAGATACAATCACAGCCCAACCAATTTTCTAATAGTAGACTGTCCAGCACTTACCACCAGCTAGCAAGCTAAGCCTTGAATTATGCTCAACTAGTTTTCCAAATGTTAAGTGTAAACTATGCAGCACTTGAAAATAGCCATAAAGTTAAAACCCTTAATCAAGTAAATATGCAAAGCACTGGACACATGCAATAACACAATTAGACAACAGGGGAATATGCAATAGTTAAAAGGCTATTTTAAAACAGCAATTTTTGTTCTCAAAATTAGCTAGTTTCACCTTCCATGAAGAGCTATTACAACCTTTAGTGGAGTTGCAAGAGGAGAGAATCACCCTGATTTCAGGAATCATATTAGTCCTGACAAATTCCTCTCATGAATTCTCAGCAAGCTACTTTTTCCATCATGTATCTAAAATTTTATACATCCTATATGAGCAGGCTCAACATAGCACCCTTCCTTAGTAGGTCTCATGTTACAAATTAAGATCCCTTACTTGTGGCTCCCAGATTAATACAACAAAAATGCAACATTAACTCTACTGAAATGCTAATTATATCAACCAAAAGAAAGTAGGCCCACCATGAAACAGCACCAAGTGATACCAACATTCTAATACCTTCAATGTCGAGCACCTTTGTGGTTTGCCCTATGTCAACCTAGCATGTGAGAATTTTCAGCTAGAATGACCATAACTCAATAAAAGTTTACTTCTGACAGTAAGAGACTTGAGGGCAACAATAAATAACTACATAAAGAAAGCAAGACAAGGAAGTAGTATCAGAGTAGAGAGGATACATCAAATCTTTTGTAAGGTAAAGGTAAGCCTCTTGTAAGGCAGAGGTAGATATTCTAGTGACTCTGAATAAAAATGGGCAATAGTAGGGTTTCATGAGTTGTTTACTGTTTGTTAGCATGAAATGTCACTTATATGTGCATGTTTTGCACTTGTATGTACAACTGATTATATGAATTGTTATAGGTGGGTTTCACACATGTACAAACAGAACCCACTTCTAAATCAGCACCATAGCCCCATTTGCAGTAGGAGTCTCAGAAAATGCATTCAGACAGTCAATTGTATGAGATGCCTTCACAAACTGGAGATTTCTCATAGAGCTATCCAACTAGGGTGATTCTCAGTCTTTTGACAACTTGCATGCAAGTGTTGAAGAGATGAAGAGATTGCTTCACTCATCCATTATGAGGGAGGCATCTACCATCCACCCCTGCACTTGCCCCACAGACAGACAGTGCAACCCGAGTATTCACAAGAAAGGAAGGACCTCATTAGCCATTGATTTTCTATTTTCTTTTGTGCTAAGTAATTAACTATTCTGTGCAATATGTAGAATATAATTGAAGTTAGAGTTATAAGTAATAGCAAAGACTCTTCTTACATAATTAATTGAAGTTAGGGGCATGAATTTTTTTTTTTATCGAAAGGAAAACTTCCCCCTATTTGCAACTGAAATTAATTGGTGCAAACAGAAGCTCAAACCAAAACATGAGAACATTATCAACAGCAAATGCAAGCATCTACAACATGGTATCCATAATTTCTCAGTCTAAGCTACCCGATTTGAACAATGAAAACTAAAACAATGAAAACTAAAACAAAACATATGAAGAATAAAAGCAATGCCTTGAGTAGGTGAAGCGGTTATCTTACCATTGCAAAATGGCAGAGCTCTGAATTCCAACACCAATTATCTCCACTGCATAAAAAAAATTAAATTGTTGTCAGCAAAAACCACACAAACGAGAAGAAACTTACAACATGGCAACCCCAAGATTCAAAATAAACAATTTCTTCATTTCTTTTCTCTTTTAACAAGCCCTAATGCTTCGTTTGGTTGCTGAGAAAACCGAGGAAAACACCAGAAAAAAATAAATCCAAAAGGTAGGTCAAAATAGAGAAAATAGAATTTTCTTTTCTTTTATTTTCCTTTCCTCCAAGCAACTTTCCGGAAAACCACACAATCAGGGAGAGAACTAGATAACCGAAATCCCAAACTTACATATTCGGATCGTGGAGAATCAAAACACCAGCTTCTTATTCTGTTTCTTTCTAAGAAACTATAATGCTACGTTTGGTTGCAGAGAAAGCAAGGAACAATGGAAGAAATATAGAAACCCACAGACTTGCAAAAACAGAGAGATGAAATTTTCTTTCTGTCTTTTTTTCTTTCTCTCCAAGCAGTTTTCTAATAATAATAACTTGCCGCCTAAGAAAGAAACACGACGGCGATGGTTTCTGGAGGATTCTGGATTTCGGATCCAAAGAGTTAGTGTGGTCCGGCCCGTTTGAGTCAACTCAGTCGGTTGGCCGAACTTGAAGCTAACTCAACCTCGTTCCGGACCTCTGATTTTCGATCAACGGCCAGTCAATTTGGTGGGGTAGCTTTCCAGCTGTTCGAGTTGAATAAATAACTAATCCCTTAAAAGGGTTTAATAGACTTTATCCCTCCCTTGTTAAGTTACGAGCACAACACATGATATTTCTTCAATCAAACTAATATAGTTCAATAATAAAAAGCACAATAAGTTTGAAAGACAATTTATTCAATTTTAAAATTTAAAAAATAATGTGCAAAACACATAATACGTGGAGGAGTAAAGTATATTAAATCCTTTTTAAAATTTATAAAATTTAAAATTCATTAGTATGTTAGTTCTATAATTAAATGATACCTATGCCATAAAAATTAATTATGTAAAAAATGTTATATTCATGGGAATATGTTAAAATATTTTATAAAATATATAAAAACTTAGGATAAAGATAGAATTTCTCATTTAAAAAAAATCAAAATCAATATAAATTGAAATTTATTATGATATTATTTTTAATTATTGAAGAATGTTTGAATTAAATTCACTCCCAAAATACTTTTTCAAAACTAGCATGAAATAATTATTTTCACGTTTCTTACAATATTTTCAAAATCGGACCAGATATTGAACCGAAAAAGCTACTGATTCACGATTCATTGGTTGGACTAGTGGTCGAACTGGTAACATCATAAATATATATTTTATATTTTATTAAAATTAAAATATTTAAAATATATAATTAAAAATTAAATAATATTTATAATATTATTTATTCATTTTTATATAAATGTATTAATGATTTAAACAAAATATATACAATATTTAAATATGAAAATAGATTCAAAATGGTAAAAAGAATAAAAGGTCGTATTTAAATATGAAAACAGATTGAAAATGAAAATAAATGAAAAAATAATATAATATAATATATATATATATATATATATATATATGTAAATCTGTGGGTGTCTATGCCACCCACAGATTTATGCAATGAAAATATGAATTATGCCAAAATTCAAAACAAAGAAGAGGAGTTAGAAAATACACAAGATAAATAATAAGAAATTTAAAGAGAAGGAACCACAAACTTTTAATTACATAAATTTAAAACCATCCATGATAGGAGGTAAAATGAAAACATAAAACAAACTTGAAAATTTATATAGCTTAAAAACCATCCATCATAGGAGGTATAACATATACATAAGGAGATGAATATCTTACAATGGGAGAAGAGAGGAAAGCTTTGAAGAAAGCTTAGGGCTTGGAAGGCTTACATGTTGAGAGAGAAAGAAAAGAGAAGGGAGAGTATAAGTTGAGGAGAGGTGAGAATAAGTGATAATGGAAAGAGATGCTTACAAATGAGGATCGCCTCCTTAAATAGCCAAAAAGGAAATATTAAACAGTACCAATCAGGGGAGAAAACACTGTTTGCTTTTTGACTAACTGTTGTGAATAGTAATCTCGTGCATGAGAGAAGATGGCAGTGCGAGGGTTGGTAATGGAAGAGGTGGAGTGTCAACAACTGTGTTGGCTATGAATGGCAAGGGTGGAGAATGAGTGCGGGCATAGCCTAACGTGGAGGCGGCAGTGGGTGAGAGCGATGGTATTGTGGTGAGGTGTAGGGGAAGAGAATGGAAAGAAAAAAAGAGGTGCGGAGTCAGAGAGAGGGAACGACGGCGGAAAGGAAGCAAAGGTAGCGGTTTGGTAATCACCAGAGATGCGCTGGTGTGGCAAAGGGTGCAGCAGTGGCACTGGCGGTGGGCGATCATGTGCTCTGGCTGGGGAGTGTTGAGGCCTCGCATCCCTGTGATCCACGTAGCTGCTGAATGGACGCACGATCCCAACCAATACTGAGTTCTGGTTCAGTAGTCCCTACAAAAGATGTCCGGACAGGGTGTCCGGACACACCCTCCGATGGTTTTGTCAGCCATGTATCTAGAGAGATTAATCAGTTGGCCTTTTTCTAGGTATAGCAAGCTTACCTTCTTCCTTGTGTGAAGGTTCATATATATAGTGACAGAAGCTCTGCCTCCCTCTTTAATGGTGAGGAGACTTCTTGGCTCGTCATGATGCCTCTAGGTGGTGGCAGGGCCATCATCACCCTACGGGTGGTTTTCAGAGATCTTTGGAGGTGACTTGGCTATCACAGATCGTGGGAGGTGACTTGCCATCATTCCTGTCCTTTCGCTCTGCAGACGACAGAATGTGGGCTGTGGCAGGCTGTCGAAATGAAGTAGTAAGACTTGTTTACTTTGGTCAACGATTCGGACAACAATATATCCGGACAGGATATGGCAGTCGTCCGGATGTAGTGTTTGCGAGTGCCGTGTGCTTCTTCCTGAGAGAGTCTAGATAGGAGAAGTGCGCCACGTGCCCTCTTGGGGGAATCCGGATGAAGCTGATCCGGATAGAAATGCGTGCCACGTGTCATCAGGGAGAGGGGTCCCTACAATGCCCCCCTTTTAACCTGCCCATTTTGCCCGGGCAAAATGGGCGAGTTAAAAATGATTGTTTTTGAAACTAAGGTTACTTCTTTCGCTCATTGGGCCACGTGGTGCGAGGAGGCGAAGAGGAAGTAGAGCATTTATGATGAGCCGCCGTCTCTGGGAATTCCCAGGCAGCGTGTCTGTTCAATAATGGCGCAGTTGGGCGTTTAGAATACCGAGAGGCTGTCTCTCATTTAAATAGCGGACGGAGTCCTTCACTCTTGCATTTTGTCTTCTGCGTTTTCTACTGCATTTGCTGCTAGCGCTTTCTCTTCAGCCTTCTGTGTATTCTCGTTTGTGAGTGAGGTTCGAAGGTTTCTGCTAGCAACATTCGTGTCGAGACGGTGACTGTGCCACGGAGTTCATCTTCTTTTCGTCAGCATACAAATTGGTTTCAATGTCTCTGACGGCACATGTGGTATGAGAGCATGTCTTTGACATTTGTCACATTTTTTGACATAGGTTGTCGCATCCTTCTTCATTGTGGGCCAGTAATACCCTTGCAAATGGGCCCTGTGCACTAGAGATCGACCGCCGGAATGATTTCCGCATACCCCATCATGCAACTCAGCTAATACATACAGCACCTCTGAGTGGTTTAGGCATCTGAGGTAGGGACCTATAAAGGATCGCTTATACAAGTGCCCCCCAATCAGGGTGAAGCGGGCGGCTTGTACCCGGATCTTGTGTGCCTGCTTGGGTTCTTAGGGCAGAGTGCCTGTCCGGAGATATTCTATGATGACTTCCATCCAGCCTTTGTCGTCTGCTTGGTTTGCCTTAATGGTATTGCAGGTGGAGGCTTCTACGACGGAAGGGTTAGCTTGCACATGTATAGGCAATAATATGGCTTCTTTGATGGGGAGGGAAGCAGCTATGCCTGCCAGAGCATCCACACGTCCATTTTCAGTCCGCCTGATTTTTTCGATCGTCCATTCGGTGAATTGCTGTAAGGTGTCCCTTACTTTGGTCAAGTATCGCACCATGCGCTCATCTTTGGCTTCGTATTCTTTCTGGACGTGCCTTACCACAAGTTGTGAGTCACTATAGACCCGGAGCCTGGAGACGGATAAAGCCAAGGCGAGGTCCAATCCAAATAGGATGGCCTCATATTCCGCTTCATTGTTAGAGGTGAGGAACCCTAGTCGGATGGCTTGCTCCAAATGTTCTCCAATTGGGGATTGCAGCAGGAGTCCTACGCCGGATCCTGACGACCAGGAGGCTCCATCAACCCGCAAAGTCCACCATTCTTTCTCACTTGGTTCCTTGTGCTGGATAGGCTTTCGGGAGTATTCCAACACGAAGTCAGCCATCACCTGGCCTTTCATGGATAACCGGGGTTGGAACTCGATTCCAAATTCGCTCAACTCTATGGCCCATTGAAGCATTCTTCTGGTTAGGTCCGGCTTGTGCAGTATGTTGCGAAGGGGTTGGTCGGTTAGGACGATCACCGGGTTGGCTTGGAAGTAGGGACGGAGCTTCTGGGCGGCACTTTGAAGAGCCAAGGCCGTTAACTCCACCTTTGAATACCTTGTTTCTACGTCTGCTAACGCTCTGCTGACGTAGTAAATAGGTTTCTGCTCCTTGGGTGAGGGGCAGCGGAACAGAGCAGCGCTAATTGCCCAATCTGACACAACCAGGTACATATACAATTTTTCTTTAGGGAGGGGGTTGCTTAGAATGGGTGGTTGCATGAGGTAATGCTTAATTTTTTCGAAAGCGCTTTGACAGCTGTCCGTCCATCCGCTTGCTCCAGCGTTGCGGATTGCCAAGAAGAAGGGTCATAGTTCATCAATGAAGCGGGCTATAAAGCACCCTAGCGCGACAAGCTTGCTCGTGAGGCGCTGTAATTCCTTTTTGCTTCTCGGGGGTGGTGTTTCCATGATTGCCTTTACTTGATCCGGGCTAACCTCTATCCCCCTTTGGCTGACCATAAATCCCAGGAATTTGCCAGCACTTACACCGAAAGCGCATTTAGAAGGATTCAACTTCATGTCATACTCCCTTAAGAGTTGGAAGACCTCTTGTAAGTAGAGGACATGCTCTTCTCGGGTTTTGCTTTTAACCACGATATCGTCGATATATACCTTCACTGTGCGGTCAACCAGAGGTTTGAAGATCTTCGTCATCAGTCTCTGGTAAGTGGCGCCAGCATTTTTGAGTCCGAACGACATGACTTTGTAACAATAAAGGCCGTGTAGCATTATGAAGGTTGTCTTTTCTTCGTCAGCCGGGGACATGGGGATTTGGTGGTATCCGGAGAAGGCATCTAAGAATGAGAACATCCCTTGCCCAGCAGTGGAATCCACAATTTGATCTATCCGTGGCAAAGGGAAACTGTCTTTTGGGCATGCGTTATTGAGGTTGGTGTAATCAACGCACACTTGCCATTTGCCTTCTTTTTTGGGTACCACTATTACATTTGCCAACCAGTCCGGATATTCCACCTCTTTGATGAATCCGGCTTCCAGCAACTTGTACCACCGAAAATTGTACGTTGAGAGTGACTGGGCTAGCTTGGACCGGCTGTACAATATCTCCCAAGGAAGTAGGTGATGCCCCGTTGAATCCAGACAAGATTCGCCCAAGATTTTCGAGGCCTGTGAGATTGTGTCCCATGTGGCTAATGACCGATGCTTATACAAGATCGGCCGAGCTGCCCGAGTCAATTAAGATGCGTCTTACGTCAAAATTTCCCATCTCCAAGGACAAGATGAGGGCGTCGCGGTGCGGCTGCAATATCTGGGTGGGGTCTACTGGTGGGAAAATGATTGTCCCATCTATGGGGCGAGGGCCTCCCCCAGTTATCCCAGGCCGGATGGAATTGATACGCTCACGCACTAATGCTTCCCGCAACAACCTCTGTCTTTTCCGTTTGGAGTCATGCTCCTCATCCGATGGACCTCCATTAATATAGTTTATAATGGCCTTGGGGGCGGCCGGAGTCGTGGGGGCTCTAGAGTTGTGATTTCAGGAAGCGTCTCTACCTCCGGCCTCTGAGCGGAGGTATTGCTTCAAATGTCTCGCCTTTATAAGCTTTTCGACTAAATACTGGAGGCTCCTGCACGCCTCCGTCGTGTGACCATGCTCCTTATGGAAGGCACACTTTTTACTATGATCTCGTATGGATGGGTCCGTTTCGAGGGGTCTAGGCCACCTGAAATCGAACATGCCTTGGATCATAGGGAGAAGCATCTCATAGGATATGGAAAGGGGTGTGAGGGGTGGCATTTCCAGGCGACTTGGCCCTTCTTGCCTTCGATCGGATGGCCTTGGCCGGTCCGGAAGTTTGGCACTTCTTTCCGCACCATTTCTAGATGCTTGTCCGGCAACCAAGACTTGCTGGGTGGCTGCTCGTACGTCATCTTCGAGCATTGAGTACTTGCTTGCATGCCGGAACAAGTCGTCCATCGTCGTAGGAGGCTTTTTAGCGAGCGATTCGAAAAATGGGGTGCCTGGACAGATGCTTCGCTTGAAGATCTGCAAGACAACGTCCATGCTGTAAGCCTCTACTTGTAGCACGACCTGACCAAACTGCTTCACGAATTCCCTCAATGACTCGTTATCTTGCAGTTTTATGTTTTGCAGAGTGCTGATGTTCTGCTTTTGCCGAGCGGAGCATAAGTATTGTCCCACGAAGACTTCCGACAGGTCCCTGAAATTATCAACAGAGTTGGGAGGTAGGCGGTGAAACCATGAGAGGGCCTGCCCTTGTAGGCTGGCGGGGAATACTTTGCATAGTAGCGGGTCTTTTCCTATATCGAGAGTCATGAGCTGTCGATAATGCATGATATGGTCGAAAGGATCGCTGGACCCATCGTATGTGGAGAATTTTAGTACGAGGAATCCCCTTGGGGGCTCGTAATGAATAATATGAGAGCAGAAAGGCGTGGAGAGCATGTCGTCTAGCCTTTTGCTGATGGAGCCAATGGGTGGCTCGTTTGGGAGATTTCTCCCAGCTTGTCGTACCGCTTGGTGTGAGGGAACGTTCTGCACCATAGGAGTGACAATAGGGTCCCGGTGCGAGAGAACGTTCTGTACCATAGGGGTGACCATGGGGTCGGGCACGCTTCCCAAGTTGTGGTTACTGGCGGCCTTGGCTTACCAGGCTCCTGGGGGCCCAGTCTCGCACGCATTGCGCCCGACAACTGGGGTCTTCTGTCACGTTGTCTCTTAAACGAGAAACGAGTGGAGTCCGAGCTTTCCTCACGGGGAGCTCGATGCATGGGCGTGTGTGGCTCATGTGGCCTCATATTGCATGTTTCAGGGATTGCTCCTGCTATCCCTGGGTATATTGATTCTGGGTTAGGCCTTGAGTTTGCTACCTGGCCTCTTGAATGCTGACGACGGGGAGGCCCCGTTGATGAAGCTTGGATACGCAGCACCGCTTTTTCTTCTCTTAATCTTTCTGTCTCTTGGAGGAAAGCTTGCAGTTTTCGCTCGCTTGCCAACTGCCTTCTTTCGATGGCTAGGCACCATTCAGAATTATCTTCCTCTCCTCTAGCAGATGAGTGGTTTCTAAAAGGTGTGGTCATCTTTGCCAGTGACTGAATCAGCGAAGTTTTCTCATAGACAGCGCCAATGTTGAGGCCTCGCGTCCCTGTGATCCACGTAGCTGCTGAATGGACGCACGATCCCAACCAATACTGAGTTCTGGTTCAGTAGTCCCTGCAAAAGATGTCCGAATAGGGTGTCCGGACACACCCTCCGATGGTTTTGTCAACCATGTATCTAGAGAGATTAATCAGTTGGCCTTTTTCTAGGTATAGCAAGCTTACCTTCTTCCTTGTGTGAAGGTTCATATATATAGTGACAGAAGCTCTGCCTTCCTCTTTAATGGTGAGGAGACTTCTTGGCTCGTCATGATACCTCTAGGTGGTGGCAGGGCCATCATCACCCTACGGGCGGTTGTCAGAGATCTTTGGAGGTGACTTGGCTTTCACAGATCATGGGAGGTGACTTGCCATCATTCCTGTCCTTTCGCTCTACAGGCGGCGGAATGTGGGCTGTGGCAGGCTGTCGGAATGACGTAGTAAGACTTGCTTACTTTGGTCAACGATCCGGACAACAAATATATCCGGACAGGATATGGCGGTCGTCCGGATGTGGTGTTTGCGAGTGTTGTGTGCTTCTTCCTGAGGGAGTCCGGATAGGAGAAGTGCGCCACGTGCCCTCTTGGCGGAATCCGGATGAAGCTGATCCGGATAGAAATGCATGCCACGTGTCATCAGGGGGAGGGGTCCCTACAGGGAGAGCGGAGTGGTGGCCACTGACCCCCCTTCACTTAGTCTCCTATTCGCTCTCCACTTTTGAAAATGACAGGAAATGGAAACGAAGGATTCAGCTTCACTAACGGAGTCACCACGCATAACGGACTACCGAAGATTGAGACGCACAAGAAACAGAGTGAGATCTTTCACGACAACAGTACTCTGCCGGTAAAGGCACAAACGATCGATGAACTTCACTCGCTTTAGAAAATGAAATCAGCGCCAACCGTTCCCATTCAAGGGTATTAGGGAGCTTTTGCCACCATTTCGGATGAAGAACGCCAGTAGCTACAGGTCCAGTTAATCAGTGCATCTCTAGCATCTCTCCCTAGAGAAACTGGACCCCTACTTGTCTCAGAAAAACCCAACTTTTCCTCATCCTCCCTCGTCCATTCACAGAACAAACTCTGTTGATTTGTCTTTTTCTCAAGCCTCGTCAGCCATGCCCCTTTGGCTGATCCCCTAACTCCCCTTTTGATCGAATAACAATTTCCTTTTCAATTTCCTCTTCTCCCCTCCCGTTGACTCCACCAACATGGAAAGGACACATCACCGGTTCAGAGAGAGCTAGCAATGTCACCGGCGATAGTCAAGCACAATCAAAATTTTTCCCTTTGAACAAAGCTCTCATTCCGTCCACATACATGCTGCATTTTCCTTTTTTTCTATGCTAAACCACTTTGGTAATTCACCTTTCTGAAAAAAAAAATCACATCCCTCCTGTGGGATCCTCACTAAAAAGTGCCACATGGCTCCCTCTCCTTTGGACACGCGGACGGTCCCTCTTGCGACACGTAGCATAGCTCATTCCACCCAGATGCATCACATCCAGAACTCTTCTCCGCCGACATTCCACCCGGAGGTATCACAGCCGCCATTATATCCGGCCGCCATTCCATCTCATCCGGATATATCACATCCGGGGTCCAGTTGACGCTCCGCCTTCTCCGGATACTTCACATCCGGTGCCTATCTCTGAATGAGAAAGGAGGACGATTCAACTTCCCCGGACATACATGTCCAGATACTCTGGTAACAGCTTAGCTCGACAGACACTCGCGATTCACCGGATCCATTTCCACTCACAATAAAAAAGATAACTCTGACAGCACTGACAACCAAGTCCTCTGAACTGTCACTCATCATTAATGCAAGATACATTCGACAAGACATTCCCAAATCTTCTCAGGTCTCCTGACACATCCCAGATATTTAAAATCATAAATTGCGGTGACGTCCACCGCCTAAATACCTTCCTGACAACCGCCTTGTGACACCAGAAATGTCATGATTGCTTTGCCTATGAGCCGCAATCATGACAATGGGACTCGCTAGCCAAGCGATGCCATACTTTCTGACACTATATAAAAGAGGCTTCACACAAAGAGGAAGGTAAGGCTGATTATCCCTTAAACAACCTGATAGCTTGATCTCTTGAGCCATGGCTGACAAAATCATCGAAGGGTGCGTCCGGACACCTTTTTGCTGGAGGAAGGAGGAATTACTACTATGCGTTGATCGAGATTCCGTTGTTGGTCACGATAACTGTAGTAGGGGAATTTTGCCATCAACACTGGCGCCGTCTGTGGGAACCGTCTTCTCTTCTCAGTAAATCCTATACCTTCCAACTGTAAAGATGACTTCACCCTCAAGGAGTCGTGCTTCAGCCAAAGGTGTCGAAAGTCACTCCGAGTGGCGGGACACCATGGAAAGACGACAACGAGAGAACGAACGGAAGATGCAAATTATGCTCCAAGAAACAAGGAAACTCAGGGAAGAAAACAATGTCTTGAGAACCCGAAGCTCTCCTCAACCTCAGCACTATCAATGGAGGCAGGACCCCTGTCACAGCCAGGGAGCTCCATTCCCCCGAGATGCGAGCCCAACCCTCGAGGCGCATGAAGTATGGCCTGTTGAAACCCCGGTGCATGCCCACTGTGCCCGACGAGATGAAAGCTCAGGCTCCACTCGAGTCTCATCCAAATCACGACGTAAGAAGAGGCCCCAAATATCTGACGCCATGTATGCGCGTCTGGGACCCCAAACACCCTACAAAAACAGGCCTCATGCCACCATATCACTTGATGCATATTCCGAGCCCTCGAGCTCGCCTATTTTACGGGGACATGCCGCCCGCCCCCCAATGGTGCGGGGTGGTAAAAATCCCTCGCACACAGCCCCTCCGGGCTCTATCAGCAGGTGTCTGGATGACATGCTCTCCATGCCTTTCAGCTCTCGTATCATTAAATATGAACCCTCGCGAGGGTTCATCGTCCCGAAATTCTCCACATATGATGGATCTAGCGATCCCTTTGATCACATAATGCATTATCGGCAACTCATGACCCTTGACATAGGGAATGATATGTTGTTATGCAAGGTTTTCCCAGCCAGCCTACAGGGCCAGGCTTTATCATGGTTTCACCGACTGCCCGCGATCTCGATTGACAATTTCTGGGATCTGTCCGAGGTCTTTGTGGGGCAATATTTATGCTCAGCCAGACATAAGCAAAATATCAGCACCTTGTAGAACCTCAAAATGCAAGAAAATGAAACTTTGAGAGAGTTCGTAAAGCGCTTCGGACAATCTATCCTACAAGTTGAATCGTACAGCATGGAAGCAGTCCTCCAAATTTTTAAGCGGAGCATATGCCCAGGGACCCCCTTCTTCGAGTCCTCGCCAAAAAACCTCCTACAACCATGGACGAATTATTCCGGCGTGCGAGTAAATACTCCATGCTAGAGGATGATATCCGTGCCGCTGCACAGCAAGTCCTGGTAACTAGCCAAGCCGCTAAAAGTGAAGCCACTATGAGCTTCAAAGCACCCAACCATCCTAGGTCATCCAACAGGGGGCAAGATGAGCGGCGCCCACCACTCATTCGAACACCTCTCACTAAGTCATACGAAAAACTGCTTCCTATAATCCGCAATCTGCCCGGATTTAGATGGCCAGTACCAATAAGATCCAACCCCTCAGAAAGGGACCGCAACAAAAGATGTGATTACCATAAAGATCATGGGCACACGACTGAAGCGTGCATAAGCCTCCGCTACATGGTGGAAGATCTCCTAAAGGCAGGACACTTGAAGCAATACGTCCGAACAGTGCCTAAAGGTGAAGAGTCTCCCCATAGTCGAGGCCCACGCACCCCAGCAGCTCCTATTAGAGCAATGATCAACTACATATACGGAGGACCCTTGGATGACGAGTACAGTTCCAAAAGGAAAAGGTAGAGACTGCTGCGAGCAGCTATAGTTCGAGAACACGTGAGCTCCATCTGGCCGGGATTAGCCAATGGGAGCATCCATCCCATAGATGGGACCATTGTCTTCCCCGCTCTAGATCTAACCCGAGTGCTGCAGCCGCACCAAGATGCTCTCATCCTAACAATAGGGGTGGAAGACTACGACGTGAAAAGAATCCTGATCGACCCAGGTAACTCCGCGGACTTATTGCAGGTGGCGGTCATCAAATGAATGGGTTTTGAACCCTCTAGCCTGGAAAATCCCGGAAGAACCCTGTTCCGGTTCAATGGTTCTTCCACAACCTCACTTGGGGATGTAATACTGTCGATTCATGCCGGGCCAGTCATCCTAAACGTTCTGTTTTATGTGGTTGAGGATTTATCCCCTTTCAATGCCATCTTGGGACACACATGGTTACACGGAATGAAGGCCATTCCATCCACATATCATCAAAGGGTCAGCTTCATCACCTAAGATGGGCAAATTAATCTTTATGGAAGCCAGCTTGCCGCTCGACAATGTTATCAAATCACTCGCGAGGCTGGACCCAGCGCCGACCGCGAGCATTCCTCCAAAGAAGCAAATGCTTCTGACCAATAGCAGCTACAGCACCCGGGAGACAAAGATCCCCCAACAGCAGACCCACTAGAGGCCGTCCGGATATCAAAAGAAGGCGAACGCTTCAAGTACGGCAGTACCCTACTACCGCCAGCCGAGAGATTCGAACTTCAAAAAGTGCTCCAACAAAATCGCGATATCTTTGATTGGGCCCACTCAAACATGCCTGGAATACTTCCGAGCATCGCCTCCCACCGGCTCAACGTATTAGCTACCTTCAAGCCAGTTCGACAAAAAATACGACGATTCCATCCAGACAGGCAAAAAGTCATTCAGGAAGAAATGGAAAAATTATTGAAGGCCGGATTTATAAGGGAAGTGGAGTATCCGGAATGGTTGGCAAACGTAGTAGTGGTCCCTAAGAAGGGAGGAAAATGGCGGGTGTGCGTAGACTACACCAATCTCAATGACAAGTGCCCCAAAGACAGTTTCCCATTACCGCGAATAGATCAAATAGTAGACGCAACCTCCGGGCATGAAATGCTATCCTTTTTGGATGCTTTCTCCGGGTACCACCAAATTCCCATGGATCCGGATGATGAAGAAAAAACCTCCTTCATAACTCCTCACGGGCTCTACTGTTATAGAGTCATGCCATTCGAACTCAAGAACACTGGTGCTACTTATCAGAGGTTAATGACCAAGATTTTCAAGCCACTGATTAGCGATATTATTGAGGTGTACATTGACGATGTGGTAGTCAAAAGCAAAACCCGAGGTGAACACACTTAGCATTTGCAGAAAGTTTTTCATTTATTGAGAAAATATGGCATGAAGCTTAACCCAGCCAAATGCGCATTCGGGGTAAGCTCGGGGAAGTTCCTGGGGTTTATGGTTACCCAAAGAGGAATCGAAATCAATCCAGATCAGGTGAAGGCTGTCGCCAACATGCTTGCACCAACAAACAAGAAGCAGTTGCAACGCCTCACTGGCAAACTCATCGCTCTCGGACGGTTCATAGCTCGATTCACAGACAAGATGAAGCCTTTCTTCCTGGCACTCAGAGATATCAATAAATCCGGATGGACGCAAAACTGTCAAAATGCATATGAAGAAATCAAGCGATATCTTTCTCAACCCCCCATTCTAAGCAGTCCGCAACCTGGGGAGAGGCTATACCTGTATCTAGCAGTTACCGATTGGGCTGTTAGCGCAGTCATGCTCCGTTCCTTGTCGCCCCGAGAGCAAAGACCCGTATATTTCATCAGCAAAGTGCTTGCCGATGTAGAAACAAGATATTCAAGGATGGAAGAGACTGCCCTGGCGTTGCGCACGACCGCTCAGAAACTGCGTCCATATTTCCAAGCTCACCCCATAACCGTACTCACCAATCAACCTCTCAGGAATGTCCTACATAAACCAGACATAACAGGCAGGATGCTACGATGGGCGATAGAGTTGAGCGAATATGGGATAGGTTATCAACCCAGATTATCCCTGAATGGACAAGTCATGGCAGACTTTATAGCAGAATTGCCTGAAGCGTGCCCCCCGGATAAAGAATCAACTTCGGATGATCGGTGGTCTCTGTATGTTGATGGAGCCTCCCGCTCGTCCGGATCAGGAGTCGGACTTCTCCTCGAAGCACCAACCGGGGAACGACTGGAGCAATCCATCCGTCTGGATTTTCCCACTTCAAACAATGAGGCTGAATATGAGGCCATCCTATCCGGATTGGACCTTGCAATCACTTTGAACGCCTCAAAAGTCAAAATCCACAGCGACTCCCAGCTCGTCGTGGGGCAAATACTAAAAGAATACGAGGCCAAGGACGAGCGCATGGCCAAATACTCATTAAAAGTACAAGAGTCACTCAACCGGCTAGAAGAATGGATCATTGAGAAAATCCTAAGGGGAGATAATGTGCAGGCCGACGCTTTGGCAGGAATAGCTGCATCATTTCCCGTAAAAGAGTCAACAATGCTACCGGTATACGTTCAAGCCACTCCCGCCATTACTGAATCACACGTTTGCAATGTGAGCCCAAAGGAAGATGACTGGGCCGTCGACATCAGAGTTTATTTACAATCGGGGGCATTGCCTGAAAATCCCAAGCACGCCCACAAAGTTCGGGTACAAGCATCCCGTTTTACCCTAATCGGAGGTGAACTCTACAAGCGATCCTTCGGAGGTCCGTACCTCAGATGCTTGATCCAGCCGAAAATCCAATATGTTCTATCCGAACTTCATGAAGGCGTTTGCGGGAACCACTCAAGGGGCAGAACCCTAGCGCACCGGGCGCATTCAGAAGGATATTATTGGCCTATAATGAGGCAGGACGCAATGATCCATGTCAGGAAATGCGACAAGTGCCAAAGACATGCGCTAATCCCGTATATGCCCGCTGAGATGTTAAACTTAGTAACAAGCCCCTGGCCTTTCACACAATGGGGGGTGGATATCATGGGACCCTTTCCCACTACAGCCGCTCAGAAGAAGTTTCTGCTCGTTGCTACCGATTATTTCAGCAAGTGGGTAGAAGCTGAAGCCTACGCAAGCATCAAGGACAAGGACGTCAAAAGGTTCGTCTGGAAAAATATAGTGTGTCAATTTGGAATCCCTCAGGCAATCGTGACCGACAACGGCCCTTAGTTTGATAGCTCTGCCTTTAAAGGTTTTTGCGCAGAACTTCACATCAAAAATCTGTATTCTACGCCGCGGTACCCTCAGAGCAACGGTCAAGCGGAAGCAACCAATAAAACCTTACTAAATACGTTGAAAAAACGGTTGGAAAAAGCCAAAGGAAAGTGGGTAGAAGAGCTACCCGGCGTCCTATGGGCCTACCGTACCACACCCGGAAGGCCAACAGGAAATACCCCGTTTGCCCTTGCATACGGAACAGATGCCATCATCCCAACTGAAGTGGGTATGCCTACAACGTGGACTGCCGTCCAAGGCCAAAGAAATGAAAACGACAAGCTAGCAAGGCACTTGGATTGGGCGGATGAAACTAGAGAGGCAGTATCCATCCGGATGGCCGCATATCAACAAAAGGTGGCTGCATACTACAATAGGAAGGTGCGACCTCGAATTTTCAAGGAAGGATCATTGGTACTTAGAAAATTTTTGAAGACTCGGCTGGGAAAGGAGCCGGAAAATTTCAAGCCAATTGGGAAGGTCCTTATATGGTGGCAAAAGTTAACAAAAATGGATCGTATCATTTGCAAACTATAAGTGGAACCCCTCTACTTCGCCCTTGGAATGCAGCCAATTTGAAGCAGTACTTTCAGTGAAAGAAAAATGGGAGAACAATGTGAATAAGCATATTTTATTAATAATTAGGAAATTATGTACAAAAGACACTCTCCGGACTACGGATACAGAGAGAAATTACAGTAAAAGTTACAAAAAGAAAAGCTCTCATTGGGAAGGCTTGCAACGCAACTTTTCCTCCTCACCCGGGGGAATCGAGGGGACGTCCCGCTTGATACCATGTTTCTTCATGCAGCAACGGTAGCCGAAGAAGTACATCTCGTCTACCTGTTTCTGGTAATCCGCCTCGAGTTCCTCCCTTTGCGCAGCAAACTCAGCCTCCAACTTTTCTTTTTGCGCTGATAAACGCAACTGCAAATCCTCTCTCTGCTTTTTCTCAATTGACACCTCGGTCCGGAGTTGTCTCACCTCCCCCCTTAGCTAGGTCGCTTCATCCTCCGTCTCGTGCAGGCGGGCGTCTGTAGCTTCCTCCCGTCTTTTCGCCTCTGCTAGCTCTAACCGGAGAGCCTCGTTGTCGTCCTGGGACTTCTTCAAGGCTTCAGCACTCTCTTCAGAGGCCCTCCGGGCAGCGGATAAACTGGCTTCAGCCTGCTCCAGTCTTTAGCGCAATTCATCTTCATCGCTCATGCGCTGAGAGACGAAGGCTTTCATATGATCGGTAGTCCACAGCAAGTCTGTAAAAAGATTGTGATGTTGAACCATGCCGCGAATACCGCTCACCAGCTGCAGAAAAACCCAAAAACAACGAATTCAAATACCATCCATATGAAAGACACACCAGAATGGAACCAAAAATCAAGGGAAATAAGCTATACCATTTCCGCCGCTTCGAACATCTTTGCTGAAGGCAGAGCAATATCTGAGCCAGAAGGAATTTGTTTCAGCATCTCTCCCAACTCTGCATAACTGAAAGAGCTAGCGGAGGTGCAAGCTACATCATCAACCGGACGCCCCCCTGACGGGACGTTATGGTGTGGCTCATCCCTTAGAGTCGGGCCCTCATCTATCACGGCTGGCTGAATCTCTTCGGGCAAACCCTTCTCCGGAACTGGCACCGGGTCGGTTGGGTTTCCTTCTGCCATCACCGTCTCACTCCCCTCCGGATGAACCTCCTGGGCGGATGAGCGGCCGACTTCGATGGCTTCCCGAAGACGATCCTGAAGCCGCCCGCTGATGCCAGACTTCAAATCGCGAGCCGGATGAAACCTTCCCACAGATGCCTTCTTCATCGGTATAAGGGCAAGGGGGCTTGGCTCACAAGGGGGCAAACCCTGACCTTCAGACCCCATTTCTTCCATTGGAGGTGCCGTAAGGTGCATTGTTTCAGCGCAAGAGGCCCCGGTAACATCCTCGTCCGGATGGGGAGAGCCAGGCTGATTCACTGAGGTCGCTTCCTCAGCCAGCAGAGCCAGCCGTCTAGCCACCAGCAATGAAGGCCACGATCCGTTTAGACATGCGATATGTCCCGAGCCACTTGAAACAGAGGGCAAGACGGGATCTGGCGTCCTTATTATTACTCCCTTTACAAAAGTTGGAGGTGGTATTACCACTTCCTTTGGGGAAGTTGGAAGTTTTATTTCCTTTCCCTTATTAAGAATCTTCTTCTTCTTCTTTTTCGCTGGGGCGCCAGCAGAAGGAGAGGATGCGGGGCGTTTATCACCGGGAGCCTTCCACAAAGTTCCTTCTTGCCTTCTTTCCTCTCGGTAGCTGAGAAGTGCCTGACGCGCTTGGGCGTCTGCCTCGCGCGCCTCCGTGTAGAAGGGAAGATCTTTGAGAACAAAATGTTCTCCGACCACCACCTCTTTGGGCAGCCGCCTCGGTAGAATGTTGAGAACATACGGTTGGGGCTCTTGGGTAAAAAAGAGGAGATTTTGCACGGAGAAGCGTTTCACAATTCCTCTCATCCGCCCCAATCTCAAACAACCTGTTCAACTGGTTGAACGAGGCTTTTTCTACCCACTCCACCAACTTCCCCCTTTTTTCCTTGCCTGCACCCAAGAGAACAAAGGCTGTTAGCCACCTTATGATGCTGATCTAACTCGCAACCACGGGAGAACAAGAGGCAACTTATTCATACCTGGGGTCTTCAATGATTGGTTGGGAGTGAACTGCTTGTCCGGATGCACCGACAAGCCCGCCCATGCGCCCTTGACCATCACGTGTCCTCTGGCGGCCCCCTTAGTCAAATCAGGAAGGTCGGTCACCAGCTGGAGTGATGGAAAACTGGCAACAAAACTGTAAATATCGTTCTTCCCCTTCTTGATGGAGTAGACGAATAGGACCTCCAACAGGGACAGGTCCAAGTTAAACAGCATGTCCAGGATGCTGCAGCCCATCAGTACCCGGACAATGTTGGGGTGGATTAGAGCCGGTGGAATATGTGTGTAGTGAAGGAATTGCTTGAGAAGTGAGGGAAGCAGAAGGCGAAGTCCCGCATTGAACTGCTCCTTGGAGAAGCAAATGGAGTTGTCCCCCGACCTGGCGGTCGACACGGCATCACCCTCCAACAGACGAACGGACACTCCGTTTGGGATGCCGAAGCAATCTCGGAACTCCTTCTCGTTTAGGAGCTCAGTAGGGTTGAATCGCCCGCCTGAACCGCCTTGCTTGGTCGCGCCAGTTGCCACATTTCCCTTCTTCGAAGACATTGTAGATTATGTAAAACCTGCGTTACAAGAAAGCACCGGTCAAAACGCATTCGAAGCACGTCGCATTGTAAAAACCCTAAACCCATGAACCCTAACTCGAAGATTATAGTAACACCACACAGACCCGCTAGAAAAACCATTCTCTCAGCAACCTCACATTCAAAGAAACCTATGAAAAACCTCAAAATACATCACAAACCCCTTATCAATCCCCAGCACATCCTAGCCTCTTCAAAGCTCGAACCCTAACAAAAACTACCTGTATCATACGCTTCTACCAACCCAATCCATCCCCTCAAAGGGCAAACAAACAACATCACAAGCAGCAAAGTGAAAGAGAAGGGAAGAGTGAAATGGCAAACTTGCAAAAATTTCTGAGAAAAGTTGAAAACCAGTCGTCACGTCTTCGAACTTTTTCTGAAGAGTTTCTGGAAGCACTTAAGAGTCTGGAAGGATAATGAAAAGTATCAACAGAGGGCCCTGGGCCCCTACTTATAAGAACAAAGCCTCGAGAAACCCCCCTCCCCCCCCAAATGACAGGAAACATAATTGCACCAAGTTCTGAAACGACACACCATCTGGCACTGCTTTCAAAGTCGGCGCGCCTCACTAGCTCCCGCAACGAGAAAGCGACACGTACCATTGCTATCCGTATGAAAGAGAAATTATGTAAAGGTAACATTTTTATCCCGTCTTTTCTGACCAAGCCAAACAGGCGATATAAAAGGGGGCATTGTGGGATCCTCACTAAAAAGTGCCACGTGGCTCCCTCTCCTTTGGACACGCGGACGGTCCCCCTTGTGACACGTAGCATAGCTTATTCCACCCGGATGCATCACATCCGGAACTCTTCTCCGCCGACATTCCACCCGGAGGTATCACAGCCACCATTATATCCGACCGTCATTCCATCTCATCCGGATATATCACATCCGGGGTCCAGCCGACGCTCCGCCTTCTCCGGATACTTCACATCCGGTGCCTATCTCTGAATGAGAAAGGAGGACGATTCAACTTCCCCGAACATACATGTCCAGATACTCTGGTAACAGCTTAGCTCGACAGACACTCGCAATTCACCGGATCCATTTCCACCCACAATAAAAAAGATAACTCTGACAGCACTGACAACCAAGTCCCCTGAACTGTCACTCATCATTAATGCAAGATACATTCGACAAGACATTCCCAAATCTTCTCAGGTCTCCTGACACATCCCAGATATTTAAAATCATAAATTACGGTGACGTCCACCGCCTAAATACCTTCCTAACAACCGCCTTATGACACCAGAAATGTCATGATTGCTTTGCCTATGAGCCACAATCATGACAATGGGACCCGCTAGCCAAGCGATGCCATACTTTCTGACACTATATAAAAGAGGCTTCACACAAAGAGGAAGGTAAAGGCTGATTATCCCTGAAACAACCTGATAGCTTGATCTCTTGAGCCATGGCTGACAAAATCATCGGAGGGTGCGTCCGGACATCCCGTCCGAACACCTTTTTGCAGGAGGAAGGAGGAATTAATACTATGCGTTGATCGAGATTTCATTGCTCGTCACGATTACTATAGCAGGGGAATTTTGCCATCAACACCTCCTAATCGGTTTCTTAAGAATCCGCTGAAAATTCTTCCTTCCAGACTTGCTCCAACCTTCCTTCAAAGATATCCTCAAATCCTTTCCTTTCCGAATACCAAATTTCAAGTTGTGTAGACCTTCCATTCTTTCCAAAGAATCCAAATTTTCCTATTCCTTTTCTCCATTAGTCGTCCATTTGGTAAGTTTCCTACATAAACATAAAATTGTTAGATTTAATAAATAAATAAAAAGGCATTTTAGAAAATTATAAAATAAAAATCAATAAATAAAAAATAATAATAAATAAAGTAAAAAAAGAAAAAGAAAGAAAAGCAAGTATCATGTAAGCCATGTAAGAATGCCATGTAACTATGCAATCCACACAAAAATGCAATCCATACCAGCCATGCAAACATGTAAAAATTACCTAAAAGGCTACTTAAGTGGGATAGAGTGTGCCTAGATGTTCCTAAGTGGGCCAAGTGCATCTAAATGGGTCCATTGTGCCTAAATGGGCCTGAGGTGGTGCCTAATGCATTTAAATGGACCTAGCGTGCCTAAATGGGCCTGAGGTGGTCCCTAATGGGCCAAGTGTACCTAAGTGAGCCTAAGTGGGCCAAGTGCATCTAAATGGGCCCAGGGTGTTTTAGACAGTGCCTAAGTGACCTAAACATGCCTAAGTGTGCTATCTTAAAAGTGCACCTAAAAGTTATCCTAACAAGGAAAGAAAAACCTAGGTCTAAATTAAGGCTGCCAAGAGTAGCAATGAGGTTAGATGAGTCACTCAACCAAAGTCTTCAAGGTGGCTTAGAAAATATAAGTTACATGAGTAGTAATGGGCCACCAGGGAATTATTGTAAAGTACCAAACGAACACGTGATAGGACATGTGCTAGTAGGACAAAATGGAGGGTCTACAAATATGCCCCTCTTCAGTATAGATCATGAACTAGTGTAAGGAATATGAGTAGGATCACAAGCAAAGACTAAAACGAGGTGAACTATACTGAAGAACTAAAAGGACCATGAATCTTGTCCTAGCACATAACGAGAGTAAGCTCAGAACATGGGGGGACAATTAAAAAAAATGAAACAACGCTATGTTATGAGCTCAAGGCTCTAAATGCTAAGATGAAATGAATGACTCTAGGTCATAGATGAAATGAACGACTCTAGGTCGTGAGCTCAGGGCTCTAAATGCTAAGAATGACTCTGGGTCATGAATGAGAAGAACGACATTGGGTCTTGAGCTCAAGGCTCTAAATTCTAAGAATGACTTTGGGTCATAAATGAGAATAACGACTCTGGGTCGTGAGCACAGGGCTCTAAATGCTAAGAATGACTTTGGGTCATAAATGAAATGAATGACTCAGGGTCATGAGCTCAGGGCTCTAAATGGAAAGAATGACTCCGTGTCATGGATGACGTGAATGACTCTACATCGTGAGCTCAAGGCTCTAAATGAAGAATGACTTTGAGTCATGGATGACGTGAATGACTCTAGGTCGTGAGCTCAGGGCTTTAAATGGAAAGAATGACTCTGGGTCATAAATAAGAAGAATGACTCTGGGTCGTGAGCTTAGGGCTCTAAATGCTAAGAATGACTTTGGGTCATAAATGAAATGAACGACTCTGGGTCATGAACTCAAGGCTCTAAATACTAAGAACGACTCTAGGTCACGAATGAGAAGAACAACTCCGGGTCATGAGCTTAGGGCTCTAAATGCTAAAAATGACTCTGGGTCATGAATGAGAAGAACGACTCTAGGTGTGAGCTCAGGGCTCCAAATGCTAAGAATGACTATGGGTCATAAATGAGAATAACGACTTTGGGTCGTGAGCTTAGGGCTCTAAATGGAAAGAATGACTCTGGGTCATAAACGAGAATAACGACTCTAGGTCATGAGCTCAGGGCTCTAAATGCTAAGAATGACTCTGGGTCATCAAGGCTCAAGGCCTAAAAGGAATTAAATAGTGAAGACTAACTCGAAAGCAGATAGGAAAGAGACGAGATTAGAGTTGTAGACTTCAAATGCCAACGGTCGGTCTACTAGGCTTAGGAAAGGAAATATGTCCCAGTATCCAGGGTGCTCATACTTTTGGAACAACCAGTAAATCAACTATTTGCTAGAATCAAAGAGTCAAAATTCAGTGCACCACAACAAAAACCTATGAGAAATTTGGTTCAAAAGAACTCTCTGTGTGTCTCAAAAGATGTTATATCATAAAATTTTTAAAAAATAAAATCTTGAAGTGTGTACATCGCAACTCATCTAAAAACAAATCTCAAAGTGCACAAGACATTGCTCATTTGGATAACCCAAAGCTGCAAGGTAGATATGATGAAAACAAACTATCACATAAACATCCGACTAAAGAACCCATCAATGCTCCTCAAGTGTGTGATCCATCTTTATCTCAACAAAACCATGTGGGAAGGTCCTGATATCATAAATCACCGGAAGTCCCAGACTAGTGCTCAATTTGAAATCAAGCTAGTAGCCACCTCAATCTCAAGAATACTTAAAGAAAATGGGGAAATATGCCCCAGTATAAGATCTGATGTCAAAGTCATGAGGTAAACAAGCAACAATGATCATCTATCTATGTACCATTGCCCGAACACAATCTCATCATGGAAAGGGGTATATGTCCTAGTATAGACATCTGATGTACAATAAAGAATCCGTCAAAATCAATCAAACATCTCTATAACCATAAACAGGGATAGCCATACCGTCCCACAACAACTAGGAACCTCGAAGAAAAGAGGAAATATGCCCTAGTGTGGGTATCTGATGCACAACCAAAGGATGAATTCGATATCATCAATGAACTATCTCTAAACTCAAAAATTCATCAACCATCAATATGCCAAGCAAAAGAGAGAAACCAAACACTTCCATAAGAGAAAACATAGTAACGACTATACTTTAACCAATCTGCAAGAGCCTTTCCAAGTGAAAACTATCAAAGATAACGTCTAATCTCATGGCCTTAGGGTGGTCTTAAAACACGGGACGTAATGTAGGCCAGGGTGAAAAGGTGAAGAAAAGAAAGAAAACAAGGCTCAAATACCCAATGATCAAAAGCATACCCTCGTGTGTAGCGTACATCGCATAGGAGAATCTCATGAGCATGTGAACTTAAGAGGAGTCGATGAGAATATCGATGGTGAAATGAGAAAGGATGAGAAGTGGTCAAGCCATCAGTGGATCATGAAGAAAGGTGTTGAATCGGGAAGGTGTATAGGTGTTGGGATGAGACGAAAAAATGGAATGAATAGTAGGAAAGAAATGGTGAGAAATCAAATGAAGGTAGTGAGAAGGTAAAAAGGAATTATGAGCAACACATATCAATACAGTAGAGTTAAATCATATCACCCATAATGTAGTATAGAAAACACTGATTCGGAGATCTTAGTGAAAGGTTACTCAACTCTCATACCTATAAAGTACAACAACTCTGATCCAAGAAATGAAGGATCTCACAAAACTCAAGACTCTCACGAAAAACACTCATCCCTTCAATTGCATAATGAAAGTGGCTCAAGGAATGAAAACACTCTCATGGAAAACTCGCACAAACCCTCAATGATAAACCCAATAAACAATGCTCAAATAGCAACACATGCTCAATTTTCTTTTCTTTTTTTCTTTTTTTTTTTACGCACATACCCTAGTCATCAATAAATCATACTCCAATGAGACACTATAAGGAATGAATAAACTCTCTCAAATCACTGATGAACACATGAAACCCCACCCACGAGATAACTTCTCAAATTGTAATCTTCGAATCAGTGTCAAAAGATGGAATGAGGGAGTGATATGACTGTCCTCTGTGCATCAGTATGTGAAGAATCATCATTCCAAGTGAAAGAAATATGAAATGTAGCAACCAATGATAAAAGCAAGGATTGAAGTGGAAAATGTGAAAATAATGAAATGTAACGAACAAGGTGATGAAATGATAGTAGCAAGGATGAGGAAGATAAGCCTATAAGTCCAAAACTCATGAGACTTTCCTAGCAAAGCGTAACTATACATCAAAGGGCTCCAACCCGGGTGTAGAAATGATAACTCATGCTATAGAAAAGAAAAGTCTATAATATACCATATGAGGCTCAATGGGCTAACAACGGTCTAATATATCAATAAAGTTGGTAAGGCGTAAGGTTAACCGAAATGATGGCCACCAATCCTGCGACCATAATCTCAAATGTAATACTTTTTCAGCTTATCCACATTGGTAGGCTCTGAAAACTGGTTTCCATCTAAGTCAGTCAACCATGCAGCCCCTTATGGAGTCAACTCTCGAATAACATAAGGCCCACTCCAACTATGTTTGAACTTTCCTTTGGGATCTCCAACCAAACCTCTAAGAATCCTCAAAACCAAATCCCATTTCTGTAATGGTCTAGGCTTGACTCGTTTCTTGAAGGCAGGAGCCATCTTCCTCTGATAAGCCTGAACATGATCTACTGCTCTCAATCTCCTCTCATCTAAAAGGTTAAGTTGATGAAATCGAGTCTAAGCCCACTCGGTTTCAGAGATCTGCTGCTCAAGAGCTACCCTCAATGAACCTATCTTTGTCTCGACTGGCAAAACAACTTCCATACCATATACCAGAGAGTAAGGGGTAGCTCCTATAGAGGTGTGAAAAGAGGTACGATATGCCCATAATGCAAAAAGGAGTTTCTCTTACCAATCTCGAGAAGTCTCGACCATCTTCCTCAAAATCCTCTTAATGTTCTTATTTGTTGCCTCTACTGCCCCATTAATTTGTGGCCTATACGCAGATGATTTGTGATGTTGGATGTTATAGCTTTGTAGCAAAGTATCTACCTCAGCTTGAAAGTGCACCCTTTTATCTGAAATCAACTCATGAGGAACCCTATAATGGCAAATGATGTGTGATCTGATGAGACTGGCAACTCTAGCAGATGTCAACCTTGCATATGATGTAGCTTTCACCCACTTGGTGAAATAATCTATCGCAACTAGGATGAACTCGTGACCACTGGAAGATTTTGGCGAGATCTTCCCAATAATATCAATAACCCATACTAAAAATGGCCATGGCAAGGTTAAAGCATGCAACTCTGATGGCGGTGCATGAATAAGATCACCATGAATCTGGCATTCTAGGCATCTTTGAACAAACTGACAACAATTTGTCTCCATAGTCAACCAAAAATAACATGTCCTCATAATCTTACGGGCTAGCATGTGTCCTCCCATGTGTGGACCACAAACTCCTGCATGAACCTCTCTCATCACTCAATCTGTAGAGGCTCGATCTAAACATAATAGAAGCATACCATCAGTTGATCGCCTATATAGAGTCTCTTCACAAATCACAAATCTAGTGGCCAACTGCCTCAGTGTCCTCCAATCCTTAGTTATGGCAACCTTTGGGTATGTGCCAGATCTAAGAAACTGATAAATGTTGTGATACCAAGGTAGATCATCCTAGACCTCTGTTTCTCCAATCAAATAACAATAGACGGGTGCAGACCTCAACTCAATTAGCAATGGATGTATAACCACATCAGTCGGAAAGTCAACAGAAGCAACTAAGGTAGCTAAGGCATCAGCAAATTGGTTTTGCACTCTAGGCAGATGAGTGTATCTCAAGTCGTCAAATCTCCCAACCAGTAACTCTAAATAGGCATGATACGACCTAAGTTTTACACCTTTGGTGCTCCAATCTCCCTAAATTTGTTTGAGTACTAGATTGGAGTCACCAAACACCTTCATCTGTCTAATGTCTAGGTCCAATGCAGTCTCTAGACCAAGGATACATGCCTCATACTCAATAATGTTGTTCATTGCAGGATATCGATCTGAAAACGCCAAACAAACTAATCTCGGAATATGATCACCCTGGGGAGACATTAACAAAACACCTATCCCATACCATGAGTGGTTTGCTGCACCATCGAAGTACATGCGCCAGCTTGATAAGCTAGTCATAGCAATGAACTCCTCATCTGAAAAATCATCATCAACTGGTTTGCCCTCAAATATTGGTAATGAGGCTAGGTGATCGACGACAATGCTTCCCTTAATAGACTTCTGAGAAACATACCGAATATCAAACTCTGTAAAAAGTACAAGTCATCTCATCAATCTACTAGTCAATGAGGGTCTGTCAAACAAATACTTCAACGGATCTAGGCGAGAAATTAAGTGCACTGAATACTTTATCATGTAATGCCTCAATCTCCTGGTGGCCCAAACCAAAGCTAAACAAAAGCGCTCAATCATAACATATCTTATCTCATACTCCAACATCCTCTTACTCAAATAGTAGATAGCTCGCTCATTCCCTGAGTCATCAAGCTAAGCTAGCATACATCCTAAGGCTATGTTTGAAACTGACAAATACAGAAGAAGTGGACGTTCCGACATGGGAGGCACTAAAACAGGAGAAAAAGCAAGTACTCCTTGATATTCTCAAATGCAAGCTGGCAATCATCATTCCAAATTGTTGGTTGGTTCTTCCTCAATAGATGAAATATGAACTCACATATGTCTGTCAATCTGGCTATGAATCTACTGATGTAATGTAACCTGCCCATAAAACCTCTGATCTCTTTCTCAGTCCTCAGCACAAACATGTCAAGTATGGTTTTGATCTTATATAGGTCGACTTCTATGGCCCGCTCACTGACCATATGCCCCAACAATTTCCCAGAAGTCACTCCAAATGTGCATTTCTTGGGATTCAGCCTCAATCTGAATTTTTGAATCCTCTCAAAGAATCTCTCTAGAGTCGTTAGGTGAGAGGTTCTGCCTCGGGATTTCACAATCATATCATCCACATAAACTTCAACTTCTCTATGCATCATGTCATGAAACAAAGTAGTAGTGGCCCTCTGATAAGTGGCTCCGACATTCTTCAACTCAAATGGCATAACCCTGTAATAGTATGTACCCCACTCAATAATAAAGGTTATCTTTTCCATATCCTTTGGAGCCATCAAAATTTGATTATACCCTGAAAACCCATCCATGAAAGACAACATCGAATGGCATGCAGTGCTATCGACTAATAGATCAATGTGTGAGAGAGGAAAGTCATCTTTAGGGTTAGCTTTATTAAGGTCTCTGAAGTCAACGCAAACTCTAACTTTTCCATTTTTTTTGGGAACAGGGACGACGTTAGCCAACCACTTTGGATACTCAACCACTGATATAAATCCAACACTAAGTTGTTTCTAAATCTCCTAATTCACTTATAGACTCCAATGTGGGTGCAATTGCCTCAATTTTTATTAGCTGGTCTAGCATGTGACAGGATAGGCAAATGGTAATGGACTATAAAGGGATCGAGACCAGGCATGTCCTTATAAGACCATGCAAAGACATCCAAGTATGACTTAAGTAAATGAATAAGTCTATCATTCTCGTTTATAGATAGGGGTGAACCAATCTTTAGCTCTCTAGGTTGGTCCTCTATGCCAAAATTAGCAGTCTCAACATCCCTTGTAGTATGTGAAACTCTCTCATCTATGGGATCTAAGCCATGATCAAAAGAGTCTCTATCTGAATCGGGCTGCACAATCTCATCATCTATATCAAATATTTGTGGAATGGGTGAGTGGGGTGCAGATATATAAATACTATCACAAAAGACAAGCAAATACTCAAAAATGCTCAAATCCATATATGAAGAATCATAAACATCGTCAGAACATGAGATGAATCCTGATAAAATGTCAAATGAAAGAGGTGGTCTACAGAGTCGGACACTCCCTCAATAAAGCTAATAGTGCCCTTAAATAAATCATCACCAACTGTAGCATCCTCTATAAGCTCTGGATCAAGAACTATCTGAATCTCCTCGGCAACCTCGATAATAGACACCCTGAACAAATCGAATGATGAAGCAGGCTCAGGCTAAACCATCTCGGCAATCTGACTCATACTCATCATATCCATCTCATCTTGATACTCATCATGGGAAACAACTCCATCGGTCACCTTAGTAGGCTCAATGACTACTCCACAATCAGTAGTCTCCTCTAGAAAGCACAAAGATAAAAACTGGCTCGGTCTGGAGACGAAGGAGCAATCATCACTAAAACTAGTGCACCAGAAGTCTCATCTCCTAACTGTAAATGGTGAAGTTGATGCTGAAGCTTATCCACTCCATCTATATCAGTTATAGTGCCAAAATCCCCCATATGAGGATGAACCTCTAATCCTCTAACGAAGTAGTCTGCCAAGCTTATCTTATAGGGATGAATAGGATAATCAAATGGTGTGCAAGTCAAACGGGCTCTCACCCTCTCACTGCGTAGTCACGCCATATTCTTATAGTCAGCCTCTATAGGAATAAACCCATGCCCAAATGGTATATCATGATCAATGGTAGCTACAAACTCCATGGGCCCATGCTGACATCATCCTAACTCCATGCCGAGTAGAAAAGGCATACCCCTCATCATGTCAAGTACCACTATACTGCTATGCTGATCAAATGACATAGCTACAAAATCTCTACAGAAGTCCTCAACCTCAAGGGTCCGCACCTCATCAAACATAAACTCGGTCAAAAATAGATCATCCTCACTATGACTGATTTGAAGCACTGGTTTGGAAGAGGCAAACATATCTCTAAGATATTGTACCATGATGACCTGCCTATCATGTATAAACTTCACCTTTTGATGAAGGGAAGATGGAATAGCCTCAGCCTTATGAATCTAAGGTCAGCCCAGTAGGAGGTTAAAGGATGTGGGAATCCTCAAAACCCGAAATAGTGTGGGGAATGTAGTCGAACCAATCAACAACTCTATCATCAAGGTACCCATGACCTTCCTCTTAGTACTATCGTATGCTCTGATTGTCTATGTAGAGGGACCAAAGTCTGAAGGTGCATAACCAAGGGCAATAACAGTAGCTAATGGGCAAAGGTTCAAGGTCGAGTCATTGTCCAGTAGGACGGATGGAACTCTGTGGCCTGAACAACCAACTATGATATATAGAGGGTGTGTATGGTCTGAACCCTTAGGTGGCAAGTCGTCATCTAAAAAACATAATACATGTGGCATTGTCGGCAGTCATCATATGAATCAACCCCTATGGGTTAGTGGTGGTCTCAATGCGGATCTGACTCAAGGCTCAAATCAATGCATCTCTATGAGTACTAGAAGATGCTAACAAACTCTAAATAGATATGCGAGCTTGTGTACTCTGTAACTACCTTAGTAGTTCATCATCCTCTCTCCTAACCTCCTCATGAGAGGTTGCACCATCAAATGGCCTAGCTACTAGAGGTGAGGGCTGAGTTACTCTCCCACTACAGGTCACAATCTGTATATCTCTCCCCTTTGAATCATCATCTTCTGGCCATAGGATAAATGAGATTGATGGGCCCTGACATGTCGTAACCAACGGTACCGTAGAAGTCAACTCAAATGGTACCCAATCTGAAATCAAAGTAAATGGTGTAGAAGTATGGGAACCCACTGTGTCCACCTCAACCATTATCTAAAACAATTGGCTCATACAATCCATCATCCCAACTCAGCATGTGTATGCTGCCATTCTCTACAAAATCTATGTGATGGATACCACCCGAGGGTGGTGGCACTACATGTGTAGAGTGAGCCGGTAGAGAGTTCGTGGTTATACTTGGCTACCTCAAGTTAACCAAACCCTAGTCTATCAAGTCCTGTATAGCATGTCTCAAAGCAGTGAAATGGTCTGTGTCATGCCTTGGACCCTGATGGTAGGAGCAATGTAAATCCATCCTGAAGCGAGGCAGCACTGGTTGGGTGTAGGCCTAGGAGCTAACTGAGTCAACAAACCACCCTCCATGAGCTTCTAGAAAGCTCGGCTCAAAGGCATACCTAGGTAGGAGAACTGTCGTGTCAACTTTTGTACAAAATGAATAGTAGTTTGTGGGCCTTGGTGTAGAGGGTATAAAGTATGAGGTCTCTCTAAGACCTGTGCAACAAAAATAAGCTCTAAGGTCGTGTGTAGGTATGTAGGAGTCATGGGCCTGGAAAGTGCGGGCGACCTATATTGAACATAACGTTGTGGGTAGTAAGCTCTTGAAGTCTGCCCAATTGTCTGATAATGTCTAAGAGGTCTTAGTCCTGTTGAACTGATAGTATGATTACTACCAAAAAGTGCTATTTTTTAGACCTAATTATAATGGTTTTAAGCACCTTTGCATAGTAATCATATTCATTTAACCCAATCAATTCATTAAGGTCCTTAGTAATTGGTTTTAACCATTTTGTGGCAAGTTTACATGTTTTTATCAGCTTATGAATCAATTCAAGCATGCCAAATGATGGAGAAGATACTTGGAAAAGTTAAAGGAAGGATTTTGGAAGTTTACAAGCTTGAATTTCAAGTGGAAACACGAGCACAAACAAGAACAATGGAGAAGAGGAAAACAGAGTGAAGAAAATAGAGGACAGCAGCTGCAGTCTTCTTTCGAACTTTTGGAGCACTTCCCGAAGTCCATTTTCTACATTCTATATACCATTTCAAAGCTCAGGAAGTCAAAAATCCAACGCTTCAAACCGTGTACGATTTGGAGCTGAAATGAGGAAGATATGGCCTTCGGAAGACAACTACATCAAGTCATGGGAACACCATTTCGCGAAAATTTCGCAAGGAGATTTTCTTCATGGTGCGAAATTTGGCCATTTCGCACCATGAAGAACCACCTTGCGAAATTTGGCAAGGTGAATTTTCCCCTTGCGAAATTTGGACCCTTCATCTTTCCCCTTGCGAAAATGCCTTTGAAATCCTCTATTTCTCCACGCACGCACCACCGACTTCCCAGATATTTTTAGCTTGATATTTTCTCGTGTAAATTCCTTTTGTAACCTTGTATTCAGCCGACATAAGGCTTTATCTTGTAATTTAGCTTGTTATTGTCTTTAAATAGAGGTGAAGAGCCTCAGACAAGAAAATATCTTGTAACATGTAACCTTATAAGTTAGAAGAGCACTTTTGTTCATACGTTTCTTTTCTCTTTTCTTTCTCATTTTCTTAGTAGCCAAACATCCTTGGTGGATGAAATCCCCAAGGATGAGAGGCTAAAACCTTTTAAGTTTCTCAAAGTATGGATGTTATGTGATGGCTTGGATGCAATCCCATGGAAATTTCTCGCACCTGGAAGGTAAGGTAGTCGTTTTTCATTAATGGTTCATTAATGCAAAGTTTGGTTTTTATTTCCTTTGGACAACTTCCAACGGCCAATACTTGATAAGCTTTTGGATTTCTATTTATTAGTTATCTCCTACGAGCTATTGGAAGGTGAGGTTTTCAATTCTAAGTTTTGCATTAATCCGTTAGAACCAATTTCAATGGCCATTGAAAGGCTAGTTTATCACCTGGAATGACTTTGAGTTGCCAATATTTGGTAAGCTTTTAGCTTTACACTATTAGTTATCTCTTACGAGCCATTCAAAGGAAGTCTAAGGTGAATAACCATTGATGAAATTCACTGCCATCTGTTTTGCCATTTTAACAGATTAAAACTTGATTTGCTAAATTCATACCGGTTCGGGAAGCAAGCATCACCATAGTTACAACCCCAACGCGAGGAGCCTATCCTGAGATTTCCAATTTGCATAAGAGCCAGAGCATAGCTATCCTATCTTTGAGAAACTTGTTTTTACACCCTTTCATTTTAGTCTTTAATGTTAACTTAAATTAGTTTAAATCTCTCTAAAACATTTACATCTTCTTTTAAAGCTAACATCCATAAGAAAATCACCTATTTTCCTAATTTGAATATCACTTGTGTTTGCGAAAACCCTTCCCAGTGAACGATCCTAGAACCACTATGCTATAGTAGCTTGGCTACTTTAGTAATAGTATTTAAGGTATAAATTTTGTTGATACGCCTTTAAAGCTAAGCTACCAAGAGTCGCATCATAGTACCCACATCTCATGGTCTTTGTCCTCCTAAGGGCTTCTTCCCCTTTGAATCAAAAGGGGAAGACTCAGGCCACAATCCTCTAGCAATGCCCTCCTCTATACCATACAAAGCCTGTACCAAAGATCCAAAATCTGTATGAGGAAATCCCATCAAGTGTCTAGCAAATTTAGGTTGTAAGCTCCTCAAAATCATACTAATCCGATCCTTATCTGAAGGACGATCAACAATCTATGCAATCTTCTCCCTCCATCGGGAGATAAATGAAGTCACCGACTTCTCTGGTCCCTGTCTCAAGGCCTCTAGCTCTCTCATCGAGACATTAATGATAGTGTTAAACACAAACTATCTCAAAAACTCTTGGGCCAAATCATCATAGGTCCTACGGCGTAAAGCATCTAATGAAGCAAACCAACTCTGCATTGCACCACTCAAGGACATGGAAAAAAGCACAATCAATTGGGCCTCATCTAACTCATGGGCCCTCATCACAGTATTGTATAACCTCAAATGGATCTTAGGGCAACTAATGCTCGTATACTTCTCAATCTCCGAAATCCTAAATTGGGTCGGTAAACTGGCCATCGGTGCTCCATTAAAATCATCCCAACTAATAGCTCCATTTGAAATCCTCATCTATCTCATCCTTTGCTTGAGTCTATCCATACAAACCTATGCGTCATCTAAGGCCAAAATAGGTGCTACGATAGGAAGTGGGGTAGCATCAGTCTAACTATGTAAAATATAAGGTGCAGGATGTGGAACCGACTAACTGAGTTGAGGAGGTAGTGGTACCGCAGGGTCGTACTATGCGCCATCCTGAGGCGGGGGATCTGCTGGGCCTACAGCCCATCTATCCTCTGGTCGAGGCCAGCTATAGCCTCTTGAATCGAAGCCATGATCACAGTAAACTGCTCAATGGTAACTACTTATGAGTCCATGTCTCTCTGATCTAATCTCTGGTCTGACTGATCTGATACTCTAGTCAACCTATCTTTAACTCTAATTCATGAAGGCAAATCCAAATTGGGCATGAAAATACTCCTATAAACACGAAAACACTAGATGAGACACAGTACAGGGGTAGCTCTGTAGGAACCGACTACAAGGTAATCAAGCATATATCCCAAGTATACTCAAACTGATACTCATATTGGATCACACAAAAATGAGACCATGGAGAGGGTAAATGAACCCAACTGTGACCAAGGCAGCTCTGAAGGTCCACAAATGCACCCACGTGTAGGAATGAGATCCTAATTAGGTATAAGCTAACCTACAAGGTTGAGGTGGCTCTATAAGATAAAATAGGTGGGTTAAAGGATCCCTAGCATAAGTGATCGTACCCTTCGACGATACGCAACCCTCTGCACGCCTCTAAGGAGACGGGGTGCTTCCATGCAAGGTAGTCATCACCTCCACACATGCACTTCCTCGCTTTCCCAAGGGATTTCTTAATGCTGAAGGCTCTCTCATCTCATATCTCAACACTCAGGGATAATTTAAAGTGCACAATGAAGGATGTGGGTGCATCCGAAAAAACCTAAGATCTAAAGTAAGATGGTAAACAAAGACAAGCAATCATACAATCATGTAGGAGCAAGAGTTGTCATGCAACAAACAGTCATACCAAGCAAATAGATATCAAACAATCAAAGTCCTATCTAACATATGTGACAGAGGATCATACTAAAGTGAATAAAGCAGTCAAGTAATCATGCAAGATAAACAAGTATAAAGACATGTTAAGATAGCAAACCAAATCAAGCAAACAAACTAAATCACCTTGCCTAAAAAATGAGGTACTCTCTAATCGACCAATTAAACGCCACATTTTCCTCAACAAGTGTTCAAACTTGATCCTCAAAATCCCTAGCAGAGTCGCCAATTTGTGAACCCGCATTTTTCACGTGCGTCCCCACTCAATGGCAAGACTTATTTTTATTGGTGAAAAATTAGTTTTGAAAAAGACGGAGTCGCCACTTATTTTATTTTATTTTAAAAGGGGAAATAAAACAAGAAAGAAAACCAGAAAGAAATGACTCCATAGTTTTTTGGAAAAGCGTGTCTTTGAAAAACCCGAGTCTAGGTCTGAGGATCGGGTTACTGATTTCGTGCCCAGTTGGTGTATGTCCTGTTGATTGGTGTTCAATCAACTGGTGTACCTTGATTTCGGTCCTCAGATGGGAGTAATCAACAAAATTTATAACCTATATCACCATGTACTAGGATAGCCTCAGCTAGCATAGCATAGTGGCTCTAGGATTGTTCACTGGGAAGGGTTTTCAACTTACTACCGATATTAATTCAAAGTTGAATTGGTGTCTTTTCATTTCAAGGTTAGCTTTAAAAGAAAACATAATATTTGGTTGAAAAAGGATTGGTTTCAAGCTAACCAAAAATAGTAACTGAAATTACTTATAAAGAAAAGTGTTTCTTGGAGTTTTTGGATCACTGGGGTCAGGCTCCTAATACAAAAATAGAGTTCCGGTCACTTGAATCTTTTCCTCGCATTGGAGATTTAACATATAGTTATTTCTCTAACCGATGTGGTACAGATGCTTCCCTTTTATGGATTTAAACACTAAATCCCTCTCACTGATTCATCTTGGAATGGCTCGTGCCTCTCACCTAACATTTACCATTTAAGGTGACCCTTAACCTTGGATTTCCCTTCACAAGCTCGCAAGAGATAACTAATGGATGTCTCCTAAGAGTCCAAAAGCTTAGCAAGTGTTGGCTATTCTAGAAAATCCTACCTTTGAACCACCTCCCAAAGGCTCGCAAGAGATAAACTAGTGCATCTCAATGGACGGAGATCACTTGTCTTACTAAGTGTTGGCTTAGGTGATTTAAAGGCGTTTTAAGTTAACTAAAAACATAGAAACCATTAACGAGTCACACTTTCTCTTCATTAAAAGCTGAAACAACAAAACTTCCAATTCTTGCATCCGGCACCTTACCTAGCTTCCTTAACTCCAAGAGACAAAAAGCCTAGCCACTCATTCTCTGAGGAAACATCCTCAGAGCTTGTTTGGCTAGTAAGAAAAATACAATCAAAATGAGTAGGTAAGGCAGAGCAAAGCTCTATGTATTACTTCCTTGAAAACTATACAAAAAGTTGTCTCTGAGAACAAGTTCCCAAGATGTCTGTGTAAAGAAAATTACAAAGCTATATATATGAGGTTATTCACCCTTTGTTCTTACTTATTAACTAAGGAATCCTATGATTGGTGGATTACAAGGAGAAAATGGGGATTTAGACAACAAATATCTGAAGAAAAATCTAAAAGAGTTGGTTGCAAATATCTGGAAGCACTTAGGTGGATTTCGCTGCATGCAACATGGGCTGCGAGATTTCGCAAGCTGAAAGTCTCCATTTGGCACAAAAAGGCTGATTTCGCAACTGCGAAATTGGCTTTCAACTTGGTGCGATTTGCTTCCAATGGCCATAACTTCTTCAATTCAGCTATGATTTGTGCATCATTTGAATTGTTGGACTCTTGACTTCCCGAGATTCGAAACGACATATAGTATGCATGAAATGGACTCCAAGAAGTGCTCTAAATGTGTTCAACCGTTGCTATCCTCTTGAATTCTTCTTGTTAGATTTCTTTCTTTGTTTCCTCTCCTTGCATTCATGATTTGCTTTTGGCAAAGGACTATAAAGCTTCAAAGCTTTATAATGTGCTTAAATGGGTCTGAGGTGGTTTCTAATGGGCCAAGTGTACCTAAGTGAGCCTAAGTGGGCCAAGTGCATCTAAATGGGTCCAGGGTGTTTTGGACAATGCCTAAGTGACCTAAACATGCCTAAGTGTGCTATCCTAAAAGTGCACCTAAAAGTTATCCTAACAATGAAGGAAAAACCTAGGTCTAAATTAAGGCTGCCAAAAGTTGCAATGAGGTTAGATGAGTCCCTCAACCAAAGTCTTCAAGGTGGCTTAGAAAAGATAAGTTATATGAATAGTAATGGGGCACCAGGGAATTATTGTAAAGTACCAAATGAGCACATGATAGGACATATGCTAGTACGACAAAATGGAGGGTCTACTACTACAGTGACATTCTCTTCAACATTATAAAAACCTTCCAAAAGCACAAACAAGGTACACATAGATACACCTACTCACTCTCTCCCACGAATATACCTTGAGTTATCTCTGTTTGACTTAAGCTTCGGAGGGACGTGCTCGGACTACATGTCCAGACATCCTTTTGTATAGGAAAGGAGTTCACCCAGTCTCACTACTGTCAGCCGGATACTTTGAGAGGCACAACGAAGGGAGGAAGATTGTCCAACTTCCACTGAGCTAGACGAATCCAACTCCAGTTGGCTCAAAACCAACACAAATCCTTTTGTAGAGTGCTTTCCTTCGGGAGGTTTATCCGTATACATGACTTACCATCTCACAAAGGCAAAAGTGCTCCTGCTGTCAGTAGCCAAAACAAAAATGGAGAAACCCCTTTTTGGCATTCTTAGCCCAACATGCAATAATCCTAGTAATGTTTTTCACTCGGTCAAGCCTTGCCATGGAAAAGCCTATGGGCTTTAATCGATTATTCAACATACCAATGTGCTCTTCCTTCTACTCAGGATCATTAAAGAGTTTTTCAGTTGAACCATGCGGGGAAACAATCTATCTCTATTACAAGAAGGGTTGTTCTTTGGTACTCACTCTTCATTTTGGGGGTACCTACCCACATTTGACCCCAATAAAAAGATGACATGTGTAAAGTATATATCATTAAAAAATTTATAAAAACTTATCAAACAGGTAAAGATGACTTGTTGGTGAGAAATAATCGCATGCATTTCATATATATCTAAATATTACAACTTTTTTATAATTTATTATTAAATAACAAATATAATTTGTTATTTAATGCATTACCTAACTCTATCTAAAAAAAGAAAATCCCACCAATTACTCTTATACTCTCATTATTCATATATATAAAAAAGGATAGTAATTTAATATGAAAATTAAATAATTTCAACTACCAAATTACAAAATATGTAAGATGTATTTTGATTAATCAAATTTCAAGATCAAGTTTAAAACTTTTTGAAAGAGAAAATTTAAAATTTGTATTATATGAAGAAGATGAAGGATTTCAAGTGATTACAAGTGTCAAAGGTAATATTTGATATTTTTTTATCCAAATATAATTGTTGTAGGAAGAAATGTGATGTTAAATAACGATTTTAGAATTTTTTATGAGTTTATTATAAAATTTTGTTATCAAATTGTTATTAATATTTTTATATACTTTTTCTTTTTCTGTTCATAGATTAAATTTGAAGATAAAACTTTATATGTCTTGAAGGATGTCAAGTGATTACAAGTGTTAAAAGGTAACATTTGATTTTTTTTTCCATTTACATATAACTATTGTAGGTAGAAATGTCATGTTAAATGACATTTAAATATGTAATGATTTATAACATCTAGATTTTTTAATTTTTTTATGAGTTATTATTAATCAAATTGAGAGCATTTAGTCATTTGTTATGAAATTGTCATCAATATTTTGTAAGAGATGGTACGAACTTTCTAAGAGAGGGTACGAACTTTCTAAGAGATGGTACGAACTTTCTAAGAGATGGTACGAACATTCTAAGACAAGGTACGAACTTTCTAAGACAGGGTACGAACTTTCTAAGACGGGGTACGAATTTTCTAAGATAGGGTATGAACTTTCTAAGAGAAAGTACGAACTTTCTAAGAGAGAGTACGAACTTTGTAAGACATAGTACGAACTTTGTAAGACATAGTACGAATTTTGTAAGAAATAGTACTAACTTTCTAAGAGTGAGCATGAACTTTCTAAGACAGGGTACGAACTTTATAAGAGAGGGTACGAACTTTCTAAGACAAGGTATGAACTATCTAAGAGAGGGTACGAACTTTCTAAGAGAGGGTACGAACTTTCTAAGAGAGGGTATGAACTTTCTAAGAAATGGTACGAACTTTCTAAGATAGGGTACGAACTTTCTAAGAGATGGTACGAACTTTCTAATATGATGTACGGACTTTCTAAGAGATGGTACGAACTTTCTAAGAGAGGGTACGAACTTTCTAAGAAAGGGTACGAACTTTCTAAGAGAGGGTACGAAATTTCTAAGAGATGGTACGAACTTTCTAAGAGAGGGTACGAACTTTGTAAGATAATGTACGAACTTTGTAAGAGAGTGTACGAACTTTCTAAGAAATGGTACAAACTTTCTAAGACAAAGTACGAACTTTGTAAGAGATAGTACAAACTTTCTAAGAGTGGGTACGAACTTTCTAAGAAAGGGTACGAACTTTGTAAGAGAGGGTACGAACTTTCTAAAAGATGGTATAAACTTTCTAAGAGATTGTACGAACTTTCTAAGAGATGGTATGAACTTTCTAAGACGGTGTACGAACTTTCTAAGAGAGGGTACGAACTTTCTAAGAAATGGTACAAACTTTATAAGAGAGAGTACTAACTTTCTAAGACAGTGTACGAACTTTCTAAGAGATGGTACGAACTTTCTAAGAGAGGGTACGAACTTTCTAAGACAGGGTACGAACTTTCTAAGAGAGGTTACGAACTTTCTAAGACAGGGTACAAACTTTCTAAGAGATGGTATGAACTTTCTAAGAAAGGGTACGAACTTTCTAAGAGATGGTACTAACTTTCTAAGACGGGGTACGAACTTTCTAAGAGAGGGTACGAACTTTCTAAGAGATGGTACGAACTTTTTAAGAGATGGTACGAACATTCTAAGACAAGGTATGAACTTTCTAATAGATGGTACGAACTTTCTAAGACGGGGTACGAACTTTCTAAGAGATGGTACGAACTTTCTAAGAGAGGGTACGAACTTTCTAAGAGATGGTACAAACTTTTTAAGAGATGGTACGAACATTTTAAGACAAGGTACGAACTTTCTAATAGATGGTACGAACTTTCTAAGACGGGGTACGAACTTTCTAAGAGATTGTACGAACTTTCTAAGAGAATGTACGAACTTTCTAAGAGAAGGTACGAACTTTCTAAGAGAGTGTTCGAAGTTTCTAAGAGAGTGTACGAACTTTCTAAGAGAGGGTACGAACTTTGTAAGACATTTCTAAGCTTAATTAGTATCAATAAATAATATTATTGTATTTCCATGTGGAAAAAAAAATTGAAAAGTTTGAATATTTGTAAAATTTTTTAAGGTAAAGAGAATGTGACGAAGGGTGCTAAGAATGTGAAGATTCCTCACATTCTTTGTACCATTCATCACATTATTCGTACCTTTTACAATTTCTTAGTGTTTTAATTTTTAAATTTTATTTAAAATAATTTTCATCATTTCTAAGCTTGATTAGTATCAATAAACAATATTATTTGTATTTTTAAGTGGAAAAAAATTGAAAAAATCGAAAATTTGTTAAATTTCAGGGTACGGAGAATGTGAGGTAAGGTATGAAGAATGTGAGGATTTCTCATAATCCTCATACATTTTCTCACATTTTTCATATTCTCTCTAATTTTTTAGTGTTTTAATTTTCTAATTTTTTTAGGATAATTTACATTATTTCCTATTTAAAAAATTTTTAATTCTTTTTTTTTTTTTTAACAATTCTATTAATAATTACTCAAAATAATATTATTAAACCATGTTATTGTTATTTCAAGTTAAAAAGTTAATCTGAAATTTTAAAAATATAAATAATTTAGGGTACAAAAAATATGAGAATGGTACGAAAAATGTGATAAATACATGTTTGGTACTTTCATCACATTTTTCATATTGATTTTTAGTTTAAAAATTTTTGAAATTACAAATTTATTTTCGAAAATACTATCATTAATAACTTAAAAGAGTATTAGTAATTTATTTTATTGTAATTTAACTTTAAAAACCTTAAATTCAAAAAATGTAAAATTTGGAGAGTACGGAAAAAAATTAGGACGGTCTAATTACCTAAGCTTTACATATGATTATCAAAATGTTGAATTTTAATGAAAATACTCATTTCATATTAAAATATTACCATATTCATTTTTATGTTGAATTTAAATGTTTAATAATTTGTTAAAAATAAAATAATATAATTATGATATATGATGATTTGTTTTTAATGAATATGTTTTCAAATTTTATATCATTTTTATTTTTATTTTTTTCCAATTCAACTTTTATCTAATATTTATTTTATTTAAACCCAAAATTGTTGAGAATTGAGGAAGAAAGAAGGCCACAACCGGTTCTTCCCTTAACCGGTTAAGTGGAATTTTTATTTCAAATTTAAAATGGATGGCCAAGATGTAATCTTGGACATCCAATGGCTTGGAAAACTTTTTCGGTAGGTACCGAAGAGGTACCTGCGGGATCCCCACTAAAAAGTGCCACGTGGCTCTTTCTCCTTTGGCCACGCGGACAGTTCCCCTCGCGACACATGGCACAGCTGATTCCACCCGGACGGGGAATCATCGCTCATTCCACCCGGATGGCTCACAGCCGCCATTATATCCGGCCGACATTCCACCTCAGCCGGATATCTCATATCCGGATCTGGTCGACGTTCCACCTTCTCCGGATATTTCACATCCGGCGCATTCCACCGGATGGAAAAGGGTGATGATTCAACTTCCCCGGACAGACATGTCCGGCTACTCTAGTGACAGCATACCCGGGCAGTTTATCTCGTCAGACACTCGCGATTCACCGGATCCATCTCCACCCACAATAAAAAAGATAACTCTGACAACACTGACAACCAAGTTCCCCGAACTATCACTCATCATTAATGCGAGATACATTCGACAAGACATTCCCAAATCTTCTCAGGTCCCCTAACACATCCCAAATATTTAAAGTCGTAAATTACGGTGATGTCCACCGCCAAAATACCTTCCTGACAACCGCCTTCTGACACCAGAAATGTCATGATTGCTTTGCCTATGGGCCATAATCATAACAATGGGACCCACTAGCCAAGCGGTGCCATACTTTTTGACACTATATAAAAGAGGCTCGCACAAAGAAGAAGGTAAGGCTGATTATCCCTAAAGCAATCTGATAACTTGATCCCTTGAGCCATGGCTAACAAAATCATCGGAGGGTCCGTCCGAACATCCCGTCCGGACACCTTTTTGCAGGAGGAAGGAGGAGTTACTACTATGCGTTGATCGGAATACCGTTGCTGGTCATGATTACGGTAGCAAGGGAATTTCGCCATCAACATTGGCGCCGTCTGTGGGAATCGTCTTCTCTTCTCAGTAAATCCTATACCTTCCAACTGTAAAAATGGTTTCACCTTCAAGGAGTCGTGCTTCAGCCAAAGGTGTTCAAAGTCACTCCGAGTGGCGGGACACCATGGAAAGACGACAACGAGAGAACGAACGGCAGATGCAAATTCTGCTCCAAGAAACAAGGAAACTCAGGGAAGAAAACAGTGTCTTGAGGATCCGAAGCTCTCCCCAGCCTCAGCACTATCAGCGGAGGCAGGACCCCTGTCATAGCCAGGGAGTTCCACTCTCCCGAGAGGCGAGCCCAACCCTCGGGCCGCAGGAAGCAAGGCCTAGTCAGACCCCAGTGCATGCTCACCATGTCCGACGAGACGAAAGTTCAGGCTCTACTCGAGTCTCATCCAAATCACGACGTAAGAAGAGGCCCCAAATATCTAACGTCATGTACGCGCGTCTGGGACCCCAAATACCCTACAAAAACAGGCCTCATGCCACCATATCACTGGATGCATATTCCAAGCCCTCGAGCTCGCCTATTCTACAGGGACATGCCGCCCGCCCCCCAAGGGTGCGGGATGGCAAACATCCCTCGCGTACAGCCCCTCCGGGCTCTATCAGCAGGCGCCTGGATGACATGCTCTCCACGCCTTTCAGCTCTCGTATCATTAAATATGAACCCCCGCGCGGGTTCATCGTCCCGAAATTCTCCACATATGATGGATCCAACGATCCCTTTGACCACATAATGCATTATCAGCAGCTCATGACCCTTGACATGGGAAATGATATGCTATTGTGCAAAGTTTTCCCAGCCAGTCTGAAAGGCCAGGCTCTTTCATGGTTTCACCGACTGCCCGCAAACTCGATTGACAATTTCCGGGATTTTTCTAAGGTTTTCGTGGGGCAATACTTATGCTCAGCCAGACATAAGCAAAATATCAGCTCCCTGCAGAACCTCAAAATGCAAGAAAACGAAACTTTGAGAGAGTTCATGAAGCGCTTTGGACAAGCTGTTCTACAAGTCGAATCAACAGAGGGCCCTGGGCCCCTACTTATAAGAGCAAAGCCTTGAAACCCCCCCCCCCCCCCCCAAACGGCAGGAAGCATAATTGCACCAAGTTCTGAAACGACACATCGTTTGGTACAGCTTTCAAAGTCGGCGCGCCTCACCAGCTCCCCCAACAAGAAAACGACGCGTGTCATTGCAATTCCTATGAAAAAGAAATTATGTGAAGGTAACATTTTTATCCCGCCTTTTCTAACCAAGCCAAACAGGCGATATAAAAGGGGGCATTGTGGGATCCCCACTAAAAAGTGCCACGTGGCTCTTTCTCCTTTGGCCACGTGGACGGTTCCCCTCATGACACATGGCGCGGCTGATTCCACCCGAACGGGGAATCATCGCTCATTCCACCCGGATGGCTCACAGCCGCCATTATATCCGGCCGACATTCCACCTCAGCCGGATATCTCATATCCGGATCTGGTCGATGTTCCACCTTCTCTAGATATTTCACATCCGGTGCATTCCACCGGATGGAAAAGGGTGACGATTTAACTTCCCCGGATAGACATGTCCGGCTACTCTAGTGACAGCATACCCGGGCAGCTTATCTCGTCAGACAACTCGCGATTCACCGGATCCATCTCCACCCACAATAAAAAAAGATAACTTTAACAACACTAACAACCAAGTTCCCCGAACTATCACTCATCATTAATGTGAGATACATTCGACAAGACATTCCCAAATCTTCTCAGGTCCCCTGACACATCCCAGATATTTAAAGTCGTAAATTATGGTGACGTCCACCGCCAAAATACCTTCCTGACAACCGCCTTTTGACACCAGAAATGTCATGATTGCTTTGCCTATGGGCCACAATCATGACAATGGGACCCACTAGCCAAGCGGTGCCATACATTCTGACACTATATAAAAGAGGCTTCGCGCAAAGAAGAAGGTAAGGCTGATTATCCCTGAAACAATCTGATAACTTGATCTCTTGAGCCATGGCTGACAAAATCATCGGAGGGTGCGTCCGGACATCCCGTCCAGACACCTTTTTGCAGGAGGAAGGAGGAGTTACTACTATGCGTTGATCGGAATACCGTTGCTGGTCACGATTACGGTAGCAGGGGAATTTCTCCATGACAATGAATTATTTTTGGAAAAAAAATTTGATTGCTATGTGTTTTTGGTTGCAAATATCTATTGGTTTGTCTTAGTTTTTGGTTGGTAAAAAACTGATGCAGGATTTTTTACTTTATTCATGTGTTGGAAAAAATTTGCTTTCTGATTTTTGGACCACTGCTCTAGTTGAAGTAATTTTTATTGCCTCGTCTTGGTTTTTGTTTGCAAAAGAATATGCCCCTCAGGTTGTTTTATCTTTGTGTTGACAATATTTACTTTTTGCTATTGCTGGAAGTGAATAATGATTAGGATCAGACAAATTTAAATTGAACTGTTGTAGTTGGCGTAGTTTTGAAGTCATTTTTACTCTATATTTTTAATCATCATAGTGGATTTTTTTAATCAATTAATATAATTTTCCTCCAAAACTATTTTAATCTTGTGGATTATAAAATATTGATGTATTAGTTTTGTATAATCAGAACAAAAGAATATAATTTGGGATATGGAAGGGGAAGGGGCAGCATATGACCGAAGATTACTTTGGAAACCTAATAATCTATCTGATATTGATAATGACATATGTTAAAAGTTTCAAAATCAGCATTGGGCTTTAAGAAGAAAAGGATAGGAGGAGATGCTCTGTTTTAGCCCCATGAAGAGATGCTCTGTTTTAGGCTCATGCCTTTGATCCATCTTTAAGAATCGAAAGCTCATTGTTTCTTGGTAACAAATTAAGTTCTCAGTGGACTGAGTGGATATTGGATAAAAAATCATTGCTCATATAAAACCAAACATTTTAGATGCCAAATGTTCCTCTATATAATTGGTTTCTGGGCTCACAGAAACTGTTAAGCCATCATCAAAATTATTCCTTGGAAACTTTATAAATTCAATGATGGAAGAATTAAATTGATTGGACAATTATTTAAAACATTTCATGGGATGTGAAGGATTTATCTAAAAACCCACCAAAGTCTGTGACCAGACTCAAAAAGGCCTTTGGAATGTGGATTAATTTAGACATCTCCATGTTCATTCTCATTGAAGAAAGAAAAAATCTTTTGGTAACATGAAACACTTGGTTTATTATTTATTTAATATTTAAGATAAGGATTTTATGCTTTAACTTTATGTATAGGTTCCCTTAGATTTTGAGTTTCGCATTACTTATAAGTCTATGTTAGGTATATTATGAAGGAAAATTTATTTTTTTGAAAGAGAATGGAGCTATATGAAGTGGCACAGCTTTTTGCAAATGGAAACCTAAAGAAAGTCAACCCCATCATGTGTTATCCACTATACTTAATAGTTTTATTGTCATCATTAAAATGTCATTATTATTATTATTATTATTATTATTATTATTATTATTATTATTATTATTATATATTATCATTAAAATGTCATTATTATTATTATTATTATTATTATTGAGTAGTATTCTGCATCCATTATTATTAATGGGGATTGGTGGCTCATGATTTTGGATGAGGGCAAGCCAATTGGATACATCTCTTTTCCATATTCATTTCACATTAAATGCATTGGAATGAGCTTGATTGACTATTCTGCATTTGTCAACTGAGGCAGCCATAGTAGAAAGGCACATGTTTTTACTGAATTGTTGTCCAATTTTGGTGGAGAAGTAGTTCCATAGGCTGGATTGACATAGAGATATAATTTGAAAAAATTGGGCCTAAGTATACCATGAATCATGGCTGCTATCACAATTGTAAGCTAGTTAGTAAGATCATACATATAATTAGTCTTATTTTAACATTTTGCATAAGACAGTAAGTTATGCCTCTATATTTCTTATTGCTGGAAATTAGAATATAATGCGGTCAACTTGAATCTCACAAGTATTAGGTAATTAAACTATTATTTTTGAATGAATGATGTTTTGGGGCTGAATTTTGTGATCAAGAAATGAAGAGGTAAATGATGTAAGTACGTTATTATTAACGTGTTTTCCTTTTCTTTTTAGACCAATTTGTGCTTCAAATGGTGTTGTATTCGGCATTGAATATTCCATATAAAGATGACTTGATAACAATTTGATATTTGTACCTTTATTGCTGAACTAAGCCAAATTTCTTCATACTTTGAATGCTCAAATGAGTTGGGAAATATGTGCAAATGGCTGTAGGCACCCCTACATCTGGCGACACGTGGCACACAGTTCTATCCGGATTAGTTCCATCTGGATCCCCCAAGAAGACACGTGGCGCGCTTCTCCTATCCGAACTCCCTGAAATAGAAGCACACAACACGGGCAAAGCATCACATCCGAACCGCCGCCAATTCTCATTCGGCGACCTTTAGTATTCTATCCGGATATATTTGATACGGATCATCGGCCAAAGTAAGCATGCCTTACTACGTCATTCTGACATCCTGCCACAAATCACATCTCGACGCCTGTAGAGTGAAAAGACAAAAGTGACAGCAAGTCACTTCCCACGATCTCTAACAGTCACGGCATCTCCCACGATCTCTGACAGCCGCCCGTAGGGTGAGGATGTCCCTGCCACCACCTAGTGGCATCATGATAAACCAAAAAGCCTTCCATCATGCGTGCGAGACTGGGCCCCTAGCAACCTGGCAGGCCCAAGCCACCGATAACCACCACAGGGGGAGTGCGCCATGATCCTACGGTCACCCCCATACCACAAAACGTTCTCCCGCACCGTGACCCCTTGGTCACCCCCATGGTGCAGAACGTTCCTCCGCACCAAGCGGTACGATCCACTGGGAAAATCCCCCGAACGAGCCACCCATGGGCTCCATTAGCAAAAGGCTGGATGACATGCTCTCCACGCCTTTCTGCTCTCATATCATTCATTACGAGCCCCCAAGGGGGTTCCTCGTACCAAAATTCTCCACATACGATGGGTGCAGTGACCCCTTCGACCATATCATGCATTATCGACAGCTCATGACGCTCGATATAGGCAACGACCCGCTGCTGTGCAAAGTATTCACTGCCAGTCTACAAGGACAAGCTCTCTCATGGTTTCATCGCCTACCTCCTTACTCTGTGGATAATTTCAGAGACCTTTCAGAAGCTTTCGTGGGACAATACCTATGCTCCGCTCGGCATAAACAAAATATCAGCACCCTGCAGAACATAAAAATGAAGGATAATGAGTCCTTGAGGGAATTCGTGAAGCGATTTGGCCAAGTTGTCCTACAAGTGGAGGCTTGCAGCATGGACGCTGTCCTACAGATCTTCAAGCGAAGCATCTGTCCAGGAACTCCATTTTTTGAGTCACTAGCTAAAAAGCCTCCCACAACGATGGATGACTTGTTTCGACGTGCAAACAAATACTCAATGCTCGAAGATGACGTGCGGGCAGCCACACAGCAAGTGTTGGTTGCCAGACATCCGTCTAAGGGTAATACAGAAGGAAACGCCAAACTTCCGGACAGGCCAAGGCCATCTAATCGAAGGCAAGAAGGGCCAAGTCGCCCGGAAATGCCACCCCTCACACCTCTCTCCATAACTTATGAGAAGTTTCTCCCTATGATCCAAAGCATGTCCGATTTCAGGTGGCCTAAACCCCTCGGATTGGATCCATCCAGAAGGGATCATAACAAGAAATGCGCTTACCATAAAGAGCATGGCCACACAACGGAGACATGCAGAAGCCTCCAGTATTTGGTGGAAAGACTTATAAAGGCGGGACATTTAAGGCAATACCTCTACTCAGATGACAGAGATAGAGACGCCTCCCGGAGCCACAACTCTGGAGCCCCCGCGGTTCCAGCCGCCCCCAAAGCCGTCATAAACTACATTAATGGAGGTCCGTCGGATGAAGAGCTCAACTCCAAACGAAAAAGGCAGAAACTGTTACGGGAAGCGATGGTGCGTGAACGTATCAATTCCATCCGACCTGGGATAACCGAAGGGGGCCCTCACCCCATAGACGGGACGATCACTTTTCCACCAGTAGACCCCACGCGGATATTACGTCCGCACCGTGATGCCCTCATTCTATCCTTGGGGATAGACAAATTCGACGTAAGACGCATCTTAATTGACCTAGGCAGCTCAGTCGATCTAGTGCAAGCATCGGTCATAAGCCACATGGGACACAATTTAGTCGGTCTTGAAAACCCTGGAAGGATTTCATCCAGATTTAACGGGGCATCAACTATTTCCTTAGGAGACATGGTGCTGCCAGTCCAAGCTGGCCCAGTCACTCTCAACGTCCAATTTTCAGTGGTACAAGACCTATCACCCTTCAATGTTATCTTGGGGCGCACATGGCTGCACTGCATGAAAGCCATCCCCTCCATATATCATCAGATGGTAAGCTTTCTTACTGAGGATGGGCAAATCAACCTGTACGGCAGCCAGCTAGCCGCTCGCCAATGCTACCAGATAGCAAGAGAACCAGGGACCAGTCAGGAGAATGAACCTCTCCCTGAGTCCACGCACGCACTTGACCAATAGCAGTCACTGTGTCCAGCGGACAGAGATCCCCCGATAGTAGATCCCTTGCAAACAATCCAAATTTCGGAAGAGGATGCTCACCTTACTCATATCAGTTCCCTCTTAACACCTGAGGAAACCCAGAACATCCAAGACGCCCTTCGACAAAACCATGACATTTTCGCATGGGCGCACTCTGATATGAAGGGGATCCACCCCTCAATAGTCTCTCATAAACTTAACATTTTACCAACAGCGAGACCCGTCCGGCAGAAGGTTAGACGTTTTCACCCGGACAGACAAAAAATCATCCGGAATGAGATCGACAAGCTACTAGAAGCCGGATTCATCAAAGAAGTGGAGTATCCGGATTGGTTGGCAAATGTAGTAGTGGTACCCAAAAAAAAAAGGTAAATGGCGGGTTTGCGTCGACTACACCAACCTTAATAAGGCGTGTTCGAAAGATAGTTTCCCCTTGCCACGAATAGATCAAATTGTGGATTCCACTGCTAGGCAAGGGATGCTCTCCTTCCTGGACGCTTTCTCCGGATATCACCAAATCCCCATGGCCCCGGATGATCAAGAGAAGACAACCTTCATAACGCCACACGGACTTTATTGTTACAAAGTCATGTCATTTGGCCTCAAAAATGCTGGCGCTACTTATCAAAGACTGATGACAAAGATATTCAAGCCTCTAATCGGCCGCACAGTAGAGGTATATATTGATGATATCGTGGTCAAAAGCAAAACCCGAGAGGAACATGTTCTTCACTTGCAAGAAGTTTTTTACCTCTTAAGAAAGTTTGACATGAAGTTGAATCCTTCTAAATGCGCCTTTGGCGTAAGTGCTAGAAAATTCCTGGGATTTATGGTCAGTCAAAGGGGGATAGAGGTTAGCCCAGATCAAGTCAAGGCAGTCATAGAAACACCACCCCCTAGGAACAAGAAGGAATTACAGCACCTCACAGGCAAGCTTGTCGCCCTAGCGCGTTTTATAGCCCGTTTCACCGATGAACTACAACCCTTCTTCTTGGCAATCTGCAAAGCAGGAGCAAGCGGATGGACGGACAGCTGTCAAAACGCTTTCAAAAAAATTAAGCGGTGCCTCATGCAACCACCCATCCTAAGCAGCCCCCTCCCCAGAGAAAAATTGTATATGTACCTGGCTGTGTCAAAATGGGCAATTAGCGCCGTTTTATTCCGCTACCCATCGCCCAAGGAGCATAAACCCATCTACTACATCAGCAGAGTGTTAGCAGACGTAGAAACCAGATATTCAAAGATGGAACTAACGGCCTTAGCTCTTCGAAGTGCCGCCCAGAAACTCCGCCCCTATTTTCAAGCACACCTGATGGTCGTGTTAACTGACCAACCCCTTCGCAATATCCTGCACAAGCCGGACCTAACCGGGAGAATGCTTCAATGGGCCATAGAATTGAGTGAATTTGGAATCGAGTTCCAACCCAGATTATCCAAAAAAGGCCAAGTAATGGCTGACTTCGTGTTGGAATACTCCCGAAGGCCCATCCAACACAAGGAACCAAGCGAAAAACAATGGTGGACTTTACGGGTTGATGGGGCCTCCCGATCGTCCGGATCCGGAGTAGGGCTCCTGTTGCAATCCCCAACTGGAGAGCATCTGGAGCAAGCCATCCGGCTGGGATTCCCCGCCTCTAACAATGAAGCAGAATATGAAGCCATCTTAGCCGGATTGGACCTCGCTTTGGCCCTATCCGTCTCCAAACTTCGGATTTATAGTGATTCCCAACTTGTGGTAAGACACGTTCAGAAAGAATATGAAGCCAAGGATGCACGCATGGCGCGATACTTAAACAAAGTAAGAGACACCTTGCAGCGATTCACCGAATGGACTATTGAAAAAATCAGGCAAACCGAAAACTCACTTGTCGACGCCCTAGCAGGCATAGCTGCTTCTCTTCCCATCAAAGAAGCTATACTATTGCCAATATATGTGCAAGCCAAACCTTCCGTCACGGAAGCTTCCACTTGCAACACCATTAAAGCAAACGAAACAGACGATGAGGGCTGGATGAAAGCTATCATCGAATACCTCCGGACAAGCACCCTGCCTAAAGAACCCAAGCAAGCACACAAGATCCGGGTGCAAGCCGCCCGCTTCATCCTGATAGGGGGGCACCTGTACAAGCGATCCTTTACAGGTCCCTACCTCAAATGTCTAAATCATTCAGATGTGTTGTATGTATTAGCTGAATTGCACGAGGGAGTATGTGGAAATCATTCTGGAGGTCGGTCTCTGGCGCACAGGGCCCATTCACAAGGTTATTACTGGCCTACGATGAAAAAGGATGCGGCGGCATATGTTAAAAAATGTGACAAATGTCAAAGACATGCCCCCATTCCACATATGCCATCAGGAGAATTGAAAACAATCTCAGGACCCTGGCCCTTCGCACAGTGGGGCATGGACATAGTAGGACCTCTACCAGCCGCACCCGCCCAGAAAAAATTCCTGCTTGTAGCCACGGATTACTTCACTAAATGGGTAGAAGCCGAAGCCTATGCTAGCATCAAAGATAAAGATGTCACCAGATTCGTATGGAAAAACATCATCTGCCGCTTTGGAATCCCCCAAACCATCATAGCCGACAATGGCCCACAGTTTGATAGCATCGCATTTCAGAATTTCTGTTCGGAACTAAACATCCGAAATTCATACTCCACACCACATTATCCTCAAAGTAATGGGCAAGCAGAGGCCACAAACAAAACACTAATCACTGCCTTGAAGAAAAGACTCGAGCAAGCCAAAGGAAAATGGGTGGAGGAACTACCCGGCGTCCTGTGGGCTTATCGAACCACACCCGGACGACCAACAGGAAACACTCCCTTCACCCTCGCATACGGTATGGACGCAATCATTCCTACTGAAATAGGCTTACCCACTATCCGGACCGAGGCAGGAAGGGAGAATGATGCAGATACAGAGTTAGGAAGAAACTTAGACTGGGCAGACGAAATAAGAGAAACTGCAGCCATCCGGATGGCAGACTACCAACAAAGGGCATCAGCTCACTACAATCGCAAAGTAAGGCCCAGAAGCTTCAAAAATGGTACGTTGGTCCTTAGAAAAGTTTTTGAAAATACTGCTGACATAGGAGCAGGAAAGTTCCAAGCCAACTGGGAAGGCCCCTACATAGTGTCTAAAGCAAGTGAAAGTGGAGCCTATCATCTACAAAGGCCAGATGGAACCCCATTACAGCGACCATGGAATGTATCTAATCTAAAGCAGTATTATCAATGAAAGATGAGACAAAAGATAGAAACGCAAGTTGAACAAGTATATTTTTTACTTATGAAAAATTGTATACAAAAAAGGTCTCCGGACTACAAAATATAGAGAGAAGATAAACAGTAGAAAATTATAAAAGGAAGAGCCATCATTGAGCAGGCTTGCCGCGCAGCTTTTCCTCTTCACCCGGGGGAATTGAAGGGACATCCCGTTTGATTCCATGTTTCTTCATACAGCAGCGATAGCCGAAGAAGTACATTTCATCTACTTGCTTTTGGTATTCCGCTTCAAGTTCTTCCATTTCTGCAGCAAACTCAGACTCCAGCTCCTCCCTTTGCGCTGATAAGCGCAACTGCAAATCTTCTCTCTGCTTTTTTTCAATAGATACTTCCGTCCAGAATTGCCTCACTTCCCCCCGCAAATGAGCCATCTCATCCTCAACCTCAAACAGGCGGACATCCATAGATTCCTCCCGGCTCTTCGCCTCAGCAAGCTCTTCCCGAAGAGCCTCATTGTCTTCTCGAGCAACAAATAAGCTGGCCTCGACCCGCTCCAGTCTCAAACAAAGCTTCTCTTCATCACTTTTTCGTTGAGAGACAAAGGCCTTGGTATAGTCAGCAGTTCGCAGCAAGTCAGAAAAAAGGTCATGTTGACGAGCCATGCCGCGAAGGCCACTCACCAGCTGCAAAAAAACACACAAACAAAAAAGCGAAGTCACAAACCATGCAACAAGCACATCAACATGATGAGAAAAATCAAAACAGATACACTATACCATCTCCACTGCCTCAAACATTTTAGTTGAGGGCGCAGCAACATCTGAGCCAGATGGAATCCGTTTCAGCTTCTCTTCCATCTCCGCATAACTGAAAGGGATAGCGAGGATGCAAGTTGCATCATCAACAGGAATTCCCCTTAAAGGGGCATCAGGAAGTGACTCCTCCTCCACCAGATCCGTGGCCCCATCTTTCTCGGCCGGTTGGGTATCTCCGGGTGAAGTCACATCCGGAACCAGCACTGGGGTGGCTGGGTTCTCTTCTGCCATCTCCGTCTCACTGCCCTCCGGGTGACCCTCCTCGACGGACGCGCAGCTAACTTCGATGGTTTCCAAGAATCGATCCTGAAGCCGCCCAGCGAGGCCGGACTTCAAGTCACGCACCGGACGTGACCTTCTTGTGGCTGGTCCCCTCGCCAGTACAAGAGTACGAGCGCTTGGCTCGCAAGGAGGCGTAGCCGGATTTTCTGCCCCCGTTTCTTCCATAGGGAGTACCGAGGGGGGCAGTGTTGCAGCCGCATCCGGATGGGGAGAACCAGGCTGATTTATTGAAGTTGCTTCCTTAGCCACAAGAGCCAGATGCCCAGCCACTGACATTGAAGGACCAGAAAGGTTTAAACCCGCAAGATGTCTAGAGCCGCTTGAGATGGAAGGCAGGAGGGGGTTTTCTAGCTCTCTTATTGTTACTTCCTTTTCATAACCTATAGGGGGTGGTACAAACTCCTTCGGGGGAGTTGGAACCTTTATTTCCTTCCCCTTATTCAGGTTCTTCTTCTTCTTCTTTTTTGCTGGAGCATCAGCAGGTGGAGCGGACGCGGACCGTTTGCCACCAGGAGCCTTCCGCAGGAGCCCTTCTCTTCTTTTCATTTCTCGCTTATTGAGACGGGCTTTGCGTTTTCGGGCATCCGCCTTCTGCACCTCCCCATAGAACGGAAGGTCTTTCAAAACATAATGCTCCTCAGGCACTACCTTCTTTGGCAGCTTCCTGGGGAGAATATTAACAATATATGGTTGGGGCTCCCGGACAACGGCCAGCAGGTTTCGCGCAGTAAGCAGCGTCTCGTGATGCCTCTCAGCAGCAGCAATCTCAAAAATCTTGTTCAGTCGAGCGAATGACGCTTTTTCTACCCACTCGACTACGCGACCCCTCCTGTCCGGACCTGCATTACCAGCAACGAAAGGCATTGAACCATCTGATAAAGCCCAGCAAGGAAAACAAATGTCGAACAAAACCCGCAAGCTATCTTACCTGGAAACACCAACGAATGGTTGGGAGAAAATGGCCTCTCCGTATGCTCCATTAAACCCGCCTAGGGACCCCGAATCAACACATGTCCCTTCGCTCCTCCCTTCGTCGAGTCCGGCAGGTCAGTCACCAATTGAAGGGAGGGCAGATGGCCAGCTATGCTAAAAAAATCATTTTTTCCCTTCTTCAGGGAGTAGACGAAAAGAACCTCCAACAGCGAAAGCTCTAAATTAAAAAGCATGTGCAAAATACTGCATCCCATCAGCACCCGGACTGTATTGGGGTGAATGTAGGCTGGAGGAATCTGAGTAAAATGAAGGAATTCCTTGAACAGAGACGGCAGGGGGAACCGGAGCCCAGCATTAAACTGCTCCTTGGTAAACACCATAGCATTGTCTCCAGCTTTTTCAGTCGATATGGGTTCTCCATCCAAAAAATCCACGAGCACGTTGTTTGGGATAAAGAACCGTTCGCGAAACTCTTGCACAGTCAACTTATCCACAGCCTTCTCGCCTTGAGCACCACCGGATGAGCCAGGTGAGGTAACTGCCTTGGATGCAGACATTTTTTACCTTAGGGCCGAAATGGAATCTGCATGAAAGCAACCAAATATCAACACTCAATCGCAAGCAACTTGCCCAAAACAAACCAACAACAACCAACAAAACAAACACAAAAGATAAAGCAAAGTGAATGTACCGAGGGGAAACTGGGAAGGTCAGGTTGAAAACCGCAAATAAAGTCACCGTCACGACACGAAGTATTGCCGGCAGAAAACCCTAGCAGCTTCACTCAGCAAAAAGGTACGCAGAGGATAGAAGAAGCAATAGTAGGAAAAAAACGCAGTAGGAAAAAGAAAAAGGAAGGAACAGTCTACTATATCTAGGGAGACAGTCCCGGAATACCCAGAGACGGCGGCTCATCATAAATGCCCTTCTGACGCTTCGCCCCCGATCGCCACGTGGCCCAATGAGCGCAAACAGTCGTATCCCTTTTTCAAAAAAGCAATCATTTTTTAACCAGCCCATTTTTTTTTTTTTTTTTTTTGCATGGGCAAAATGGGCAAGTTAAAAGGGGGGCATTGTAGGGACCCCTACATCTGGCGACATGTGGCACACAATTCTATCCGGATCAGTTCTATCTGGATCCCCTAAGAAGACACGTGGCGCGCTTCTCCTATCCGAACTCCCTGAAATAGAAGCACACGACACGGGCAAAGCATCACATCCGAACCGCCACCAATTCTCATTCGGCGACCTTTCGTATTCTATCCGGATATATTTGATCCGGATCATCGGCCAAAGTAAGCATGCCTTACTTCATCATTCTGACATCCTGCCACAAATCACATCTCGACGCCTGCAGAGTGAAAAGACAAAAGTGACGGCAAGTCACTTCCCACGATCTCTAACAGTCACGGCATCTCCCATGATCTCTGACAGCCGCCCGTAGGGTGAGGATGTCCCTGCCACCACCTAGTGGCATCATGATAAACCAAAAAGCCTTCCATCATTTATGGAGGAGAGAGAACTTCTGATGCTATATATATAAACCTTCGCGCAAGGAGGAAGGTAAGCTTTCCAACACCTAGTAAAAGGCCAACTGTGCCAACTGATTTTATCTCTCTTTCCATGGCTGACAAAACCATCGGAGGGTGTGTCCGGACATCCCGTCCAAACGCCTTTTGCAGGAGCAGCTGAATCAAGAATCTGTATTGGTTGAGATCGTACGTCCATCCATTTGGCAACTACGTGGATCATTGGGAATACGAGGCCTCAACAATGGCCACATGATCTCGTTGCTAAAATTTATATTTTCAGTCTAACTGTTCTTGCAGGACTTCCACATGCCTTATGCTCTTTTTGAATGTTCATCTTGTATCTGGTTGGTTCATTACATATATCAAATTTCTGTTGTATTAAATTTAAGTGCTTGTTGGAATTCTTTTGCCCATATTAGATGCATTCAGTGTCAATTATTCTGTTCTCTTGAAAATGGTATTTTGGAGCTAGCTCATTGCTCAATGAGATGGAGATATGATGCTTAACTTTTTGAGTTGATACAGAGAAATAATAGTTAAACAGTTTTTTTTTTCAATTCTTGTAACCTTTCTATCTGAAGGAGGCAAATGATAATAGGCAGATGCTACTTATTTTTTGTTTGGTGGATTTGGAGCTTGATAGGATGTGATACTAGGCACCAAGCCACTAAGGAGTCAATATGTAGCATTTTGAACATGGCAAGACTGCCCAGTCCATGGGGGCAACCCAGGTCATGGCTGGTCAAGTGCATGTTGGTACCCCAACTATGGCACTTCCCAGCCAGCAGCCAATGCCATGAATCTCAAGAAGGGCCTGCCATGTGTCTAGAGTGCAAGGCTGCCTCACTAGGACTGGGTAAGCTGTGTATTACCTATGCTCACATGGTAGGTTCATGTCCATTTGCCTCAGTTTTTCCATTGACAGGGGAAGGGCTGAGGCGTCTTGGAATCTAGACTTTGTGACCATAACCTTAAGCTTAGGGGGGAATATATCATTGTTGCCACCAGGACGATTAGAACCTGTTTGTTACCAGCTTCTAAGAGGTGAGGGATAAAACATCCATCTCAGTGGGGATAAGCACCACTGAACATTCAAATTTAGGCCACTAATGTTAGTGGAGTTCCAAATTGATACCTTCTAGGTAGCGTATGATGGTGGGAATTTTTTTTTTTTTGGGGACTTCTTATTGAAACTCACCAGATAAATGTCAGCTTGTCCAATAATTTGAACTTCTCCCACCTTCAAGTAGCAGATCTTATGTAGCATAGGGCTTTCAATAGTAAAAAAATCACCTCAAGTAAGCTAGCTAGTTGTATTTTGAATCAATGAAGGTGTGGATTATTGTTGTTTTTTTTTTTTCCTTTTCTTTTTGATAAGAAACCAAAGATGTATTAATTGTTAATAAAAAGTATAAAAGGAGAATGAGGAATCCTTCCCACAATTACAAAAACCCTGGCTAAAACTATAAAGGACTAAACTCAAGGTCCTGCAATAACAACTGAAATCATGCTTTCTCAGTGCTAACAGTTTGTGCAGACCATTGTCTCTGCTTCCCTGCAATCTGCACATGACTAATAGACCATCTAACATGGACAGACGTTTTTTAGGCTATAAAACTTAAATTGCTCTGTAAGAGGAGCAGAAGCACAGGGCCAGGGTGCTGTTATCTACCACCAACCTGTATCTTTTCCTTCTTTCGGTAAGAATTAGGAAAGAGATAGATGATGATTGAACCTGTGATGATAATGCTCTGTTTGGTTGCTCAAAGAGATATGGACATTTGTTGTCTTCTTTTTTGATGAGAATCTCTATACTTGGAATCTTCTCTAGCAGAGTATATTTTCAAGTAGACAAGTTACAGAGTTGTTCCTTGGGGGATAAGGATTAGCATGTTCTTCACAATTGTCTTTTCAGTTGATGTTCTCCAATGGAGTAAAAGCTGACAGATAGACAATGTTTTTTGAAATAAGAGGCACATATTGGGTGGTTAATGACCATAATATATGTATATAAAACAAGAAGCACATGTGCTGGAACTGGGATAGTTAGAGGGAGCAATTCATCTTTAGACTGGGAGGAGCTGGAGCTCAAGATATCTCAGGTGTTCATTTTTTGTTTTTTAAAGAAAAGAAAATTTAAAGATGTGCATGTAGGCATGTGTATCTCAGGTCCCTTTTTCCTCTTCTATTTAGATATACATGTATGCATGTGAATGGAACTCTATCTTATAGTTTATAAAACACAATCATATGCAAAATGTAAAAGGGTGTGAAGAATTGATCACTTTACGTCATTCATGTTTATGATGAACAACAATAATGGATGCTAAAACCCATTCTATGTGTGTTGGTGCCTCTTGCAGTTCACAAAGCCAATAAAAGTTGAGGTTGTAGGGACCCATCCCTGATGACACGTGGCACGCGTCCCCTGACGATACATGGCACGTGATCCTATCCGAAGTATCCACATCCGGATTTCCCCAAAAGTACACGTGGCGCGCTTTCCTACCCGGACCCCTGAAATAAAGAAGCACACGGGACTCGCGAAACATCCTATCCGGACCACCGCCATTACTCATCCAGCGACCTTTCATATTCTACCCGGATATGCTCATCCGGATCACTAGCCAAGCCAAGCATGCCTCACTACGTCATTCTGACATCCTATCACAAATCATATCCCAGTGCCTACAGAGTGAAAAGACAGAAGTGACAGCAAGTCACTTCTCACGATCTCTGATAGCCGTTCGTAGGATGAGGATGTCCCTGCCACCACCTAGTGGCATCATGGTAAACCAAAAAGCCTTCCATCATTTATGGAGGAGAGAGAGTTTCCAAATACTATATATACAAACCTTCGCGCAAAGGAGAAGGTAAGCCTTTCAATACCTAGTAAAAGGCCAACTGTGCCCTCTTACCTTGTCTCTCTTTTCATGGCTGACAAAACCATCGGAGGGTGTGTCCGGACACCCTGTCCGGACGCCTTTTGCAGGAACAGCTGAATCAGGAATTCATATCAGTTGAGATCGTACGTCCATCCATTTGGCAACTACGTGGATCATTGGGAATACGAGGCCTCAACAGAGGTGCCTGTCTCCTGATACAAAGACATGATAACACAGGCAGAGTCACCTGAAAGGTTAGTGTTTCTAACGGAAAGATTTCTGGTTTGTGGGATCTCTTTAAACTTTGTTTTTGGATGGTCAACCAAAAAAGCGCCATTTTCCTTTTTAGGTGTTGGTATGCTAAGAAATTTGATTGAGAATCCTTATCATGTTTGGGTTTACCACCAAATATCTTCTGAATTATGCATCTCGTGTGTTTGACACGTAACACAAAACTTCTCTTTATGTTGTTCCTCATATTAGTCCCTCAATTCCTTCATATGCTTTGTTATTGCATAAGTCTTGCATTAATTATCCTGTAATGAAGTAAAATATAATATTGACAAGAGGCAACACTGGTGATATTAAACTTTAGAATCCTCAGGATTGCCAGAATTCCTTGCATCCAGAAACCAGAATCATGAATTGATCTTCATATTTATTTTGTTCAAAATATATTCACTGAACTGGTTCTGGTTTGCTTGAGATATTTTCAAATAGTCTGGTGGAGTCACTAGTGCAATGCCCAATTTATTCTTGAAAATATTTATAGGGGACCCTTTAACTCCTAAAGACCATGATGACTGCTATAATGGAATTCCTTTAAACCAAGGTCAATTGGTGGTGCATATGATAACAGGAATTGGCCAACCTTATCAACAGTAAAATTGAATAGTCTTATCTATTTTTTTGTTTTTGTCACTAACAAGATTTTAGGTTGTTCTGCGTGATCGTTATGTCATTAAGCTACCCCAATTCATGAAATTTCCATGAAAATCACCAGCTGGGAAGTATATTTTTTCTTTTACTAAAATGAAAACAAGTATAAGACTTTGTCCGATGATCCAATGATGCTTCTGGGATATTCATTTGCATTTATGCATATCTTTGCTTCTAATTAGAGGTTAGAAGAATAGAGAGAAGATGAATACTGTCTTTGAAAAGTTTTCCAAAAAGAAATAATAGTAATAGTTGGAGAAGAGAATGAAGGATAGCTATTCACTTATTCTTTCAATAAGTGAACTCTTAAGAAGTAGAGTGAAAATCCAATAGAGAAATCACCTAGATCAATATGGGAAAACACAGTTTGATAGATTCTGGTAAAAAAACCAAATGAGGATTGGTCTGAAAATAATACAGGAAAGTGTGGGGTGGGGGGGAATGCCTCAGCTTTCAGTCTGGAGAAAGAGCCCCCACACAATTGGTGAGAATCACATGTCATGACCCCATATTTGGATATTGATGGAATTGCATGGAAACAATGCAGGAAGTCAATTGATGGTAAGGTTTGCTGAAACCCCACTTTCACATCCTATACTTTGTTTGAACATGCAATGGGATTGATCAATGCATAATGCATTTCTAGTTGTATACTGTGATTTCTTTAATATCTGTAGTTATACTTAATGACTTTCATTTTCTTCATGATTTTTCCTTTCTTTTATTTGTCAACCCTTGCTGCAGAAGTTTCTGTAGTTCCACCATCATGATTAATGGCTCTTATTGGTCAGGCTCTGAAGTGGAAACAACATCAAGGTTAACATTTTATTGTAATGTTGCAGTTTATGATAGTACATCCTATTTTGGTACCTTGGAGAAATGGGAAAGAAAGGTTGACTGAATTGTTTCCAACAACTGCAAGATTAGGAAACTATGTGGATACACTTATGCTTTTCTTCCTCATTCAGGCCAACATTGCAAAAAAGGAAAACATCAAGATCCATGGTTTTTGAGCCCTGTTAGCATAAACAAATCTCCATATGCAAATTATCTATTGTTGGGGGGCAGTAACTACTAGTATAATGTGAAAGAGTTATATGTGGTCAAAACTGTTTGAAATTACAGTACATCTTTGGTGTGTGTGTTTTTCTTCTTAATATGTAATGTGAAAGGATTATGGGTTATTTAGAAACATCCACCTTTAGTTGGATTAGTCATTTCCTCTTTGATCATAGGATGTTTGCAATATAGAGGCCATTGAAAGGGGAGCTGTTAGAAATTAAAAAAAAATGATTTAACTAAACTATTGTTGATAAGAATTGAAAGTGGTATATGATTTAAACAGAAAAATATTGTTTAAATAGGCTATAACCAAGACCAACTTATTTAATTGAGTAAAATTGCAGTAGCAAGAGCTATAGTACCAGCTAAGAAAAGGCCCCATCCATGGCCCACTTTGTAATAGCGACCAAGAAAAGGCCCTCATCCATAACCCACCTTATAGTAGCGGCCAAGAAAAGGTCCCATCCATAGCCCACCTTATAGTAGCAGCCAATAAAAGCCCCCATCCATAACCTACCTTATAGTGTCGGTTGGACTTGAAGATTTTGGATATGATTGGATAAGATGTTATCTTGGGAATGGATTGGTTGACATTGTATAAAGCGCTTATTGATTGTCATCGCAGCAGGATAATATTCTGTTTGTTAGATGGATTTGAGATTTGTTTTGTTGGGGGAAAGTGTGTTAGTTTGCCATTTACGCAAGTCCAATATGTGCTATCAGTATGTGTTGAGGAAGGGATTAATAAATTTCCTAATTTGCCTCCACAGTACGGAAAAAGACCAAAAAGATAGAAATTCCAGTGGTGAGAAAGTTTCAGGATGTATTTCCAAATGAGCTACCAGGTTTACCATCACATAGAGAGTTTGACTTCTCTATTGAAGTATATCCAAGAACGGGTCCTATTTCAGTGGCCCCCTATAGGATGACCCCACTTGAGTTGAAGGAGTTGAAATCTCAGTTGGAGGACTTGTTGAGTAAGGGATTTATTTGTCCTAGTACATCGCCATGGGAAGCCCCAATGTTGTTTGTGAAGAAGAAAGGTCGCATGTTGAGGTTGTGTATTGACTATAGGAAGTTGAATAGAGTCACTATGAAGAATAAGTATGTTTTTCCAAGGATAGATGATTTGTTTGATCAGTTAAAGGGTGCAAAGTATTTTAGTAAGATTAACTTGAAAACTGGGTATCATCAACTTAAGGTTAGAGAAGAAGATGTCCCAAGAATGCTTTTAGAACGAGATATGGACATTACGAATTTTTAGTCATGTCTTTTGGATTAATTAATGCCCCCATTGCTTTTATGGATTTAATGAATAGAATATTTCATGCTTACTTGGATCAATTTGTGATTGTCTTTGTGGATGACATCTTGATTTACTCGAGGAGTTTGGAGGAGCATAAGCAACATTTGGTGACCACTCTTAGAACTTTGAGAAGACACTAGTTATATGGAAAGCTAGAAAAAAAAGTGAATTTTGTCTCACTAAAGTGAATTTCTTAGGTCATGTGGTTTTTGAGGCAAGAATAGCAGTGGACCATTCCAAGGTGGAAGCTATGCAGGATTGATAGAGGCCTACTAATCTATTTGAGGTTAAGAGTTTCTTGGGCCTGGTTGGATACTATAAGAGGTTTGTGGATGGTTTCTTTAGAATTGCAGCATCGATGATTCAATTGACTAGGAAAGGAGTCAAATTGACCACTGCTCTAGTGTTAACGACCCCCATTAATGGAGAGTTTACGATTTATTGTGATGCTTCTACAATTGGGCTAGGGTGCGTGCTAATGCAGCAAGGCAAGATGATGGCTTATGCCTCAAGGTAATCAAGGCCGCATGAACGGAACTATCCAACACATGATTTGTAGCTTGCAGCAATGGTGTGTGCCCTCAAGACTTGGAGACACTATTTGTATGGAGAGAAGTTTAAAGTGTACTCTGATCATAAGAGTTTGAAATTCATCTTCACTTAAAAGGATTTGAACTCTAGGCAAAGAAGATGGATGGAGGCGTTAGAAGATTATGATTTTGCTCTTCACTACCATCTTGGAAAGGTGAATGTTGTAGCAGACGCCCCAAGTAGAAAGAACTATGGCCAGTTGTCTAGCTTATGATTGAGAGAGTTTGAGATGTATGCAGTTATTGAAGATTTTAAGTTATGTCTTGGTTGGGAAGGTTAAGGCCCATGCTTGTATAGTATGCCAGCTAGACCAATGATTATCCAAAGAATAGTGGAGGCCTAAGTTCACAATGAGATTTTAGAGAAGGTTAAAGCCCAGTTGGTAGAATGTGAAGTAGATGAAAATTGGTCTACGCATGTAGATGGGAGTGTGAGATTTAAAGGAAGATTGTGTGTTCCAAGGGATGTGGAATTGAGGAATTAACTTTTAGCAGATGCTCATAAAGCAAGGTATACCATTTACCCTGGGAGTACCAAAATGTACCAAGACTTAAAGAGACAATTCTGGTGGAGTGGGATGAAGAAAAACATTGCTCAGTATGTAGCTAATTGTCAAATTTGTCAGCAAGTGAAAGATGAGCACTAGAAGCCTGTAGAGTTGTCGCAACCATTACTTATACTTGAGTGGAAGTGGGATCATGTCACTATGGACTTTGTGATAGGGTTGCCAAAAACTAGAAGTAAGAAAAATGGAGTTTGGGTGATTGTAAACCGCCTTACTAAGTCAACTCATTTTCTAGCCATGAAGACTACTGACTCCATGAACTCTTTGGCTAAATTGTATATACAAGGGATTGTGAGGCTGCATGGAATACCATTGTCTATAGTGTTGAACAAGGACCCTATGTTTACTTCTCAGTTTCGGCAGAGTTTACAAAAGGCCATGAGCACCCAGTTGAATTTTAGCACTGCATTTCACCACCAAATAGATGGTCAGTGAGAGAGAGTAATCCGGATTTTAGAAGATGGTGAGGGCTTGTGTCTTGGACTTTAGAGGGAGTTGACCAAACTATTTACCTTTGGCAAAGTTTGCTTATAACAACAATTACCAATCTAGCATTGACATGACGCCTTATGAAGCACTCTATGGGAGACCTTGTAGATAACCCTTATGTTGGATAAAGTTGGGTGAGAGTCGTTTGTTAGAACCTGAAATTGTCAAAGAGACTTAAAAAAAGATGCAACTCATCAAAGAAAAACTCAAGACTGCTCAAGATAGACAAAAAAGTTATGCAGACCAAATGAGAAGGCCCTTGGAGTTTGAAGAAGAGGAATAGGTTTTTGTAAACGTGTCACCTCAAAGAGGTGTATTTCGATTTGGAAAAAAAAAAGAAAAAAGCTAACCCCTAAATTTGTGGGACCATTTTAGATTGATAAAAGAGTTAAGCCTGGTAGCATGCAAGTTAATATTGCCTCAATAGCTGTCTCACGTACATGATGTTTTCCATGTATCAATGCTAAGGAAGTGTATTCCAAATTTGACTTGGGTAGTTGATTTGTAAGATGTTTAGAATTTCAAGTTCAGACCACACTTTAATGAATATACGTCTTATTCAAAGGGAACCTTTTCAAATTTTGGAAGTTGAGAAACATAGGTTCAAGAACAAGGTGATCCCCATAGTCAAAGTGTGGTGGCAACATCATGGGATATGAGAAGCCACTTCAAAACCCGAGGAAGAAATGAGGGAACACTATCTGCAACTCTTCTATAATTTTTTAGGGAAGTTCATTTAAATTTTGGGATGAAATTTCTTTTAGGAGGGTAGGATGTAATAATGGGGTAATTTAGGCCACGTCGAAATTTCAAGTTTCAAAACACTTCTAATTAGTGATGATTAAAAAGTAAAAAAAATAAAAATAAAATTGAGAACATGTGTCAAATTTGGATTGATGAAATTTGAAGAATCTTAGTGGTCAACCAAGGGAGTTGAATTTTGTATAACGTCAACTTTAACCTAGGAAATTTCTTAGGATTGTAGAAATCGAAATTTACCTAAAAATAAGAATATATATATATATATACACACACACACTAAAGTTCATCCAACCATTGTAAGTGGCTTTGTTGTTTAAAAAAGAAGAAGAAGAAATGGGGAAAAGAGAAAAAAAACAAAGGGGGAGACGTTGTAGGGCTTTGGAAGTGGGGAGAACGTCGCTCGCCTTCGAATGGTCATTTAACCCATCAAACGACCTCCATTTTGCGTGAAATTTTAGGACACTATTCAACACAAGGAACATTTGTACAAAGCCGAATTTTGATTTCAACGATTGGATTTTCCGATTTATAATAGGATGGTTTAACCCTAAAACTTTGATTTAGTATTTTTCTTGGGAAAAAAATTATATATTGTGTTGTTGGGAGATAAATAGATGTTATTTGTGTTATTTGAAATATGATTATTGTTATGGATATTTTTCTTTGTGATTTACGAATTCTTTTGGAATTTTTGTAATGTTTGAGATAATTTAAATGTAGAAAAATTGTTGTGTTGAGTGTTATAAATTTTTGAGTTTGTTGGGAATAAACAAAATTTATATTATTAGGGTATAAATTATGTATCTATTGATATATAGGTTATTGAGAACTATTCATGACATCTGTGGTGATTTAATTGTAGAAAAATTGTTGTGTTGGGTTTTGGAATTTTTGAGCATGTTTGGATTAAATAAAAATTATGTCTTGGAAAAATTGTGGATGATTATATGTAAAGTTGTTGCATTTTATATGTATCATGATTATGTAAAGGAAAATAAAAATTGTTGAAAGGTTGCATGAAATGGAAAAAGAAAAAAAAAATGAAAAATGATAATGAAAAGTAAAGGCCCATGAGAGGCGAATTAAGAAGAGAGTGAGATTCCTAATGTGAAAGACACAAAAGTTTACCCCAAGAAGACTCCGAATGAGGAGTGTATTTGGGTATGAACGCGTATCCTTCAGTGAAAACTCGATAACAAGAATGCATTGTATAATTGTGTGTTACATTCTCACATGCGTTTTATTTAATTGTTAAGAATTATTGAAGTGGTATGATTAGATCAAATAAAATATTTGGGATGTTAATTTTGTGGGTGAATGTTTATGTTGTGTATTCTTGAAATATAGTGATACCAATTAACCCTTTTAGGTGTAAGACACCCTACTAAGCAATGTGAAAATGCTTATCTATTTCTTCTTACAACTTTTTAGATGCAAATATTACTCTTGAGGACCAGCAGGTAGAGCAAGGAGGGCTCCATAATGCCCTAGGAGGTTTTGGAGTAGCTTAGAAGGCTTTTAGTATTTATGTTTTGTTTATTTGGGACTTGTACTAGTGAGACTATTAAATTATATATTTGTACCAGGACTTTACTTTGATTAAACTTGCTTAAACTGATGTATTATTTTTCTAGACTTGGATTAGAGACTTTGTTGATATTTCCTTTCTCAAGTTGCACTTTAGTATTGATTATTACATTGGTGAATTGGAACCTTAGTTGGAAGAAGACTTATGTGATTTATTTATAAATAAAAAATAAAAAAATCAGGGTGCTTTGGTTGACTATCAGCTTGGATTCGGAGAAACTCTTAGGGTCAAACCTTTAACCTGGGGTCACGGGTCAAGTTTTAGGTTGCCCGGAATTTGGGTTGTGACACACATTCTTTGGAACCGGTAACACCCTTCTTTGAGACACCTATCTTTCACCCTTTTACCATCCTTAAGATGCACAACCTTATCAAGAACAACCTCTAGACCCTTGATGTCAACGGCACCTGCTGGATTCTTGGGCTTCTCAATAGAAGCAAGAGCTGTATCTTTGACCCGATTCATAGGAAGTGCATCTCCTAATGTCATTTCTTTCTCGGTCTGAGCTTTTTGAAGGCACCACTGACTACTCATTCCTCATAGTAGAGCAATGACTACCACTACCACTAATAGCACCCCACCAGCCATATCACTAACAGCCATCCCCTGATGCAGTCTCCCAAACTCATTTCCCAGAAGAACAAAAGGTATGGTTAACAAAAAAACAAAGCAAAACAAAAGAAGCCCTTCAAACCAAGCACCATTTCATGAATAATCCATGTGCTCAAAAGGGCGGGTGGAGAGAAACCAAGACTAGATTTAAAAGAAGAGAACAAAAATATGACCACAAAGGCATAAAATGAAGCTAAAACATATAAAGATTATTTTTGAGCCAAAAATCAAGGTAAATCAATGACAACACATCCGTGAACAGCTCAAAAATCCAATAAAAACAAGCATATAATCTGGTATTCATGCTCAGTCAAACAAATAATCCCCAGATATAGTAAGAAAAGAGAAAGAAAAAGCACAGAGGAGCCATGGCAGTCACATCTGAGGGTGCTCCTTATGGGCAATGCTGGTTTGACTGTAAGTAAACCTTCTCTTCCTTCAGCTCAAGTAAGATTCACCAGCTCCAGCTCCTCTCTTGTTCAATTGACCTGAAGCTCTTTACTCTCAGGTGACTAGCAGCGAAAGGCTGTACCTCCTCAAACGTGTCTCATTCTCAGAGGTGGCCCAAAAAGTGTCGTTCATCCAGGAGAAGCTGCTAAAAAACTACCCCCCTTTTCTCAACAAACTGTAACCAGAAAATAAAAAGGCTTTCTCCATGCCACGTGGTCCCAAAGGTGAGCTCGCCTAGCCTGCCCAAGTGTGTCTCCTACAAGTGGCAAAAAGTGACGAAAAATGGGGGTCTACACTATTTTTTTTTTTTAACATCTTGAATAAATTGTGCATTAATGATCCTGAAAAATATATTCGTCACCATAAAAGTTTGGATTATTTAGTGTGCTTTTTGACACTTTTCATTATTGTTTTTAAAAATAGAAAGTTGGTTTAGATATACTTTTCATTTATCGTTTTTAAAAATAGATATAATGATAAATTTTGTATTAAAAAAAAAAACTTTAAACTTCTCGTGCAAAAATAAAAAATAAATTATATTATATCCTTAAAAAAAATTTAATTTGAAATAATAAATTCTTTTAAAAATTTCAATATAAGTTTTTAACATTTTCTTATTTCATTTAAGAAATGTTATTAATTTATATTTAAAAAACAAACAATAGAGAGCATATCCAATTTACCAATTAGTATGAATGTAACAAATTGATATAAAAACAATAAGGTTAGTGAATCTTAATTCTTAAACCCAAGTCCTACCCAGCCAGTCTTAAGTCTGATTGAGAGGGAGAGGAAGCAATTTCTTTATTGAAATAGATTATTATTTATTACGCATGCAGGTATGATAATAATAATAATAAATACTTAATTAATTCGTATTTACAATTGAATGGCGGTTTCAAGAAGGGGCTTATTTAAGACAGTGCCAACTGCACCCTTGACCAGTTCAAGTAAATGAAAATCAAGTCTGTACTATTAGAACAAAAATATTTAATTCTGCTACTAGTTATGAGTCCATGAAGTTGACAGAGCCTACGTGGCAGTGAATTTTCTTTGTCAAAATAATAATAATAATTATTATTATTATTATTATGACGAATAAAAAAGTATTACGATTATTTTAATATTTAAGTATTTATTTTTATTTTTCAAAATTGGCTTTGGCGGAGGGAGAGGAAGACCAAGGGTAGTTTATATAATTTTCATATTTAAATTTCTTTTTTTAAAAAAATATATGTACAAAAAGTGGTTGTTACACTGACACAAGTATATATTAATCTTTAATAAATATGAAATTAATTAAAAGGTCTCTAATAAATATACTTTAAAAAAAAAAAATCTTTTCTTTTAGCATCCAATCAGACACTGCCGAGGAATGAATCCAAAGCAGGAGAGCCGAGTGACCAAGAAAGAAGGGGGGATTTGAATTCATAAATGAGATGACAAGAAAGAAAAACTAAAAGTAAACGATACTTAATGTTATTGCAGTGTTGTCGACTTGTAGTCACTCATCATCTGCCCCCGGGTCAGCTTCCAGGCAAAAGCCTCCAAATGTAAACTCCCTTTTCCCCTCTTCTTTCACAAATTATTCTCTTTCACACTTCATTGTCCTCGTCTTCATCTCCTTCTTCTTCTCAACAATTTAAAAACCCCATCAGAAGAAGAAGCAGAGCTTATTCAGTGGGATTTCCATCTCTGGGTTGCTGCTGCTTTTGTAGCCTGCATTCACTTCGATGGACAACAGGTTTGCTACCAGTTTTTTCTTTTTTCCTTTTTTTCAACTTGAATTATGGGTTTGATCTCTACATTCATTTTGAGAGCTATGGACCCATTACGTATTTCTTCTTCTTAGCAAATTTCACAGCAGAGAAGAAGAAGAGCTTAGGTCCTGTGGTCTCCATGTCTGAATTCATGCTTTTCTGGGCTGCATGTTTTTCTCCTTCAATTTTCAGCTTCTTTTCTTTCTTCCTCTCTTCTGATTTTATACTAAAATCAACCCATTTCCAGGTGTTTTTTTAGTTCAATTATGGTTCTTGATTATGAATTTTGTCTGTGTATGCTCTATAATTGCTTTTAGAGCATGGAGTTTGCTTATGTTTAGATATTTTGTTCCATTCTTCTACAAATGATGCTTTCCAACTTTTGCGGGTTAGTTTTCCATCATTTTTCTCCTATCAGGTTATGGTAAAATCTAACCTATTCTATTTTCAACCTGAATTATGGGTTTGGTCTGTATATGCCTTGATGCTTCTGAAGCACAGTGAATTCTGGATTTGATCTCTATATATATTATTATTGCTTCTAAAATGTGGAATTTGCTTGTGTCTATATGTTTTTTTTGTCTGAATTAGGGGTTTCATTTTTCAGACACTTTTGTCTCATTTTCTTTTTCCTTCTGAACAGGAGCAGAAGTAAAATTGAACCCATTTTGATTATGGAGTTGATTTATACATCCATGATAATTGCTTCTAAAGCATAGTTTATGGGTTTGATTCGTATTCCAATTTTAATTGCTGGTAAAAAGTGTGGTGAATTATTGGTTTGATCTCTATTTATATGGTAAATGCTTTTAAGTATTGTGAATTATGGGGTCGATATATATAGATGTTATAATTGCTTTTGAAGCATTATGAAATGTGAACTTTCTGTCAGCTCAGCTTGCACTTCTTCCAAACAAATTTCAGAGCAAAGAAAAAGAACTTGTGGATTTCCATGTCTGGGTCGCTGCTTTCTAGCGTCATTCAGTAGTATGGAAAACAGTTTTTTGTTCTTTTTCCCCTTTCAAGAAACATTGACATTTCCTTGTTTTCTTTCTTCAATTTGTATCTTTTATCTCATTATGTCCTTGTAAATAGGTTTCTATTTCCATTTTTCAACTTGAATTATAGGTTTTGATCTGTACACGTGTTACACTTGCTTTTATAGAATGGACTTTCCTTGCCTCAAGGCAAGTGTTCTGTAGTATTAGCAATAATTTTAAGAAGAATGGTAGCGTGAATGACGTGGGCTTTACAATGCTTAGCTTATCTGGACTTGTAACTAATTTATGAGCTTGAATTTTTTCTTAATTTTCTTATTTTATTAAGCTTTCAAGTACTTCTAATATGCATTTGTGCTTGTAGATTGTTTTATTTTTATTTTTGTTTTGTAGGTCAAAAGTATTAGAAATGAGTGATCTTGAAAAAGATGAGACGCCAATGCTTTCAGACGCTCATTCACAATATTTGGATAAACCTAGGGTTTCTCACTCGGATAGACTTACCTCTAGAAATCGGAGTGCATCCAGTTCCATTCCTATGAACTCCATGGAGTCCTATCAAACTGAAAGCAACCTTGTAAATCATACTGGTCCCTTGAGGAATGAAAAGAAAACTCCGTTCATACCAATGAGTGGCCCACTTTTAAAATCTGAGGGCTTTTTCCCACCTACTCCTGGTGTATGGGGCCACAGAAAGGCAGAGCCAAGGGCAGAAAAATCTCCTTCATTTAATGGAATGGAATGGAATAATTGGCCCCATAACAACTATGCTGGAAAAAATGAACATCTTCTGAGGTCTGGACAGTTGGGAGTATGTAATGATCCTTACTGCACAATATGCCCAACACATTTCATTGACTCTAGACAACAAAGGAACTCAAAGGTCTCTTTCTTTCCTAAGCTTCTGGCTGCCTATGCTATATTTTCATGTCACCTTCTTTTTACGCTAAAATAATTTCAGATTCTTAGTTGCATTGAATGTGGAATCTTCAATCTGGATAGGTATCATGTTGTGTAAGTTTCATGATGGAATTTTAATTATATTTGCTCATTTGGCTTCCACTGAATGCAAGTAAAATATGAGCCTAATTGCATATCAATGCTCCAAATTATGGCTTCCTCGCTAAATGAATTTTAAGTCCTTTGATTTAGTTTATATTGCATTACTCTATAAAGTATATGCATTAATAATTAATTATTGCACTTGAAATATCTCATAGAACATCTTGAGAATATGATGGCATGTATGGATTGATCCAGAGAATGTTGATTTTCACTTTATTGAACTTTATGGCCTAAACATTTGACATGTGATGCAAATTAGTGCCCTAGTGTTTCCTATTTACGTAGGTTGCTAATTGAAGAGTTTCTTGTGGAGCTGACATTACTATAACATGGTCAAGCTAATGATCCTTGCAGTGATGATAAAGCTATTGTTGTCATAAAAGGGAGTTCTGGACAGCCTATATTTGGAATGAAATTTTAAATTTGTGTTATATGCTTGAATGCTTATTTTTTGAATGATCATCTTATCTTTTGATAGAGTCCAAATATAGATGTCACCCTTACTGCATGTGCATGCACAACACTATATAATAATGCAAAAGGTTAATATACCTTATGGATGTTTGGAAAGCTGAGATGATTTTTATTAGAGATTGAGCTGTCCAATTTTTCAGTGGATTACTCCAAGACTACTGTAACTGTGGCAGTTCATGTGCTGTAATACCATACTAAAGAGAACCAAAAAACATATAAATCAGCTATCGAAATGCTTCCGTTGAACTTTTACTTTTTGAGATGAGGATCATAAAGGAAACTTTTTGCACAAGGATCTCGAGGGGGACCAACTTGTTCAACAGAAGGGCCACAGTTATCTATCACTTATTAATGGATGAGAGCATTCAAGTTCACGGGAAGGAATGTGTATGTATCAAGTAACATATGTTTTTTTTTCCAAAGGGTTCCTATTTGTCACTGTAATTGTAAGTGTTTATGTAAAGATAGGTGGATCAATCAAGTTTAAAAGAGAGTAAATGATTAATATTTCAGAGAGCTATGGTTTGAGGAAGGGTTGAAGTCGAAATTGAAATTGGAGAGAAGTAGAGAGGAAGAGGTCTGTTGAAGGAGCTGATGTGAGTGAAAACCTAGAGAGCATAAGTGTGTAAACACTTTCTTCAATTTAATATTGAGGAATGACCCTTTTATTACTATTGATATCAGTACAATTTGGTTAAACAAATAAAGGAATGGATGTGTACAATTCTTGCAGATAAGTACTGTTGAAAGAGAGAGAGAGAAAACCTTAATTCTCATTCATATGTTAACTTCGTACAATAGAGAAATATATATACAAGGCTAGGTTGAACTAACTACCATATATGTGACCTATATTAAGAAAGGAAAGAAAGATTGTACACTATAAATACATTATATTCAACACTCTCCCTCAAGCTGGAGCATATATGTCATATGCACCAAGCTTGTTACAAATGTATTTAATCCTAGGACCTCTGAGAGATTTAGTGAAGATGTTTGCTAGTTGATCATTTGAATTAACAAAACTTGTAGCAACACACCCTGATGCGATCTTCTCTCTAATGAAGTGACAGTCAACTTCAATATGCTTGGTCCTTTCATGAAAGACTAGATTGGATGCAATATGTAATGCGGCCTGAGTGTTACAAACTAGCTTTATCTATTCATCTTTTCCAAATCTCAATTCCTGAAGGAGTTGCCTCAACCATATGAGTTCACATGTTGCCAAAGCCATAGCTCGATACTCAGCTTCGGTGCTTGATCTGGCCACTATATCTTGTTTCTTACTCTTTCAGGATATTAAGTTACCTCCAATAAAAACACAATATCCTGAGGTGGAACGCCTATCTGAGGGTGAACCAGCTCAGTCTGCATTTGTGTAACCAACAATTTGGGTATGGCCCCTGTCTTCATACAACATACCTTGGCCTGGTGTTCCTTTAATATATCGAAGAATGCGGATCACGACATCCCAATGGTTGTCACATGGTGACTGTAGAAATTGACTAACCACACTCACAAGAAAAGAGATGTCTGGCCAAGTGATGGTGAGGTAGTTCAGTTTGCCTACAAGTTGTCGATATCTCCCAGGATCTCTTAGAAGCTCCCCCTGTCTTGGTACAAGTTTGACATTTGAATCCATAGGAGTGTCAACATGTTTACATTCTAACATTCCGGTTTCTTCCAAGATGTCTAAGGCATACTTCCTTTGTGACATAATCACACCTGAACTGGATTGAGCTATTTCAAGTCCCTGAAAGTACTTGAGTTTGCCTAAGTCTTTGGTTTGAAAGTGGTTGAAAATGTGTTGCTTTAGTCTTTGGATACCCTCCTGATCACTACCTGTAATGACAATGTCATCCACATAAACTACCAAATAGATGCACTGGCTCGAAGAGTTATGATGATAGAAAACTGAATGATCTGCTTCACTCCGAAGCATTCCAAACTCTAGAACAACTGAACTAAAATGCCCAAACCATGCCCAAGGAGACTGTTTCAAGCCATATAGAGAGCGGCGTAACTTGCACACTAAACTAGACTCCCCCTGAGCAACAAAACTAGGTGGTTGCTCCTTATACACTTCCTCGAGAAGTTCACCATGAAGGAAAGCATTCTTAATATCCAACTGATAAAGAGGCCAATGACACATAGCTGCCATGGAGAGAAATAAGCGAACATAGGGGAGGGAGATCTTCCTTTCCAAGGACTTGAACCTTGACTTTATCATATTCCACATTAAGACCTGTCAAGAAATCAAATATCCTTTCCCTTTTAACAAATTTGAGCATCATGGTCGTATCTTTGTTGCACTTCATCTTAATATTCTGATAGTAATCTAATTCCATCTACAAGCTTTTCATGATATTATAATATTCAATAACAGAAGAAGTACCTTGCTTGGTAGCACTAATCTTAGTCTTTATTTCGTAGATGTGGACAACATCCCTCACTTTAGAGTATGCTTGTCGAATAGTCTCCTAAATATCTCTAGCTGTTGCCAAGAACATGCACATCCCACTGATCTCTAGTTGCATTGAATTCCACAACCATGGCATAATCATTGAGTCATCTTCATCCCATGTAATGAACATTGGATTGTCTCCACTTGGAACAGGTCCAATTAGATGACTCAGTTTTCCTTTTCCTTTAAAAATGTTTGCAACAATTGAGACCACATCAACTAATGTAGCCATTGAGTTTGAATGGATTTTGCAAATTTTGATATTCTGTATAAGGGCTATTGCTAGTCAGGTTGGGAGCAAAGTTTGGAGATATGGATGATTTCTGATCCGTCGCACATATTGGTGTAAATTAGAAATAATTTTTGTAAATCTGAGAGGGGAAAATTTTATGAGGCTATGTAGACCAAAAAATTCAGAGGAAGGAGATGGGCATGAACAATTACTGCTGCTAGCAATGAGAAGGCTGTACAAGTGTAGCAAAATTCTCAGCAATTAAGGCTAAGAATAGAAAAGACTTAAGGTGCAAAAGAGAGCTCTAACTCTGATACCATGAAATAAATTTGAAACAAATTCTGCTCTCCTTAAATTTGTTTTAGAATATGATATGTACATCCTATTTATACACAATCGGGGATGAGATTCTCCTAAAATCTCTCCAATAAATCAGTGATCTTTTTCACCTACCATCTATTATCCTATAATCTCTCACATAAATCATATTTTACCAAAGAAAGAAAAGGAAATAAATAAATACAAAATTATTTAGAATTTGCCAGCAGCTATAATGAGGATATTGAGATATCTAAAAGCTACTTCAAGCATGGGATTGTTATTCTCTAAAAATAGTTACATGCAAGTAGAGCTTACACTAATGCCGGATCTATAATATATAGGAGATCTAGTTAGGAGTATTGCACCTTTGTAGGGGGCAACTTGGTGACTTAGAGGAGTAAAAAATAACCGATAGTTGCTAGATCGTGCTGAGGGTAATTACTAAGCTATGACCCTAGGTATTTGTGACTCATGTGGATCAAAACTCTATTAAAGGAATTACAAGTAGATGTTGAAGAGCCTATGAGGCTATATTACGACAATAAGGTGGCCATAAGCATCTTACATAATCTAGTTCATCACAACTAAACTAAACATGTTGAAATGGATAGACACTTCATCAAAGAAAAGATTGATAACGGTTTCTTTTGCACTCCTTTTGTTTCGTCTAAACTGCAGTTGGTTGATATATTCACCAAAGGAGTGTCTAATCCAAGCTTCAACTTGGTGCCATGCAAGCCAGAAATGAAGAATATCTTCGAACCAACTTGAGGGGAGTGTAGGAAATCAATAGAATCCCCTAATCTTAGGTCCCGATTAGTTCTAAAGGAGCTATATTTGGTGTATATAAGCTGGTAGAGTTGTTCAGTCAATGTAAAAATTAGGATAATTGTAACAATCAACAATTGACTAGGATGGTTGTAAATCAGTGATTAAAACAGCTGTAAATCGTGTGTTAGACTCTTAGACACTATTATATATATGTTAACTATTTTTAAATCAAAGAATGAATTGGTTTTTCCAACCAATGGTTAGTTAGCAAAAAGTTCTTGAACATTCCCTTTAGCATCATTTTATTAGATTGAAATCTAGTCTGCATTCCAATTAGGAGAATGCAAACATACAAGTTGCATGGTTTGTCAATTTGTATTTTAAGTTTAATTTCAATGGATTTTCTTGATGATCTCAAAGTTACAAGAGAGTTTATTGTCACCAATTTACTACTGGAGGGGAATCTAATGACAATTTGTTTGAGTTGTTAATGGTAACATAGGATGTTGGAGATATGACTATTGGATGCAGAGGATTGTGGACAATGGTAGTGGGCTGGGTTGCTTTTTCTTGTGGAAGCCTAGATTGGCTAATAAGAAAGAGCTAATAGGCTGGTCAAGAAAGGAGCTTTGTCTCCCCCACCACCTGCCACCCCACCCCCCAAACTGCCAAAAAGAAAACAAACCCCCCTCATCCTTTGTTCTTTTGTACAAGTTCTTATTTTTATTAAATTCAATACAACCATAGTTTCTTATTAAAAAATGTTTTTTCCTTTGTACTAGTAAAATGGAGTTATTTTAATGCATGAAAGATGCTAGAATAGAGGGGATAAGTATGAACATTTCAAGTATGAGAAGATTTACTTTTATATTTTGATAGATTAACTTTGACATATCTTGATAAAGCATACTCATGCGTTCTGAATTATTATGTTTGTCTACAGTTTCATAATGCTTTCTATGGAGATGCTAGAGGATGGGCAAGGAGATTTTTTTCTTCTCTACAATCATATGTTCCTGGAATCATGAACCCTCATACTAAAGTTGTTCAACAATGGAATAGATTTTTTGTCATTTCTTGCTTGGTGGCAATTTTTGTAGACCCTTTATTTTTCCTCTTGCTGTCTGTGCAACAGGTATGGTTTTGCTTCTTTCTTGATATGGAAGTGTTATGTGGATTGGCTTTTAAGGATTATGGGCACTGCACTTGAATTGAACTTTAAATGTTAAAAATGGCTTTGACAAGGTTTATATTTTTGCTAGTATTGGGATTGTTATTCTTCAATTATTGAAATTGGAAAGTACATAACGCATGATATCTTAGAAGTCCTTAATAACATCTGTGCTTCCAAAGCGTGCTCAAATTTGCTTTCTTTTCTTGGAAAATAAAGAAAGTTATTGAAAGTTCAAAGGAAGATGAAGGATGAAATGCGTAGGGAGCGAGTGGTTTCCTCTTTAAGGATAGGAGAATTGGGAAAAGTGGAAGAACTGTTACCCTATCTGTTAAGTAACAACTATCAAACAACTATCAAAAGCCTCATGTCCTGTACAACTTGAACCAATGGAAAACCAGAGGAGAAAAATGTTAATAAGTTCTGATTGCTTTAAGTCCTCTTCTAATATATTCTGAAGTTTTACTAAGTTCAAACTGCTCCATCCTTCAATATTTCTGGAATACAGAGAGTGTTAACATGGAAGTATAATTACAAGGAAACTTATGCTTAGCATTAAGATAATATGCTGAAGTTCTAAGGGTGGATAGCTGCATTTTCTTCTTCCCATGCTACAATACCCATGCTATGAAGTTTGTGGTCCAAGTATTAAGTCACTCCTTGTGCCTGTGTGATGCAAGTAGCATCCCTACATCTGTAGTACAACAATCCTTCTCCATGATTGCTGGTATGTGAGATGTGTTTTCAGATGTATCAGTGGTTGTGCTGTGTTATGCAAGTACGGGACAAGTTTTTATCAATGTTGAAGTTGCTTAACATCTGTTTGCTTCAATAGTTCTTGTTTTCTTCCTTTAATAATTAAAAGTGTTTAGAAGTGATGAGAAATCTGGAAATGGTGTTGGAATTCATGTTGCTCTTGTGAAACTAAAAGGACCTACTTATTTGCTGTGGGCTAAAGCCATGAAGATGTAAGTTAGGGAAAAGGGGAAACGAAAACATCTTGTTGAAGATTCTCATCTCCATAATCTATGAGTTTTGATGAGTGGCAAGAGGATGACTTCATGACAATAATATGGTTGTGGAATAATATGGATCCATATATTAGTTCTAACTTAATGTTTTTAAACCGTAAAGGAGATGTGGGAAACAATTAGAGAGGCATACTCCAATGAAAAAATTATTTCTAGAATCTATCGGTTGCATAAGGATATTTTTAGTGTGAAGCAGACCAGGAAACCTCTAAGTGAACATCGTGCATCCCTTAAAGGGTTGTGGGAAGAATTGAGTGTGGATCAACCGTTGTTTGTTGGTATTGATATTTAGAAAAGGAAAAGGGAAGTGTTTTAGGTTGCTAAATTTTGTTTGTAACCTTAATCTTGAAATATGTGGAGGTTAAAGATTCTCTTCTTCATTGAAATCCTTCACTCTAGCTTTATTTTGTCTCTATCCCTGAAACTTATCAAGAAGCTCTCTTCACCCTGGCTGCAAGTAAGCTATGAAAGAACAGGTGAGTGTCCTCATCAGTGGTGGTATGTGAGAGCTCATTGATTTGCTACAAGCTAAAAACACTTTTGGTTCCTGGTGGGGTCTATGTTATACAGTACCATCTTGATGGAACCATTGAAAGACTTGAGGCTAAATGAGCGGCAAAGGACATATTCAATATGGGGTAGATTTTTTTTTTATTGGAAACAACACAAAGATATATTGATAGAAAAAGAAGTACAATAAGAAGGATGAGAAATCCTCCCACCAAAGACAACTAAAATACAGGAAAATACACAGAAAACAAACGAACTCTCTATAAAGGACCAATCCTTATGGAGTACACACCGCTAACCAATCAAGTTGAATCACATTAAGGGGAGTCCCCTTAAATGCCTTGGAACAGAAAGCCCACAGAGAAGCAAGGAAAACAATAGAGTCCCAAAAAAACTCTAAATTCCTTGCTTTATCCTCGAAAATCCTCGCGTTTCTTTCCCACCACACAACCCGAATTAGAGCGATGCTCGTAGCTTGCCACAAAACTATCCCCCTCTTAGAAGTACCAAAACCTTTAAATTTGATGGACATCATGTCAGATATGCTCCTCGGGGGAACTCAATCCATCTTAGCTAACTGAAATAACCTGTGCCACAACCCAATTGTCAAGGAGCAATGAAGAAAAAAATGATCTGCTAATTCCCCATGCTTCATGCACAGAATACAAATATCAGGACTAAGGGCTTTGTAGGGTCTTCTCACTTGTAGCATGTCATTAGTATTCACCTTCTTGTGTACCACTAACCAAACAAAGGACTTCACTTTGAAAGGAACTTGAGAATTCCAAACGAACTTTGAAAGGAAGTCCTGAGGAGATCCAGAAAATTGAGATAATACTAGAAAGAAGGATTTGACTGAAAAAAGCCTTGAAGAGGATAATGGCCAGAATCTGGCATCTGGGACCGAAGGAGATAGATGCAATGCATCAAGTGACCGCATGAGGCCTTCTAACTCCTCTATATCAGAATCTGACAGGTTACGGTGGAAATTTAAATTCCAAGAGAAAGGACGAGTAGGACCGAGTACTGAAGAAATAGGTATGTTTTTATCCACGACTACTCTAAATAGTCTTGGATATTGGGTTCCCAAAGGTTGGTTCCACCACCAAAAATCTTCCTAGAAACGAATTATTTCCCCGTTTCCTACCACATACCGAGTAAACAAGGAAAACTCCTGAAAGACTTGTGCAATAGCCTTCCAAGGACAGCGATGTGACCATCTGACTAAAGTGTTAGCATCCCAACCATTGGAGTGTGAACCATAAATGCTTAAAATGACCTGATGCCAAAGAGCTGAACCCTCTCTAGGATACCTCCACAACCATTTACCCTAGAAGAGCGAGATTCCTCAAAGAAATATTCCCAAAACCCAAACCCCCTATTGCCTTCGGTTTGCACACAACATCCCACCTCACTAAATGATCTCTTTTGCCTTCCCCAATCCTTGACCATAAAAAATCCCTTTGCAACCTCTCGATTTTTGCAGCCACTGAAGCGGGTAGCTTAAATAAGGAAATGAAGTAACATGGCATATGGGTAAGGCAAGATTGGATAAGAGTTATCCTCCCCCCGAAGGATAAGTAAGCCTTTTGCCACTCATCTAATCTACTTGAGATTCTCTCAATCACTGGATCCCAAAAGCCACACGCCTTAGGGTTCCCACCCAAAGGAAGACCCAGATAGAGTATAGGCCATCCGGACGCCTTGCAATCAAGCATCACAGCCAATCTTGAAAGATGAGCTTGATCAAGATTGATGCCATAAATACTGCTCTTGTCAAGGTTGACCTTGAGCCCAGAAATGTGCCCAAACACTAACAAAAGACTCTTGAGAGTCTGCAGCTCTTCCTCCCTTGTGTTAGAAAAGAAGATGGTATCATCAGCAAATTGCAAATGGGATACCCTAGTTCTGTTTGTACCCACTCTGAAACCCTCCAACATATTTCTTTCCTCTGCTCTCATAAGCATCCTACTCAGTACATCTGCGACTAAAGTAAACAAAAAAGGGGATAAAGGGTCGCCTTGTCTTAAACCTCTCGATGCCTTAACCCACCCTTTAGCGCTACCATTCACCAAGATTGCATAAGATACCGAGGATAAACATCCACTCATCCATTTCCTCCATCTAGGACTGAACCCCTTCTTCTCTAACACATGATCCAAAAAATCCCACTTCACGTGATCGTATTCCTTTTCAAAGTCTATTTTGAAGACGACGCCTTCCTCCCCTAATCGTCTTCTCTCGTCCACTATCTCATTCGCTATGAGAAACGCATCCAATATTTGTCTCCCTTGAACAAAAGCGCCTTGAGTATAGTGGATGGTCTCATGTAGAACCCCTCTTAGACGCCCTGAGAGCACTTTGGCTACTATCTTGTAGAGACTAGTGATCAAACTAATGGGTCTAAAATCTGATATTTTCTTTGTCAAACTCTTTTTGGGTAATAGAACAATGAAAGAGGCATTAGTGCTTTGATTGATAATTCAACTCCTATGAAATTCTGCGAACACTCTCACCAAATCCTCCTTAAACACATCCCAACAGTCTTGGAATACTGCAATAGTAAAACCATCAGGCCCCGGAGCCTTGTCCCTATCCAGCTGAAAAATGGCCTTAGAAATCTCTTCTTCAGTGAAAGGGGAATCCAACCTTAACGCGCTCTCTTCCGAAATAGGGGACCAATCTAATCCTTCAACACCCCAAGACTCTCCTGTAGGGCTCGTGTAAATTTGGTAGGAAACTATATCAGCTGGATGTGAAAAATGCATTCTTGTATGAAGATTTGAATAAATGTATATGAAATAGCCAACTGGGGTTGTTGCTTTGGGGTAGGCTTCTGTCAGGGTTTACAACTTAAAAAAAGGCAATTTATGCCCCCTGGTTTGATAAGTTGAAAAATTTTCTAATCCTTTGTATCTTAGAGTTGTCATTCTATTGAAGAGAAAAGCTAATACTATAGTTCTTCCTGTCTATGTGAATGACAGTGTATTCTGGAATTGACTGTGCACATATTGAGCAGCTAAAATAGTATTACAAGGAAAATTTCAAACTAAGGATCTTTTACTTTTGTGGTGTTTCTCTGATTGAAGTTGCTCGTGGAAAGATGATATTGATTTTCCTTGGAGGAAGTATATACATTATTTACTCACTGAAACCTGTATGTTAAGCTCTAAACCTGCAGGAACTCCTTCAGAAATAATGTCAAACTTGAAGGTGATTTGGTGCAAAACTAATTTATTGACAATATCAGGCCTGATTTCTGTTTCTTTGTGAGTGCTATAAGTCAATTTATGAATCCTAAGTGGATTCATCAGCAGGCTGGGTGCAGAATCTTGAGGTACTTAAAAGGTGCAATAGGTTTAGATTTTCTGTAGATTAAAACATCTAAAGTTGGATGTTATTAGCTTTTCAGATAATAATCAGACAAACTCTACTATTGATAAAAGCTCTACTACTAGTGAGTGTTATGCATTTGTTGGTGGAAACTTGATTACATGGACAAGTCAAAAACAAAATGCAGTGACAAGGTCTAGTACATAGAGCTATGGCTCATATGGTTCAAGAATCTTCTGCAGGAGCTTGTTTCGCACCTGACAAGCCTCACTGCTGTGATCATCAAGCTACCATTGATGTAACTAGTAAACCCAGTTTCATTATAGAACTGAGGATATTGAAGCACATTGCCATTAGAACATTGTTATGAGTAAGAAGATGGTGACCCTTATATCAAGTGAAAAGATCAAGTTGGAGATATATTTGCTAAAGCCTCAGGAAAATTAATCTCTCTAATGTGTGTTCTAAGCTAGGTGTTTGAAATATCTTTGCTCTATCTACTAGAGTAGGAGTTAAAGTATAATATTGAAGGTATTTATGTCTTATATCAGTTAAAGGGTAACTTTAGAACTTACGGTTTCATGTTTTATTTCACTCCCCGTAGTCTCTGAAAGATGAGAACCAACTATGTAGCATCTATATCTAGAATTCAAGTATTGTATATGCCATTAGTCCGATCCTTGACCCTGCTTTTTCAGGGTAAGAAGGGGTAGAGAAAATGCCTTAATCCAATGTTTGAGTAACACACATTCAAATTCAATATAAATCCTCAACAAGAATTCAACTTAATCTCATATTGTATTGTATGAACGTAGTATAGATATGGTAGAGGGGCCCATTTAATCCCCATTTGATTAAATTTTTGAATTGGTCACTATGCAGACAAGTTATATCCATGTGTATATATATTTGTGAATATGAAGGAATTTTTATATTGCATTTTATAAATATATAAAGATAAGGTGTCTAGCAATAGGCAGAGTCCTCATGTTTGTTTACTCTTTCTTTTCTTCTTTTCTTTAGTTTTTTCTTTGTTGTTTTTAAATAGCTATCATTTTATCGGAGAAATAGTAATGAGCAAGAAAGTGATAAGTTCACTACATTAAGTTTCAAGATCAGTTGGAAGATGTTTTTATTAAAGCTTTAGGAAGATTTTAATTAAGAAGTGCTTGTTTAGTCTTTTATGTTATTTAAAAGCTACATTTATGTTTTGTATTATTTTCTTATTAAGATGGAAGCCTTTTTCTCTCAAATAACTAAAACAATGCTAGTTTAACATCATGTGAGAGGGAGGGAAAGATATGAATCAATTTCTACGGAAGACGAAGAAACTTTGGATTTTTCATTTTGGAGCATGATATGCATTGTTAACTGGAAGTCCCGGGTTCAAGTCCTCTCATCAACTATCTATCTAATTGGGTTTATTTTCTATTTTTTATTTTTTATTTTTTTTATCTCAAAAATGTGTGTAGCCTTGGAGAAACTTGTGTGAAAAGAGAGAAAAGGGAGAATCCCTAATTCTTGTTATTGAAAAACTGTTAATAATACACATTGGACTTGGGTATATATATACATGTTAGTGGGACCCATAATACAATAAGGAAAGAAAAGGAAAAGAAAAGTAAATAACCTAATTAACTGTACACAATCTAACACTCTCCCTCAAGCTGGAGCATATATGTTATATGCACCAAACTTGTTACAAATGTATTTAATTCTAGGACCTCTGAGAGATTTAGTAAAAATATCTGCTAGTTGATCATTTCAATTGACAAAACTAGTAGCCACACATCCTGATGCGATCTTCTCTCTAATGAAGTGACAGTCAACTTCAATGTGTTTGGTCCTTTCATGGAAGACTGGATTAGATGCAATTTGCAAAGCGGCTTGGTTGTCACAGATGAGCTTCATCTGTTCATCCTTTCCAAATCTCAACTTCCGAAGAAGATGTTTTAGCCATATGAGTTCACATGTTGCCAGAGCCATAGCTCGATACTCGGCTTCAGCACTAGATTTGGCAACTACATTTTGTTTCTTACTCTTCCAGGATATTAGGTTACCTCCAATAAAAACACAATACCCGGAAGTGGAACGTCTATTTGTAGGTGAGCTAGCCCAATCTATATCTGTGTAACCAACAACCTGGGTATGACCTCTGTTCTCGTACAACACACCTTAGCCTGGTGTGCTTTTGATATATCGAAGAATGCGGATTACAACATCCCAATGGCTATCACATGGTGATTGTAGGAATTGACTAACAACACTTGCAGGAAAAGAAATGTTTGGACGAGTAATGGTGAGGTAGTTCAGTTTACCTACAAGTCGCCGATATCTCCCAGGATCTCCTAAAGGCTCCCCCTGTCCTGGTATAAGTTTGACATTTGGATCCATAGGAGTGTCTACCGGTTTACAGTCTAACATACCGGTTTCTTCCAAGATGTTTAAAGCATACTTCCTTTGGGAAAAAACCACACTGGAACTGGATTGAGCTATCTCAATCCCTAAGAAATACTTGAGTTTCCCTAAGTCTTTAGTCTGAAAGTGGGTGAAAAGGTGTTGCTTTAGTTTCTGAATACCATTCTGATCACTGCCTGTAATGACGATGTCGTCCACATAAACTACCAGATAAATACACTGCCCCGAAGAGTTATGATGATAGAAAACGGAATGGTCTGCTGTACTGCGGAACATGCCAAACTCCTGAACAACAGAACTAAAACGGCTAAACCATGCTCGAGGAGATTGTTTCAAGCCATATAGAGAACGGCGTAACTTGCACACTAAACTAGACTCTCCCTGAGCAACAAAACCAGGTGGTTGCTCCATATGAACTTCCTCAGCAAGATCCCCATGAAGGAAATCATTTTTAATATCTAACTGATAAAGAGGCCAAGAATGCATAGCAGCCATGGAGAGCAATAGACGAACAGAAGCTATCTTGGCAACATGAGAGAAAGTGTTACCATAATCAGAACCATAAACCTGAGTATAGACTTTAGCAACTAAGCGGGCCTTAAGGCGATCAACCTGACCATCAGGGCCAACCTTAACTGTGTAGACCCAACGACAACCAACTGTAGATTTACCAGAGGGTAAAACAACAAGATCCCAAGTGCCATTGGAGTGTAAAGCAGCCATTTCATCTACCATTGCCTGTTGCCAGCCTGGATGGGAAAGAGCCTCAGGGGTGCTCTTGGGAAGAGAAACAAAAGATATAGCAGAAACAAATGCAGAATAGGGTGAAGATAAGCGATGGTAACTAAAAAAATTGTAAATGGGATGAGGATTACGAGTAGATCGATTACCTTTCAGAAGAGCAATGGGTAGGTTAGCAGAAGGAGGCAGAGCCGGGGCAGGAGAAGCCGAAGGGATAGGAAGTGACTCAGCAGGTACCTCGGCCAAAGGAGGAACAACGACATGATGATGGCGATAATAAACTTGAAGTGGACGAGAAGGCACTGTATCAGGTGGGGAGATAATGGGAAGGGGTAAGACTTTAGAAACAGGAAGAGACTCAGAGGTGGAGAAAAAACGGTGAGTCCTCAAAGAAAGTGACATTAGCGGAGAGAAAGTAGCGATGAGTCTCAGAGGAATAGCAACAATAACCCTTTTGAAGTCTGGAATATCCCAAGAAGATGCATTTTGTGGCTTTGGCAGAAAGTTTGTCCTGTCCAGGAGTGAGAATATGAACAAAGCAAGTACAACAAAAAACACGAGGAGGAAGGAAATAAAGTGGTTGGTCAGGGAAAAGAAGGGAATGAGGAATCTGATCGTGTAATACAGATGAGGGCATACGATTAATCAAATAACATGTTGTAAGAACAGCATCCCCCCAAAAACGAAAAGGAACATGACTATGGAGAAGGAGAGTACGAGCTGTCTCAACAAGATGTCGATTCTTACGTTCAGCTACCCCATTTTGTTGAGGAGTATGAGCACAAGAAGACTGATGAATGATCCCATGTTGGGACATAAATGAAGTAAATGGTGTAGAAAAATATTCCCTGGCATTGTCATTGCGCAACACACGAATAGAAATATTGAACTGGGTTTGGATTTCAGCATAAAATTTCTGGAAAATAGAGAATAACTCAGCTCTATTTTTCATTAAAAATAACCAAGTACATCGAGAATAGTCATCAATGAAAGTGACAAAATACTGAAATCTTAAAGTAGACGCGGTCCGACAAGGACCCCAAACATCAGTGTGGACAAGTTCAAAAGGAGACTTTGCCCGATTATTCAAACGCTTTGGGAACGAGACACGAGTATGTTTCCCAAGCTGACAGGACTCACACGCAAGCAACGACAAAGATGAAAAACGAGGGACCATTTTCTGGAACTTGGATAGACTAGGGTGGCACAGGCGACTGTGGATGAGGAGGGGAGCATCAGTGGAAATGCAAACTACAGGAGTTGAAGGCGAGGTGAGGTGATAGAGGCCTTGAGACTCACGTCCTATGCCAATCGTCTTCCCCGTACTCCGGTCCTGCAAGGTCACAAATTTATCAGAGAAAATGATAGAACAGTTAAGAGTGCGAGTTATTTTGCTGATGGAAATAAGATTAAAAGGACACTCAGGGGCATAAAGGACAGAATGGAGAGGTAGGGAAGGGAGAGGATGAGCGAAACCAAAACCTTTAGCCATAGTTTGGGAACCATTAGCTAAAGTAACAGTAGGTAAGACAGAGGTAGTAGTAATAGAAGAGAAAAAATCCTTATTACCAGATATGTGATCAGAAGCCCCAGAATCTAGAATCCAAGGTCCAAGAGAAGATGTGTGGGTAAGACAAGCAGAAGCATTACCAGTCTGGGCAACAGAAGTAACAGAAGCTGACTTGGTGGCCTGATAGCGGAGATAGTCATCATACTCATTGTCAGTGAGGAAAATACCCTGAGATGTAGAGGAACTGGGAGGCTGAGGCGACTTGAGGATCAGATGATTGGGCCATGTGGGCAGTGCGGGGAGGCCGCCCATGTAACTGATAACACCGATCACGAGTGTGGCCAAGCTTATTGCAATAGGTGCAATGAGGACGTTGGCCTCTACCTCGGTTACCACTGCGTCCTCCTCGAGAGTTAGTTTGAGAAACTAACACAGAAGAATCTGGAGTGTTATCAGATGGCAAAGGCTGAGTGGAGGAGATACGGAGGAGGCGAGCAAACACATCATCCAAGGATGGAACGGAGGAACTGCCAAGAATCTGATATCGGACGGTCTCGAGATCTGGACGGAGGCCAATAAGCGTAAGAACCATGAAGAACTTGTCAATCTGTGTTCGTTGATTCCCAACATCAGTAGTAAGAGGCATCACGGTCAAGAATTCCTCCTTAAGAGAGGCAATCTGGCCAATATAAGTAGATAAATCCATGTCTTGTTGTCTGACATTGACAATAGAAGAAGCCACCTTATAAAGATGTTGGATATCATTCGTGGATAGCCCTTTCGCCTGATTCCAAAATTTAAAGCATGTTTTGTAGGCCCGAAGATGAAGCAGAATCTTAGGATCAACTGATTGCCATAACACACTACATAACTATGCATCTATCTTCCTCCATTGTACTTTGTCAACCTCAGGGATATCCGCCTCCTGCTTAACAAGATGATCCTCATAACCTTGACCCATAAACCAAAGCTCCACAGAGGTAGACCAGGACAAATAATTTTCACTGCCAACCAATTTCTCCGAAGTAATCATAGGAGATCCAGATATGACAGAGGAAAAAGGGGAACTTTTAGTAGCCATATCTACTTATCTGGAAAACGAAATATGTTTGGATCGAAGAGAGCCCTAATACGGCTTCAGATCGCGGCTGAAAGAAGAAAAATCCGAGGATCCGTAGCTGTGAGAGACCAAATAGTAAAGAAAAACAAATGTGGCACTATTGGAAGGGTAGAAGAACACTTCCTAAGACACGTGCAGGGCTTGGGGTGGAGAGGAAGTCATCGGAGGTCGTCGGAAAGGCTGTTTAGAGGGCCGACGGAGACCAAAAAACCCAAAAAAATGCACTTTCAGGGCTCGGATGGCACAAGCACAGATGGAGGGTGGCTAGATGGGGTCAGGCGAGGCTGGAGGTGGAAGCGCGTGGCCGAAAAGTGCTCCACGCGCCCTCACGCGCCGGCGCGTGAGATTCAGGCCGCCGGAGAAGAAACGCGCTGGCCGGCGCATGGATGAGAATCTCCCTCCGGTGCTTTGAGAAAACTTGAAGATCTCCTCCTTGCGCACCTGATGGTATGGTCGGTGTCGGAAAAGGACTTCGCCGGAAAAGGTCGCCGGAAAAGTCGCCGGCGGTGAGGGTTTTCTGACGGCGATACGGTTGATCAGAAAGTTTTAGGAGATGGGAAAGGTGACTGGAATGAAACACGGTCACTGAAAGATTTCCCAGAATTGATTCACGGATAAACCGGAAATAATTAGGGTTTTTTTCTCCCTAGGCTCTGATACCATGTGAAAAGAGAGAAAAGGGAGAATTCCTAATTCTTGTTATTGAAAAATTGTTAATAATACACATTGGACTTGGGTATATATATACATGTTAGTAGGACCCACAATACAATAAGGAAAGAAAAGGAAAAGAAAAGTAAATAACCTAAATAACTGTACACTATCTAACAACTTGAATAAAAGATTTTATTGAGGAAGACTTTTTTTGATACTTTACAATATGAATAGATACAAAATATATAGGAAAAAGAAAAAAAAATGTACAACTAGAACTCTTAGAAATCATTTGTAATATACATGGAAATACATTAAAGAATAATCTTTATTTTTCTAATCATAATCCTATCCTTAACTGCCCAAAAATATTATGTTTAAATTAGCAAAAAATCTTGGCCTTAATTTTCGAAAGTCAAAGAATAATTTTTCTACACTATCTAAATTTTTTTATCACAAAAATGTGATTTTTTTTTTGCCACTATACGGTCTATGCCCCACTTAGAGTGGTTATGGGGCCATGCAAGAGGGAGGGTATTGGAGTGTAATATGTATTGTTGGCTCAAATCCTAATAGCTTAAGATTTTAGGAAAATTGATTGTTCAACATTTTACATGTGCCTTTTCTTTTGTATTAGTATAGAGTTTTCCTAAATTTCTATGTGTTGGTCTGTGGTTCTTATTCATGGGTTTAAACACTTCAGATCTTGTTTTTAATAAATTTTAGACATAATATTATTGGTTTACAAGCTGATTCTATATTCTTCTATATTCTTTGTTTCTTATGTTTGGCTGTAAAAGGCATATTGGTCTAAGTCCTTTACATATTCATAGATCCATGAGAGCGATGGCATTTCTTTTTCTATCATTAATGAACAGGAGATTCTTTTATAGATGTTATTCTTGTTTGATTTGCTACGCATATTTATTTTCTATTTAATTATATTTGTTTGTTGGTCTTTGAAAACAGGAAAATAAGTGCATAATTATTGACTTGCCCCTGACAAAAACAATTGTGGCTTTCAGAAGCATGACTGATTTCATTTACTTGTTGAACATGCTTCTACAGGTGCACTAGTCTTTTGCTTCTTTCTTTTGAATCTCTTTATTGTTATTATTATCATTCTTATGTTTATGTCATCTGGATCATATATACAGAAGCTCCTTCTATGTTGTTAATTTCATTTCATTCTTTTGAAGCTCTTTATTGTTATTATTATCATTCTTATGTTTATGTCATCTGGATCATATATACAGAAGCTCCTTCTATGTTGTTAATTTCATTTCATTGTTTTTCTTGACTGATACTGAAAGATTGATAATCTGATCCCTTTTTGTCTGAAAGTTTCCTGTTGCAAGAATGGTAGTGATTGGGTGGCTTTGGTTCAGATACCCGGTTGCAACTCTGTGTTAAAGAAGGGTCAGAACTAGTCAGTTGAGCACCAAAAATCCGAGCATAGTCATTCTAAAACTAATCTTTAAGGCTTTATTATCTGTACAGTTATAGCAGCAGCTGGATTCTAATTTATTACTCATAGGCAAGGTTATTTATCGATTACTGATGAGGATTAGGACTAGAAAGCATTCTGATACTCTGTCAAGGTGCCAAACTAGCGAGAAATAAATGTGAGAAGAAGACATTTGAGTTTTTGGAAGGAAATTGAAAGGAAAGGATTTAAACTCGTAGAAGAGAGATGGAAAGAATACAAGGTAAAAATTCTTTTCCTTAACTCTTTTCTATACAGAGACTCACATATTTATATACAAAAAATCCTAGTACCTAAATTAAGAACTTTCCTAACTCAATTACAACAAATCCCTTTGATCATAGGATTACCTAATTCTCTCTACAAAATCACAACTTCCATAATTTCATTCTTTCACACTCCCCCTCAAGTTGGTGAATGGATGTTTTCCATTTTCGGTTTGGATACACTTGCTTAAAACTTTGTGCTGCTTAAACCTTTTATGAGTATGCTTGCAAGTTGGCAGTAAATAGAAAAATAAGGAGTACAGATCAATCCACTACCTAGTTTCTTCTTGATAAAATGCCTGTCAATTTCTATATGTTTCGTTTGATCTTGTCACACTAGATTATATGCAATGTTGATTTTAGATTTTTTGTTGCTATAAAGTCTCATTGGCCTATCCTATTTAATTTTCAAATCCTCCAAAATAATCTTTAACCATAGTAGTTCACAAACTCCTTGGGCCATTGCTCAAAATTCTACTTTTGCAATGAACCTTGCCACCGAACTTTGTTTCTTACTTCTCTATGTCACCAGATTCCCACTAAGAAAGGTGCAATACCCAGTAGTTGATCTTCTATCAACCACAAATCCAACATAATCAATGTATGCTTCAAGTACTAGTCCTGGGATTCGTTAAAATATGATGCCTTTTCCCGGAGACCCCTTAAGGTATTGTAGTACTCAGTTAGCAGCTTGCAGATGAACCTCTTTTGGATTGTGCATGAATTGACTAATCACACTCACAACATATGCTATATTGGGTCTTGTGTGAGAGAGATAAATGAGTCTTCCCATCGGGTGTTGATACATCCCCCCTATCTACCATAGTATCTTCCTCAGCCTCTCCAAGTTTATGATTAGGATCTATTGGTGTGCTTGTTGGTTTACGCGCCAACTTCCCTATTTCCTTAAGAAGGTTTGTTACATATTTGTGTTGAGAAGTAAAAATTCTCTGCTTAAAATGTGCACCTCATTTCCCAGGAAGTATTTCAACCTTTCTAACTATTTAATTTCAAATTCCTTGGCCAAGTATTGTCTCAAAGTCTACCTCTCTAGTTCATCATTTTCCGTCATGATGATGTCTACATATACATACCAAAAAAGCTGGAACTCTTCTTGAATCCAAATGCTTGATGAACAACATATGATCTCCCTGACTTTGTTTGTGTCTCATGTTTTTCATTACTTTTGCAAACATTTTAAACCACACCCTTGGAGACTGTTTTAGCCCATATAAAGCTTTCTTCAGTTTACACACCTTTTTAGTGGTTGGGTCACTACTAAATCTAGGAGGGACTTCTATATAAATCTCTTTTTCCATATCTTCATTCATAAATGCATTTTTTTACATCAAATTGTTGTAGATCCCAATTATAATTTGCTGCCAATGATAACAAAATTCTGACTGTCTTCATCTTGGCAATCGGAGCAAATGTTTCTAAATAGTCCGCACCATATGTTTGAGTGAATCCTTTAGCTACTAGTATTGTATTGTACATTTTTAGTGTCCCATCTGCTCTATGCTTAACAGTATAGACCCACTTACATCCTATTGGTTTTTTTCTTACAGGGAAATTTACCATCTCCGAAGTTTTATTCTTTTCTAGGGCCTTCATTTATGCATTCACGACTTGTCTCCAATTTTCATTAGATAAAGCCTTAGATAGAGTAGTAGGAATATGAATATTGTTCAAACCTGTGAGAAAACTCTATGGGATGGAGACAACTTTTTAAATGACACCACATGTGAAAGTGGATATAAAGGACATTTAGTGCATTCCTTCGTTCCCTTCCTGATGGCAATAGGGTGATTTTGATCTATAGATTTTTTAAACTGAAGTTTTGACTCGGTTTGTGAGGAAGGATGAGAAACTATTACCTCATTTCTAGAAGGTGGTTCAGATTTTTGGACTTGTATAAGTTTAGGGACTGTAACTTTCTTCCTTAAGTACACTTTGCTAGTCATTCGATTTTTAGGAGTAGGCTTAAGTGGCAATGACTCTGGTTTAGAGAAGTAGGGTACAAATACTGGATCAAACACTGGACTAGAGACTGCAGAAGGGTCAATGAGATAGGAATCCTGATCCTTGTCTTCCTTGATGGAATTCTCCCCCTGAAGATAAGGAGCAGGAAAATAGGACTCACAATCGTTGAAAGTAACATTTGTTGAGACAAAAGAATTTTTGGATAGAGGACGGTAACACTTATACCCCTTTTGAGTTGAGGAATATCCCACAAAAATATATTTAACCGCTATTAGGTCCAATTTTCCCTTGTTTAGATTGTGAGCATGTACAAAGGACACACACGCCAAATATCTTAGGAATGAGATGGTTTGTGGTTCTCATATTAGAATAAAACGATGAGAGTATATCCATGGGAGTTTTGAAACCTAAAACTCTATAAGGTAATCGGTTTATGAGATGTGTGGTGGTTAGGACGGCTTCCCCCCAATAAGATTTAGGCACATGTTTTTTAAACAAAAAAGCTCATGTTGTATCAAGAAGGTGACCATTTTTCCTCTCAGCAACTCCATGTTGCTATAGGGTGTTGACTCATGAATTATTCCCTCGTGTTGAAAGTATAGAGTTACTTCTTGATTGAAATAATTTCTGGCATTGATGGACTGAAACCTCTTGATAGTGACACCAAATTGATTTTTTATCATGTTATGAAAGTTTGGATGAACAAAACTCACATCGGATTTGTGTTTAAGTAAGAAAATCCAAGAGACCCTAATACAATCATCGATAAAAGACACAAACCAAAATTCCTTAGATATATTAGGAATAAGGTAGAGCCCCAAATATTACTATGAATTAGATGAAAGGGCTTTGGACTTTTTTTATTATTATTGGTGGGGAAGGTTGAATGTTTGTGTTTGGCAAGTTCACATACATCTCAATGGAAACTCTCAACATCTAATTTCCTAAATAAAGAAGGAAACACAATTTAAGAGTTCTAAATGACGGATGTCTAAGTCTACGATGATGAAGCCAAATTTTTTGTTTATTGACAAGGTGGTGCTCAGAAGGAAGAGATACAGATGACTCGCTTGGTGTCTCAAGGTAGTATAGCTTGTTTTGTTCCTTAGGCAATCCAATCATCTTCCTTAACCTAAAATGCATAGTGAGTAGTGTGAAGAGAGAGAGAGAGAGAGAAAAGGAGAATCCCTAATTATTGTTATTGAAAAACTGTAAAGAATACACATTGGACTTGGGTATATATATACATGCTAGTGGGACCCACAATACAGTAAGGAAAGAAAAGGAAAAGGAAAAGTAAATAACCTAAATAACTATGCATTATCTAACAAGTAGGGTAAAAAGTCACGTTGCAACCTAGATCTTGTGTAAGCTTTTGTATAGAGACAAGATTAGTGGACAACTTAGAAACATGAAGTGCATTTCTAAGTGTGAGCGTAGGGCTAATTTGCATATTTGCTACACTTGCAATAGTGGTAAATGAACCATTTACTATGGCTATTTTCCTTTGGCTTGGACTAGGGTTATAGTTGTTAAATTGGTGTGATGAATGAGTCATGTGATCTGTAGCACCTGAATCTAAAACCCAAGAATTTGCAAAAGTTTTATCTGAGACTTTTACTCCAATGAAAATAAGAAACTTACCTAAAAGTGCTAGTGAACAGGTACTGAAGATTTCTTACTTGAAGGTTTCTCAAGAGTTCCCAACAAAGCTCTCAAACTTTCAATCTCCTCTTGATTGAATCTACCTTATTCCAAGGATTTTTCTTTAATTTGTTGAATCGAAGACAAGTTTGCTTGCCCATTATACCTTTGTTACCCTCCATTGTAACCCCGTTCTTTGTTAGATGTGGTTAGCTTACCATGAAGTTTCTAACATTTCTCCTGTTTATGTCTAGGTTTTTAGCAGTAAATGCACCATAAGTTATCCCTGTTGTCACGGTTTGAAGCCCTTGATCGATCAGTCTTTTTGTTATCAACAATGTTAGCCTTCTGATCACTCCCTTTGTTAGCAACCATAGCTTTGCTTTCCAGATTTTGAGGTTCAGGCATGACACTTCTCCTACTTTCTTTTGCTTGAATAATAGAGATAGTCTCATTCAAAGTTGGAAGCTCTTTGTTTAGAATTTGAACTGTAACTTGGTTTAACTCAACATTGAGACCAATTAGGAAATCATAGACTCATCTTTTTCGATATAATTGTTCAGGATTGCTGCATCTTTAGGACATTTTGTCTCAATGCATTGATAGTGATCAAGTTCTTATCACAGATTTTTTAACATATTGGCATACTCTATGATTGTTTTGTTTCCTTTTTTCGCTGCTTTAGTCTTGACTCTGATTTCATATACTTGTGTTGCATTTAGTGCCTTTGAGTGTGTCTGATGAACTGCATCCCAAATGTCTCTGGCAATTGTTAGGAACATACATGTATTACTTATTTCAGGTGTCATTGAGTTCCACAACTGCGCCATAACCATTGAGCCTCGCTCATCCTAGGCATTAATTTGAGAGTCTCCTCTCCTTGGTTCAATTCCCAAAAGATGATTGAGTTTCCCCTTTCCCTTCAAAAATCTATGAACAAGTTGTGACCATTTTAAGTAATTTTTTCCATTAAGCTTGTATGCCGCTTGAATATTCTATAATTCTCCTGTGTTATGATTGGTTATCACTCCTTCAGATTAAGGGGTGACAAGGGTAGTTTTTGATATCTTTGACATATTTTAATTTCTTTTGCTACAATTTTTTTTTTTTTTTGAAAAAATATAAGAGAAAGGCTTCAATAACCAAACTTAAAATAAATAAATAAATAAATAAACTTAAACCAATAGAGATGTTGGAGCCCTTGTTGGCAAACAAAGGTGTTTTCGTGAGGTAGAAGCGAAGCCGATAGTGTCAGTGAGATCCTAGGGTGATGGTGACGGTGACGGCGATGACAATGATAATAACGAGATCCTAAGGCAACATTGACGACAATGGCGAGATCCAAGGGTGACAGTAATGCGAGGCAATTGGATCATAATGTGAGGCACGGACAAGGCTGACAACGAGGACGCTGTTTTGAGATCGGTAGCAGGACGGTGTGATGAGGATGAATATCTAAGATATGCATAAAGAAAGGGAATTTGTATTAATTGCAATTAAAGTAGGATTACTATTACTTGGAATTAAGTTATGAATAATAAAATTAGTATTAGTTGGAAGTAAAGTAAGATTAGTATTTATTAGAGTCAAATTAGGATTACCTAATTAGGTTATAATATAATTAGAATTAGAGCCATAATAGGTTATTAAAGTCCTAGTAGACTTTGAATTTCTTAGAGAAGCCTATAAGTAGGCTAATTGATGTAAATCAAAGGGATGAATTAATAGATGTTATTAACATCATTGCAATTGTTGCAACCCTCAATGGTGAGACTCCATTGATTTTCTTCAAAGTGAGACTCCTAGAAGGTCTTAGTGAGACTTTAAGATTTCTATCTTTTCTTCATCGTTTCTTATTTCTTGCTATTTTATTGTATTTTATTTTTTCTCTACCATAAACTTTATTCCTTGTTCATCTTCTTATACTCTAAAATCAAAACCCTAGCCCACCTAGTTTTGAGTGTAGGCAACCATCTTAGGGTTGTCCTACATAAGTTTTGGTATCAGAGCGAAGTTCTTGGCATGAAGGCATATGTAATTGAGGGGTGGAGCAACGTATGCAAACATGGTTGAAAACTACAATTTTTTTTATGCAACCATTGGGGAACATACCAAAGCTAAACGAAGAGGAGGATTGACGACGTACTAGCATCTTCCGAACTCGTGTTGCTTGACAAGGGAGACTATGTACTTTGATTATTGATGGAGGTAGTTGTTCCAATTTAGCTTTAGAGGAGCTTGTTAAGAAGCTTAATTTAAAGACAGAAGATTATCCAAATCCCTATAAAATAGTATGGGTAAATGACACATCTATTTTGGTGAATTCTTGTTGTTGAGTGATATTTAATTTTAGTAATAATTTTGAGTTATCAACATGGTGTGATGTTTTGCCAATGAAAGTTGCCTATATTATGCTTGGAAGATCGTGGCTTTTTGGTGAAAGGGTCCAACATGATTGATATGAGAACACTTACACACTTGTACGCAATGGGCATAAGAAGATCCTCTGTCCAATGAAGGAAATTGCACCACTTAAGCAACCAGAGGAAAAATTAGCACCCTTGAAACTAGAAGAGCCATCAAATACTCCTATTAAAAAGCAAGTCAAAGTTACTAGCAAGGAGAAAGAAATCATCAATAACGAATCTAGAAAGCAAGAGGTGATGGAACTGATCCTAGATCAACTAGTAGAAGAGCTCAAAGAAGTTGTAGAAGCTTTAGAAGAACTGATGCTTGACTTCCTAAGGCAAAACATTATCATGAGTGGTGGCAAAAATGAAGAATCTACTGAAATTTCTTTTGAATATAGGGAATTCAAGAATCTTATTCCTCCACAAGATAATTTACAAGAAGAGTCTGGGGAGCAACTTTCCACAAGTTTGTTGATGACATAATTATTTAAAAAACTATCAAATTGTTTTACAACATTGGAATTTTTTTCAAAGTTGGGTAATTGTCTTGCATGAAATTGAACAAGTTCAAGAGATCTTGATGTCTTGTTTTACCATGGTAAAGAGTCGGCGAAGAAAGAAAGGGTGGAAGGCATTGCTTAGGATTTCGATTGATCATGGAAAATCACTAAAACTTGAGGTCGAGTTTTTTTTCAAGTTGGGGGGAATTGATGAGTATGAATCTCTAGGATATGCATCAAGAAAGGGAATTTGTATTAGTTGCAATTAAAGTAGGATTACTATTGCTTGGAATTACATTAGGATTAATAAAATTAGTATTAATTGATAGTAAAATAGGATTAGTATTTATTAGAGTCAAATTAGGATTAGCTAATTAGGTTATAAGACAATTAGAATTAGAGTCATAATAGGTTATTAGAGTCCTAGTAGACTCTGGATTTCTTAGAGAAGCCTATAAATAGGCTAATTGATGTAAATCAAATGGATGAATTGATAGATAATAATATTATATTTTTTTCATTGGAATTAACCCTTAATGGTGAGACTCCATTGATTTTCTTCTAGGTGAGACTCCTAGAAAGCCTTTGTGAGACTCTAAGGTTTCTATATTTTCTTCATCGTTTCTTCTTTCTCTTTATTTTATTTATTTTTATTTTTTCTCTACTATAAACTTTATTCCTTGTTTATCTCCTTATACTCTAAAATCAAAACCATAGCCCACTTACTTTTGAGTGTAGGCAACCATCTTAGGGTTGTCCTACATCATGGTGACAATGAAATTTCACTGGTGCAAGGAGATTGAAGGGACGGAGATGAGACAAAGATGATGGCACAACAATAGCAGTATGAGGCTGAGGTTGTTCAACCCATGTTTGTTGTGGTAGTGAGAAGGCGACAGTGCAACCTTAGTGGCACGACGACAGGGTGAGGCTGAGATGAGGGTAGTGACATTGAAGAAACTCGTATTCGCTATGACGCACTCTCAGTTGCAAAAGGGGTGCGATTCTATCAAAAAGAAATCTTCAAAGGTTGACAATGAAGGTCGACACTAAACTTTGAACTTGGCAATGAAGGCCAAAGAAAATTCTTCTCTTCCTAGATTCACGAGCCTAGTGCTTTGATACCATTTAGAAGAGAGATAGAAATAATACAAGGTAAAAAATCCTTTCCTTAACTCTTTTCTATGCAGTGACTCACATATTTATGTACCAAAAATCGTAGCACCTAAATTAGGAACTTTCCCAACTCAACTACAACAAATCCCTTAGATGACAGGATTGCCTAATTCTCTCCACAAAATCACAACTTCCCTAATTTCATTCTTCCACAAAACTCCCTATCTTTGTTTGCTTGGTTATGGTAGGTGGGGAGGTTAATGTATGCTTGGGAAACAAACTTGAATTTTTAGGCAAATTGAATGGAAACAAAATGAAAATCCCTTGTTTAGGAGTTAATTTGGTATTGCTTAAACTTTTAGAAAAACCACTTTTAGTTATGCCAAAAGAATAATCAGTTGTGACATAAAGTAGTTGAGCATTTGGTAGACTATGGTTTTAAATGTGTTGAGTTTTAGAAGTAACATTTAAGCATTCAATATATTGGATGTTTGAATTGTTGGGAAAATGTGTAATGACCAAAATGGTAATGTTTTGAGCTTGATATATATTGTGGACCTAATTCTTAATAGCTTAAACATTTACTAATTTGGTAACTCAAATCAATTTCCCTCATTTTGATATAAAAATCAACTTTAATTAAATCATTCTACCACTTAAGAACCAATTCTTAATATTTTCCTTTTATTTTTTTCCTTTTTCTTTTTAGCCCATTAGGGTGCCTTAATTGGTTAAGGAGACTGCTAGGATTTGTGGTAGAGGCACATGGTCTTAGGTTCGATTCCTGCTACTGGTTGAACGCCTTGGATTACCTAGTGCTGGTTGTGGCTAGCGTGGTTAACATCTTGAGGTTTGGGTTCCCATGGAGAGTCCAAAGGCTTGGTCATGGAAGATTCCTTTGTTATTAAAAAAAAAAAAATCATTTTTTTTAAATTTTTTTATTTTTTTAAAAAGTGCTTTCATTTTTCTATTTAAAATGAATTCAAGCAATACATATTTATGATAATAGTTTTTTATTTTACATTTTGAGGATGAGTAGTATCAAGTATAAATCCCAAGAAATATTGCAATAAAAGAGTCTCAATCGACATTCAAAATCATATGCTTACTAATTGTGATATTGGACAATCAATAATTAATCTCAATATAAAAAAAATTGATCTAAAATGTCAAATTTTGGGGAAAAAATAAATAATATAATCTAAGGCAATATTATTTTATATAATAAAATTAAATAAAATATTTAATAGATTTAAAATAATTGCATTTATTTAATCTATAATAGAAGTTATGATATAATTTAATATAAATATTTAATAATATAATGTGGTACTTATTTATTATGTACAATATGAAATAATAATATTAGTAATGAAGAAATAAAAGGAAAAAACCCATTGACTAGTTGCTGATATTCTATTTAAAATTCAGTATTTGCTTGAAGTTGGTATTTTCACAAATTATTTAAGGTTATTTTGGATAACTAAAATATAAAATATATCCTAATTCTTGGAATATCACTTTTGAAAAGCTACCTCTTTCTTACTTCTCAAAATAGCTTCCAAAGTGGGTGGGATTCTTTGATAATCATGCTTCTTTTACTTTGATGAAAAATTATAAGAAAAGTGGTTCTAAGGGAAGTCTAGAATCAATCTCAAATGGGTTCTCAAAATTCCTATGTTTGTTTGGATAAGTATGTTACGTTTCACTGAATTAGTGGCATGGGATGGTGGAGATGCAAATTGATTTGATAATGGGTGTAGTGTTTGCAAGGGGGCAGCACAGTGATTGGTTATAGTTGCTGCAGTGGTGGTGGTGCACTGGCATTGGCAGTGTTTTGGTGGTGAGGCTTAGGGATGGCAACCACATGTCTTCCTGATTCCTCATGGGAGAGGATTTTGCAATGACACCTATTTAGGTGAAGTTGAAGAGGGGATTTGAAGCCTCCAAACCTGTTTTTCAAATTGTTATGGAAGTTACCTGATTGTCAAGGACTTAGTTGTTCACTAAGTTCGTGCGGCACTTAGGCAAGTCAAGACGCTTGATCTTGCTAAGTCAGCCTTGCTCTCCAATGCTTAGCTTGCTCGGCTAAGACACTCGCGACTCGGAAGCTTAAGAATCTTAGTAGGCAACTCTTTAAAGAATGGAAGTTTTCACTAACTCAAGGAAACCTTTACAAGTGCTTGGATGCTCACTTGCTTGGGTAGGAAGTGATTTGGGTGGTGCCTTGGCCAAATGAGGGCCTCACCTATTTATAGGTACCAATGGAACTCTCTGGAACCTTGGAGGGTTCCTTACAAATCAAGAATATTCTAGAACTCCCTACACTAATCTATGTACATCCTTATGTACAAGAAATCTCTAGAATTCTCTAGAAAGCCTTGGACTCCTCTCATGCCTTCCACCATAGTGTAGAGATGTGTGGACTTCTCTAGACATCTCTAGAACCTTCCATACTCTTCCCACTAATGGTTTAGTGTAGATGGCTCCAGGAGTCTCCAGAAGCTTCTTGGGTTCTATATAAGCCCATGGGGAGGGTCATTTGAAGCATCCTGTGACATGATGCACCAAATGATGGACCTTGGGATTCCAAAACCAAGCTCACCCATGTAAAACAGTACTTTAGCAACAAGATGAACACTAATAATTTTTGACATTTTTTTTAAAAGATTTATGCAATGATTTTATTTTTCATTTTCATTTTTTATTTTTAAATTTCAGAAACAAAATGGATTTTTATTTACTGTCCCTTGTTGCTATGTTGATGATATCAGTGACATGGTTGGCCATTAACACTGGGACTTGGAGCAATGAAAGAAAATGTTATGATTATGACACAAATTTTGATCCTTGTGATATGAATTTCTTTTTCCTACTGCTGTAATATTGTCATATACTGCATATTGTAGGAATTCCTCTTATGCTGAAACCTATTCACAGTTCTGAAAACATGGTGCAAGTTGAAGAAAGATCAATATTTTCTTCAGAATAAGAATATCATACTCATTTTAGGCTAATCAACACATTATGGAACAGTGCATTAGCTTCTTTCTTCTTTTAAATATTATGCATGTTCAATTCATGCAAAAATGCCAAAGCTTAGGGCCGTTACCAGTGTATCCTCTGAAAACCCTGGAAACAGGACTATGCAGGAAATGGATTTCAACTGCTTGTGAAAACTCAAATGTCTGAAATCATTATTATCAATTGGTGTTTATTATGGTATTATTGTCTATTTCAATATCTTCAAATGGAATTCTGTAAACTTAAGCATGACTGATGTATCCAATTTGTATTCTGCAGTTTAGGCTGGCCTATGTTGCTCCAGAGTCTAGAGTGGTTGGTGCCGGCGACTTAGTTGACCATCCAAAAAAAATTGCTATCCATTACCTTCATGGATATTTTTTAATTGATTTATTTATTGTTTTACCGCTTCCTCAAGTAAGTCTTTTCTCTTTCATGCTGACGTTTTCTTCTTGACCTCCTTTTGCTTTTGCTTTAAGTCAATTGATTGTTTCTTTGTGAACGATGATGTTTTTTCCTTGACATCCTTTTGCTTGAAGTTTTAAGATCCATATGCTCAATATTTTCACATTGTTTTAAATAAATAGAAATCTTGAAATTGACTTTGGTTTTTTAATGAGGATCTATGCTGATGTTTATTTTTCAGATAACTTTTAATTCATTTTGAGAGATTGAAACATTAATTACTAAATTGAAGGATGTACATGTAACTTTTAGTTTTTTATTTCAAATTCATCTTTCTTTTACTTCACATTAATAAATGTCTTCGAGTTTTTGATGGACCATTTATTGATAGACTGAACAAGAAGGTTTTGTGAGAAATTGTTTGTCTTAATTTTTCTCACACAACTTGGTACTTTTGTTTATTTTGTCATTGATGTTAAAAATCTTCTATTGAGAGTTAAGAGACAAGCTTGTCATGGCTGTCATGCAAAAACCTTTTGTATCTTTTGATTGCGTTCATGGTTGGGAATCTGTTTTCTAAATTTTTTTTCTCCATCTTTGAATCTTAGAAGTTGTCTTGATCTAAATTAAAATCAAGTAAGATTGGACTTCCATTGCTTGCGAAAAGAATCCAATGAGTTCCTTTTCCCTTGATTTTATACTTTTCTGGTATTCATGAACTTTAAATATAGTTTCCAGGTGTAGGGCATTTTCTTTAGAGAATCAAGAACTTGATATTTGATGTTTTTAAAATTCTATGAGAGTTTTTGGGATGAGCAGCTATCTAGTGTCTTTGCTTGCTGTAAGGAAAAATAGGGTTGAGAGAGGGGTCAAGGTTGACTCATGAAGTTGCACTCACCTTTTTCTCTTCTTCTTCTTCCTTCCATTTTCCATTCCTAGATCCTGCTAATTTTACTACTAGTCATGGGTCAATGTTATTATGGAGTTGAATCAAAGAATCCTAATCAGGGGCTACAGGAGGTTAGAAAACTCACTGATTACATCTGTAAAGATGCTGAAGTTGATACTGGTACAGTTGACCAGTAAGGAAAACCATATTCCCTTGGATCCGTCTCTTTTAAACCTTCCTATGATACTTTTCCAATATATATGTTGGTGTTCTAGAACGTTTTCTTGTAGTAGGAAAAGTACTGTAGGTATGCTTAAAAAGTGGCTCAGAAAAGATGAAACAAATGACCAAACTTCAAAGAAAATACACGGCTCTATTTGGGACTTTAAAATACTTTTGAATAGTGTTCTTAAGGTTGTTTAAAACACCAGCACAAAAGATGGAAATAACCTCCAGATTTGTGAATTTTACACAACTCATGTGCAGTGGAACCATCTTTGATAAAAGAATCAAAAGAAAAATAAGAATTGTACTTCAAAGATGCATGATGAAAACAGTATCCTAATCTACTTGTAAAGTTACTGGTTTTCTGTGAAATACAGGTCAAGGAACGAACTTCATATATAAACACACAAGCTTTAAACAAAATGCAAATAAGATATCAATGTTAAGCATGGAGAGTGAAACTTTACTTTTTATCAAAGAATCAATCTGAATAAAACATGAAATGACACAAAAAAATTAGAATTGTACTGGTCATACATTTTGCTGTATTAGGCAAAAGAATAATCAAATCAAGTGCCTAATCTAAAAAATAAGAACGACTTACATTTGGTAATATTGATTACTGCCCTTAGGCAGTCAAATCCTCTGTTCTTTGTCTTCAAGCCATCCTGGCTTATTTATCAACTCAATGCTTGTTTGAAGGTTTATGCTAATTTCCATACCCAGTAAATATTGAGATTCAAGGTTCTATCAACCCTTAATGTTTGGGGATGATGGAGATTAGGATTTTAATCTTTGAAACATCTAGGGATTTGGATGAGATGGAGGCTTGGAGTCACTCCTCCCTTCCTAGGGTTTTCTCATTAAATTCTTCTTGTTCATATGGCTGCCAAAGAATACATCTTTAAACAAAGGTCTAAAGACTTGCTATTTGAAACCCAATCATATTTGGTTCAGCAGCAAGCAAAATTGAGGAAATAGACCTGAAAGCCATAAAGCTCTCCAGCAGGCTGGAGTGGACTATGGTTGATAGAGAGCAAAACTACTGTTGGTTTTACCTCAATTTTTTTGCCTTCACTCCAAAGAAACAGAACATTGAAGGAAGATGCTATCCTCTGTTATCCATTATTAGAGAAGCAAAATTAAATGCTTGGAGAAAGGGCAATCCATGGCCTCTTAATCCTTATGAAGTTATTGGTATTTTTTTTTTTAAGCTTGGAATAAGAATTAACTCTAATATCGGTTGAAATGATATATTTAGGTTGATATTCAGAATTAGAATTAGGAGGTTGAAATTAAGTGTTCATTTGTATTCCCACGATTCTACAACATAATCTGATAGTTGAACTTACATAGCCCTTGGTATCATAAATATATTTCCATCCAAGCTTGGAAGAGACTTTGGAGATAGATACCTCAATGTGCAATCTATATTTATGCCATCTAAGTTCCCACTCTAACAAATGATGTTCCACTGCTCTGATACCATTTCAACCTAGGACATAAAACAATTCATAAATTAAAAGATAAATTCTGCAAATGAAATTTAAAGCATAAAATGAACACATAAATTGAACATAGAAATACAAAAATTGAATATGAAAATAAAACTTTATATTGAAATTATGCCTTGATATAAAGATGTTGAATCTTTGATTACAAGCTATTGACAACAAAGGGTTTTGATTACAAAGGAAAGCTTTTTGAAAGGAGAGGGATTACAAAAAGCTAAGAGAATTTTTTGGAACACTCTTGCTAGCTCTAATTGTCTTTTGTTTGCCTTTACCTTGTGATGAACTTGATGACTCTAATTATAGAGAAATTTGATGGACTGGAAACTTGTTGAAGTCCACGGAATTGAAACTTTTTTAAATCCATTGAATTAATGAAGTAGACAACTTGTCTTGTTGTAGCTCTTACATCTTGAAGCTTATAAGGAATCCTGAACAGTTCTTGGAATGATTTGATCTTTTATCTCATTCACATCACCTTTCTACTATTCACATCTTGTAAATTTTGTCTCACGTTTATATATATATATATTTTTATTTTATCCATAGGATATATATAAGGTTTGCATGGGCTATGAAAATAATTATCTGGATTCCCCCATAGGTCCACCATATAGGATTAATTTTGGGCCTACATATGAATCGTCTGAAAGAGTTGTCTTCATTTTCTTCATTATTATTATTATTTTTTATTAGAAACGAAGAAAAATATATTAAAAGAAGAAAAGATACAAAAGAAAGAAGAGATACAAGAGAAAGAGAAGAAACAATAGAAGGATGAGAGGTCCTTCCCACAAAAACAAAAACTGAACAAAAGAGAAATCACTCAACTTTAGAAAACTAAATACAAAGAAAAACCCCAACACTCTCAAACTTTTGAAACGCAAACCGCAGTCCAGTTGAGTTGTAAAACACTAAGAGGAACTCCACTAAAAGCTGCAGTACAAGAGGCTCAAAGAGAGGAATAGAAAAGAAGCAAGTCCCATAACATCTCTTCCGTTCTCCCCTTATCCTCAAAAATCCTATTGTTTCTCTCTTGCCACACCATCCATAACAAAGTAAGGCAAGCGATTTGCCAAAGTATCTTGCCTCTTAATGAATTCCTCAAACCTTTAAAAGCAATAACCATCATGTCCCTAATACTCCTTGGAGGGACCCAAGCCAACCTTGCTAGATTGAACAGCTTGTGCCAGAGTCCAATGGTAATAGGACAATGAAGAAAAAGGCGGTCGATCAATTCTCCATTTCCTTTGCAAAGAATGCGCCATTGAGGACAGAGGGATTTGTAGGGTCTTCTCAATTGCAACTTGTCATTGGTGTTTACCTTCCCATGTACTACTAACCAAGTGAGGCCCTTAACCTTTGAGGGGGCTTTTGAACTCCACAAAAACTTGGCCGGAAGGAACAAGATAGGATTTGAGACTTTTGACAAGGCCAAGAAAAAAGATTTCACTGAAAACAAGCTTGATGATGACAAAGACCAAGCTCTTGAATCTACCAAAGAAGGAGAGAAAAGCACTGAACTAAGGGAGGACATGATTCTCTAAAGTAGATCAATTTTTGTATCAGTAAGATTACGACAAAAATTAAAATTCCAAGACGGTGGAAAGGAATTGTCAAGGACATTTGAGACAGTGAGGTTTTTCACATAAATAACTTTATAAAGACCAACAAATTGAGAGCACAAAGTCTGGTTACCCCACCAAAGATCTTCCAAAAAACGGATTCTCTCCCCATTCCCCACCATTAGGCGGACAAAAGGGGAGAAATCCTGAAAAATCTGAGCAATAGTCTTCCAAGGACATCTGTGTAACCATAATTTTTCTTCATTATTTTGATTATCTCAAGGAGATTGGTGATAATTCATTATTTTGATTATCACTGATCTACTTGAGAGTTTGAATAAGTCCTTGTCGATATTGTTCCAAATCTGTAGCAACGGCTAATGAAACTTGACATTTTGAAGTTTATATTCTATTCTAATTTACCTTTATTTACGGCGAAAAGTTCTTGTCCTGTTTTTTCATAATATTGAATAGGGATTATTCTTTCTTGTATACAATTCATATCAACTCCTGAATCTACTAGTACTATTATTTTTACTTCGAAGTCTTCAACTATTAATCTTACATTTGTATATCTTTGAAAATTTATTTTAGATATTGTATTTATAAATGCTTCTATCTGAGTTTCTTTATCTAGGATTATGATTCTTGGATCAAATGTTTTAGCAAAATTTACTTGTTTGTATTGTATTAAACTTCTTATTTGTTCATTTTCTTGTTTTATTTGTTTGTTTTATTGTTTTAGTTGATCTATTTCCTTTTTTATTTCTTATATTTCCTCTTTCAAATCTTCAATAGTTATGAGTTTTTTAATTTTTTTAAATCTATTAAATATTTCATCATAGAGTATTGAGTTGGTCTAATTTCTTGAGTTTTATTTGTATTTTCCGTGAAAATTAAATTTGTTAAGTTTTGTAAATATTTTATTTGTCTCTTCATCATCTATTTTGTCTATAACATCAAAAAAATATTTGTTTATCCACTTTTGAAGAAATCATGCTCATTGTTTTGTTTTTATTTTGAATTTATTTATTTCTGTTGAGTTGTTGTTTTCTATTTTGTTTCTTTCTTTTTTTTCAATTTGTCAATTCACCTATCTCAACTTTCTCAATCTTTTCAACCTCTTGAATCATTTTGTCTATTGATGTTGATGTTTCTCCTACCACACTTGTATCCTTATCTTTTTGTTTTGTGTGTGTAGTAGATTCTTTTGGTACTTCATCATTTATTTCACATGTTTCAACTTTTTGACTTTTGTCACCACTTGTTTCACCCTTAATTATTTCACTTGATGGTTCTACTTTCTCCAATTTTTATACATTTTGTATTTCTTCCACAATAGTTCATAAATAAAAAAGGACATAAAACTGTTCATAAATCAAAAGATAAATTCTGAAAATGAAATTTAAAGCATAAAAGGAACGCAAAAATTGAATATAGAAACACAGAAATTGAATCTAAAAATAGAACTTTATATTGAAAATTATACCTTGATATAGAGATGTTGAATCTTTGATTACAAGCTTGTTGAAAATAGAGAGTTTTGAATACAAAGGAAAGGTTTTTGAAATGAGAGGGATTACAAAAAAAGCAAAGAGAATTTTTTGAAACACTCTTGCTAGCTCTGATTGTCTCTCGTTTGCCTCTGGCTTGTGATGAACTTGATGACTCTTACTATTTATAGAGAAATTTGATGAGCTTGAAACTTGTGGAAATCCACAGAATTGAAGCTTGTTGAAATTTACAAAATTATTGGAGTAGACAACTAGTTGCTTCTTAATTCAGAAGGACAGAAAAATTTTCCCATGTTAGAAAGCCTTTAGGCAAGCTTAAGAAGGAATAAATTCCTTTTACACCTTTTCTCCACTTTGTCTTCTTGTGAGAATAAATGAGAGTTACTTTTTTAAAATGAATTCTACTATTTGAAGACTTAATTTTTTTTTTTTACTGGATAAATACAAGGAGACAAGGGTATAAAGATTTGAAAGATACAAATGTATAAAAAGATTCTTCAAATCTTTTATCTCATCATTTCTAAGAGGTTTTCAAATTCTCTTCTAGCTTCCTTTTTTTTTTTTTTTTTTTTAACGTATTCTCTTTTGTACATATCTACAAGATAAGAGAATTGAGTTTGGAAAAGAAAAGCGACTTCATGGAAGTCATTTGTAGAGATGGTTTTTTGAATATTGTCTTTAGCAAGGAGTTTATGGTTAAAAGAACTATAAATCTCATAATCTAAATCTCTTGCAATCAATTTTTATCTCTAACAATGGATTTGTTTTTTGAGATTGAATTTACAGGGCCAAGGGGCCTCTGTACCAAACAAATGATGTTTTCTTGAACGGGCTTTGAGGAAGATGATATGTTGAGTAGGGTAAACTCCTCCATCGTTTGACCACTCAAGAGGTTTGCTTTCAATGATGAGTTCAACTAATTTAAATCCTTAGATAGAGGAATTTTAAATACATATTGCTAGTTTTCTTCCAAATCCATCAGTTTACTTAGGATTGGAGAAAACTAATTGATGAATTACCCCATAATCCATGAGGAGAGCAAGGGTTAACTTTATTGGCTTATTGTTAAACCTGAAGACTATTGGGTGATAGCTGTCTAGGTCAATGTTGGCCTTGCAAATACTATAAGTGAAGGTACACTTACAATCTTGCCTTTCTAATCAAACTTTTCTACACAAGGGATCGAGCTTTGGACACTCATTTTTGATGTTGCCATAATGAGATTGTCAAATAAAACTCATTCCTTGAATAAGAATTCCAAAAGTGCTATAGTCAGTAAGAAATTGCATTTTGTGTTCTTGCTTTGCTTCTCCTACAGCTTGGGCCTTTAAACTTATCATCTGTCTAAGGTCTTGACGAAGATTTAAAAATATTTGTTGATAAAAAAAAATCTTGCTTTTTAAAATTTTTGACTCTCTTTTGAAAGTTCTGGAAATTCATTTTAAAAATCATTTCGAAAGTGTTGAAGACTTTTTGAATGAGGATTTTTTAAAAATATAGCTTTTGACTCTTCTTCACAAATTTTTCTTTGTTTCTTGCAATTGAAAATTTCAAGATCTATATCCATTGGGGTGCAATGTCTATCAAAACTTGAAGCATTAAAAGATTTGTCTAAATTATCATTCATTTGTTTAAAACAAAAAGATAATGCATTTAAAACTTCTAACTTTTGAATATCACTTTGTGCATTCCAGAATTTGTCCAAAATGCATTTCTATGATCTGTCTAAATTTTTCACATCTTTATGAATCCGAAATGACATTACTTTTAAGAAATACTGGAAGAGTAAATTTCCTAAAATTAATCCATTCTTGCTCCATCGTAAGAAAAAAAAATTAAATGTTAGTATAGTTTTTGACACATCTTGTATTTATCTAGTAATAACAAAAAAAAAAAGCATAGATACATATGGATGTAAATTTGAAAAAAATAAAAAATCAAGTCTTCAAATAATAGAATTCACTTTAAAAAAGTAACTCAATTCTCTCAAGAAGACATGGAGAAAAGGTGTAAAAGGAATTTATTCCTTTTGAAGCTTACCTAAAGGCTTTCTGACATGGAAAAAATTTTCACCGTCCTTCTGAATCAAGAAGTAGTCAATTGTCTACTCCAATAATTTTTTAAATTTCAACAAGCTTCAATTCTGTGTATTTCAACAAGTTTCAAGCTTGTCAAATTTCTCTATAAATGGAGTTATCAAGTTCATCACAAGGCAGAGGTGAACGAGGGACAATCAGAGCTAGCAAGAGTGTTTCAAAAAATTCTCTTTGCTTTCTTGTAATCTCTCTCATTTCAAAAACCTTTCCTTTGTAATCAAACCCTTTATTGTCAACAAGCTTGTAATCAAAGATTCAACATCTTTATATCAAGGCATAATTTTCAATATAAAGTTCAATTTTCAGATTTAATTTATGTGTTTCTATGTTCAATTTTTGCGTTCATTTTATGCTTTAAATTTCATTTTCAGAATTTATCTTTTGATTTATAAACTGTTTTATGTCCTTTTTATTTATGAACTGTTGTGGAAGAAATACAAAACGCATAAAAATTGGAAAAAGTAGAAACATCAAATGAAATAATTAAAGGTGAAACAAGTAGTGAAGAAGTCAAAAAGTTGAAACATGTGAAATAAATGATGAAATACCAAAAGAATCTACTACACACACATACAAAACAAAAAGATAAGGATATAAGTGTGGTAGGAGAAACATCAACATCAATAGACAAAATGATTCAAAAGGTTGAAAATATTGAGAAAGATGAGATAGGTTCCTATCAAAAAAAGATGAGATAGGTGAATTGACAAAAAATTGAAAAAAAAGAAACAAACAAAATAGAAACAACTCAACAGAAATAAATAAAATTCAAAATAAAAATAAAACAATGAACATGATTTCTTCAAAAGTGGATAAACAAATATTTTTTTGATGTTATAGACAAAATAGATGATGAAGAGACAGAAAATATTTACAAAACTTAACAAATTTAATTTTCACGGAAAACACAAATAAAACTCAAGAAATTAGACCAACTCAATACTCTATGACGAAATATTTAATAGATTTAAAAAAATTAAAAAACTCATAACTATTGAGGATTTGAATGAGGAAATATAAGAAATGAAAAAGGAAATAGATCAACTAAAAGAAGAAAACAAACAAATGAAACAAGAAACTGAACAAATAAGAAATTTAATACAATAAAATTTTGTTGAAACATCTAATCCAGGAATCATAATCCCAGATAAACAAACTCCGATAGAAGCATTGATAAATATAATATCTAAAATAAATTTTCAAAGATGGTATACAAATTTAAGATTAATAGTTGAAGACTTCGAAATAGAAATGGTAGCACTAGTAGATTCAGGAGCTGATATGAATTGTATACAAAAAGGAATAATCCCTACTCAATAATATAAAAAAACAGGACAAACTTTTTGCCGCAAATAAAGGTAAATTAGAAATAGAATATAAACTTCAAAATGTTCATATATGTTAAAATAAATGTTGTTTTAGAACTCAATTTATGTTTGTACAAAATATGACTGAACCTTTAACTTTAAGAATCCCTTTTATTGCATTACTTTACCCTTTTCAAGTAAGTGATGAAGGTGTCCAAACTACAATACTAGGAAACACTATATTTTTCCCTTTTATATATCCATTAACTAAAAAAGAGATACATCAAGTCTAAAGTGATTCAATAAACAAAAAGATAAATTTAATTCAAAGAAAATAAGCTCACATAAGTTTTTTATTAAAAGAAATTCAATATAAGAAAATAGAAGAACAACTTTTAGAAGATAAAGTCGAAAAGAGGAAAAAAAGAAATTCAAGATCTTTTTCAAAAAGAAATTTGTTCTAATCTTCCAAATGCTTTTTGGTCAAGAAAGAAACATGAAGTGAGTTTACCATATAGTCAATTGATGAGTCCAAAATACCCACTAAAGCTAGACCTATACAAATGAATGAAAAACTTCTAGAATATTGTAAACAAGAAATTGATTCATTATTAAAGAAGAAATTAATTTGACCTTTAAAATCTCTTTGGAGTTGTGTCGCTTTTTATGTTCAAAATATTGTTGAGCTAGAGAGAGGTGCACGTAGATTAGTCATTAATTATAAGCCTTTAAACAAAGTATTATAATGGATAAGATACCCTATTCCTAATATACAAGATTTACTCAAAAGGCTTCATAGTGCAGTAATTTATTCAAAATTTGATATGAAATCAGGATTTTTGCAACTACAAATTAAAGAACAAGATAGATATACAAAATTGCTTTTACAATTGCTTTTGATCATTATAAATGGAATGTTATGCCTCTTGGTCTTTAAAATGCCCTTTTTGAATTTCAAAATATTATTAATGATATTTTCAATTCATTATTGGTATGCATTGACGATGTTTTATTATTTTCTAACTCATTAGAGAAACATTTTGTGCATTTCAAACTTTGATTTTGAAATTGAATTTATCAAAGGAGAGTTGAGTTCCTTTCCTGACTTCCTTATTCGGGAGTTTTTGCAAGGTAAGGATTCTCCACCCTAATGGGTACTCCCGTTAGGAACCAACTTCTTTCATCATCTAAGAAAACAAAAATTTCATATGTCATGACTTCAAATCTCTAAAATATCCATCCTTCTTTTCCTTTAGAAACCTCAAATTCCTTTCAAGTCCCAAGTCCAGACTTTCCTCTTCTTCAGCCTTCAAAAAGCTTTATTCAAGCTTCAAAATCAACTTACAAGAGCTTTCTTGTTCAAAGTCAATCCAGTCCTAGTACTATTTCAACACTTCCTTCTTCCTCTTTTTTTTTTCCAAACAATCAATATTTCAGAAAACCCAAAACATTAGAAATTGCTTTCATTGAGCTTGAGTTCAATTTTGAAGAAATTCATAGAATGCTTCCTTATATCTTTCCTCAAGGAGTCAACTTTAATTCAAATGATCATTTGAAAACCTATCAATTTTATGAGTTTATCTTGGTTGATACTAATTCAATCAAGATTACTCATAATATTAATAGAAACAATCCTCAGAGAATTACATTCTCCAAATGTCAAATTCTTAGAGTCATGACCATTGCTGATTGGAATAAAAAACCCTTCACTTACGAAGTTTTTCGTCAACCTTTCCATCCCATGAGCTTCAACTATGTAGACTATATGGATGTTTGGTACAATATGTTTTATTTACATAGTTATCAGCATTCATGGTTTATGCAATTTTCAAGAGGTCGTAATGCCAAATTTCCTGCTTGGTTTGAAAAATAGTGGAATTTCTTTGGTCTACTTGAGACATTATTTCCTTTAGAGATTCAAGAAAAATTCAACTTCTACAAGAGTAAGACTTCAACTCAGTCTATTACTCAACCGAGACTCTTGACTTTCTGCTCCGGATTAAGAATTGTATGGATTCTTAGTTGGAATTTTATCAAGAAACAAGAGCAACCACTTCCCTTCCCCCCTTTCTCTCTCCAGAGAATTCAACATCAAATGGTGGGACAAATTTAATCAAGAGTTCGTGTGTCAACAAAAGATTTTACAAATAATTTCAAGACCAGGATCATCAAATTCAAAAAATTTAGCAAGTTCCTCGCAAAGGCTAACTCAAACACAGTTTCTAACTATGAAAAGCAAATGTCAAGTTTCATTAGCAGTTGCTACAAATCTAGAACAATATCAGCAAGGACTTATTCAAACTCTCAAGCAGTTCAGTGATAATCATAATAGTGAAGAAAATGAAGACATAGCCTTTTCAGATGATTCATACGTAGACCCAAAATTAATCCTATATGGTGGACTTATGGGTCAATCTAGATAATTATTTTCATAATCCATGTAAACCTTGTATATATCCTATGGATAAAAAAAAAACGTGAGACAAAAGTTACAATATGTGAATAGTAGAAAGGTGATGTGAATAAGATAAAAAATCAAATCCTTCCAAGAATTGTTCAAGAACCCGGATAAGCTTCAAGATGTAAGAGTTGCAACAAAACAAGTTGTGTACTCCAATAAATCAGTGGATTTCAACAAGTTTCAATTCTGTAGACTTCAACAAGTTTCAAGTTCATCAAATTTCTCTATAAATAAAGTCATTAAGTTTATCATAAGGCAAAGATGAACGAGAGACAATTAGAGCTAGCAAGAGTGTTTCAAAAAATTCTCTTAGATTTTTTGTAATCCCTCTCCTTTTAAAAACCTTTCCAGTGTTCAATTTCTCTGTTCATTTTATGCTTTAAATTTCGTTTGCAGAATTTATCTTTTGATTTATGAACTGTTTTATATCCTGAGTTGAAATAATATCAGAGCCAAGTTCTACTTAAGAACTGAGTGATATTACAACTTGGAACAGTCTGTAATCACCGATTTAGTCCTAAGTTAGTTCAAATTGAATTTTTTGTGAACGGCTTGGTTAACCTGGATAGCGGTGTTTGAAGGACAAAAGGAGTGTAAGTCCTGTGTTGATCTGCTTATGGTGATCCCTGTTCATAAGATTTTTTGAATTAATAAAGGGTGAGATTGTGATTACTTTTTGTAACAATGAGTAGTATTATGAAGGAATTAAGTAGAGCTAGTTCATCCAGATCTCTTAAGATAGAAAGTTCTGCATCTTATAATTCTGCATACAATTTAGACAGTGCATATAATCTAGCTAGTTACTCATGTAAGTTAGACGAATTTGCAAAATTAGATAGTTCTTCATCTATATTGGAAAATCCTGAAAATATTGAAGATTCATTAGCTGCATCATACAATCAACATGATAAAAATTTAGAGTCATCATCCCATCACATAAAGTTTAATAACTCAAAACTAGGCATAGAAATGACTCAAATTGAAAATCAATTGAATTTTTTTTCAAATTTGTCAAACTTTGTTCCAAAAATTCCTATTTTTGAAGAAGAATTTGAGTCAACACTTCCTACTCATTTTGATAATCCTCCTTCAAACATAAATATTATTAGAAAACGAAACATTAAGAGAAAAACACATCCTTTTGTTCTCGATGTAGAATAGATTAAATTAGATTATTTTTCTCCTTATAATATTGCTAGAAGAAACTATTTTAAACAACTTCCCCCTCAAGTAAGAAATGCTTTAAGAAAACAATAAGAAAAATATATGCAACAAATTAAAATGACAATCCTCTTTTTCCACTAGTTTTTCGAATTTAGGAAACCCTTTTAAAGAATTGCAACATTAATCACAAAAAGAAGCAATAGAAAATTCTCCACATAATAAACAAATTTTAAATCAACAAATTCTCATTGTCTAATTTGAGTAGCACATGGAAACATAAGCATTCATAATATCCTTAGTGGACATTCTTGAAAGTTTGTTATTGATTATGCAACTAAGGGTTTGACTTAGATGAATTATTTTTTTGCTTTTTATTATTGGTGACATTCCTTTTTCCTTTCTTTAATCCTCCCCTGTTTGCGTTTTTTTTTTTTCTCCTAAGTTTCATATAAATTTTAGATTTATTAATAAATATAGTTATTTTAGTTTGACCAAGAACTGATTCACTCTCATCTTTAGACTCGACTTTTTCTTTAGAAGAAGCATTTAAGATTGATCCTTTAGATCTGTTTGATGAGGGAAGAGTCATCTTATAAGTCCATAGGGAAAGTACCAACTCATTGACGCCCAAGTTATCTATATTTTTTTTACTTTCTTTTATAGTAGTTACTTTAGGCCTCAATCTCTCAAGAAAAGTTCTCAACTTTTTTCCTAACCACCTTAGAATAAAAAAAAAAAAAAATTCACCTAAGTTAAAACATGAATTCATAATATCGCTTATTTTAGTATAGAATTTAGAAAAATTTTCATCATCATTTATTCTCTAGCAATTAACATTTAGAGCTTAGATAACTTCATTATACAAGTGTGTTAATGTGTTACGACCAATATATCCCAGACCTACTTAGCATATTTACATGTCACTATCCGTCTAAATTCTTCATGATTTACATCATTTAAAATACAATAAAGTGCCTTGGCATTAGTTTCATTACCTTTGTTGTTAATCTTATCCCACTCTTACTTTGGCTTAGTTTCACTTGTTGATCTTCCATCCTTATCCACAAAAGTAGGAGGTAACCATTCATATTCCATCATGTTCCAAACAAACTCTCGTTGTGCTAGGGCTTAGTTTCGCCAATTGATTTTTCATTCTTGTCCATGGATACGAGAGGTAACCATCCATATTCAATTGTGTTCTGTAATTCAACAAAGGTATTTGGAGAAATTACTATATGTTTATTAGAGGAATAATACACATATATGTACAATTGAGAGTCCTAAATTAGGAAGGTATTATCCCTAAGAATAAGCCTACAAGAAAGGAAACAACTTAATTATGGTAAGTACAGATATATATATAGCTAACACTCCCCCTCGAGCTGGAACATAGATCTCGATCATGCCCAGCTTGTTACAAAAGTACTCAACTCGAGTTCCATTTAAAGCTTTTGTAAAAATATCCCCAAGTTGCTCTCCAGTCTTCACATAGCCAGTAGAGACTAGATTTTCCTCAATCTTTTCACGAATGAAGTGACAATCGACCTTAATATGTTTGGTTCTTTCATGATAGACTGGATTCGCAACAATATGAAGAGCGGCTTGATTGTCACACCAAAGCTTCGTTGGCATTGTGCACTTCATTCCCACTTCACATAAGAGTTGATGTATCCATATGATTTCACAAGTAGCTTGTGTCATGGCCCTATACTCAGATTCTGCACTCGAACGAAATACAACACGCTGCTTCTTACTTTTCCAAGCCACTAGATTCCCACCAAAGAACACACAATAACCTGTAGTGGATCTTCTATCAAACTTAGAACCTACCCAATCCGCATCAGAAAAACACTCAATGCGAGTGTCCCTGACTACTGTATAGTATGCCTAGACTAGGAGCCCTCTTTAGATAGCACAAAATCTACTCTAAAGCTGCCCAATGCTTTACTGTAGGTGCAGATGTGAACTGACTAACAACACTTACTGCATATGCAATATCTGGTCGCATCACGGTGAGATAATTCAGCTTCCCAATCACTCTCTGATATCTCTCAGGATTGTAGAAGGGATCTCCATCATCTGGCATAAGCTGTACATTAGGAACCATCGAGGTAGTATATGGCTTTGCTTCTATCTTACCAGTCTCTTCAAGCAGATCAAGCACATACTTCATCTGTGATAAGAACATCCCTTTCTTGCTCCTTGATACTTCTATTCCCAGGAAATACTTCAGTTCACCCAAGTCCTTTGTATGAAACTTGGAATTCATGAATGCCTTAAGATCAGAGATTCTTGCATGATCATTTCCTGTAATAACTATATCATCGACATAAACCACAAAAGTATGATACTAACAGCTGATTTCTTGTAGAAAACGGAATGATCTTTCTTGCTCTTGTTCATGCCAAATGCTTGAATCTCCTTAATTGAATTTTCCAAACCAAGCACGGGGACTCTGCTTCAATCCATGGAGAGCTTTTTTCAGACAACAAACCTTCCCATACTCCCCCTGAGCAACAAACCCAGGAGGTTGCTCCATATAGACTTCTTCTTCTTCTAGATCACCATGAAGAAAAGCATTCTTGATGTCTAACTGATGTATCATCCACTTATGGGAAGCAGCAATAGAAATAAATAGTCGAACTGAATTCAGTTTGGCAACTGGAAAGAAAGTATCAGAATAGTCTACTCCATATGTCTGAGCATATCCTCTAGCTACAAGCCTAGCTTTCAGTCATGCTACAGAGCCATCAGGATTAACTTTTACCGCAAAGACCCACTTGGAGCCAACAACTTTCTTTCCTTGAGGCAAATCAACAAGTTTCCGTGTATGATTGTCCTCCAATGCACGGATTTCTTCAAGCATTGCATTCTTCCAACCAGGATGATTCAGGGCCTCTGTAACAGTTTGAGGTGCTGAAATAGAATCTATAGAGGCTAAAAAAACACTCGAGGAAGATGACAGGTGATTATAAGACACAAAGTTAGCAATGGAATAGGTAGATTTGCATTGTCGTTTACCTTTTTGAAGGCTAATGGGAAGGTCGAGATCACTGGAAGGATTAGATGACGAAGGAGCTAGTGCAGGACACGTGTCTGTTGCCACTGGGCACCGAGAGTACACCTGTACAATTGGTGATTTGACTGGAGCAGGAGGAACATCAACAACAGTACCCAAATGAGCAAGAGATACATCAGAATCAACCATACTTGATTGCCCAACAGTTGGTCTTGAATTAACCACTTGATACACAAGCCATTCTTCATCCTCCTCTTCACTTGCAGAACTTGTGGGTGAAGAGAAAAAGGATGTGTCTTCTGAAAACACAACATCCGTTGATACTAGATACTTATTGAGATAAGTTGAAAAACATCTATAGCCCTTTTGCAGTCTTGAGTACCCCAAGAAAACACACTTTAACGCCCTAGGATCAAGTTTAGTAACAGAAGGCCTTGTATCTCTAACATAGCATGTACATCCAAAAATTCTTGGTTCAATTGGAAAGAGTGATTTTTGTGGATGTATTACTTTGTATGGAATATCACCTTTAAGCACTACAGTGGGCATACGGTTGATCATAAAACAAGTTGTGGAAAGTGCATCAGCCCAAAATTGTTTCGGAACTTGCATCTGAAACATGAGTGCACGAGCCGTCTCAAGTAAATGGCTGTTTTTTCTTTTAGCAACCCCATTTTGAGAAGGAGTATCAACACAAGATGTTTGATGAAGAATCCCATTGTGATTCATGTAGTTCTGAAATGAGTTAGACACATATTCTTTTCCATTATCCCTTCTTAATATTTTCACAGACACATCATATTGGGTTTTAATCTCAGCAGAGAATGCACAAAAATGTGAAAATACTTCTGAACGATTCTTCATAAAATAAATCCAAGTCATTCGAGAAAAATCATCCACAAAGGTAACAAAATATTGAAACCCAGTTTTAGAAGTAACAGGACAAGGACCCCAAACATCAGAATGTACTAACTAAAACAAAGACTCAGCCCGTTTATTAATCCTTGGGCCTAAAGAACTACGATGGTGCTTCGCAAAATGACACGACTCACAATCTAATGAAGGCAAATTATCAAACTGAGGACATAATTTCTTCAACACCGGTAGAGAAGGATGTCTTAATCGACAATGAGCTTCAACAAGAGAGGCGGTACTGACACACGCAATTGGTCGAGGTAGCCACTCATCAAGAATATAGAGCCCATCAGATACATGTCCTTTACCAAATGTTCGTTTCGTCATAAGATCCTGAAACACACAATGATTAGGGAGAAATGAGACACTACAATTCAGATGTTTGGTAAGTTTACTGATAGAGATTAAGTTAAAGGCCAAATTTGGTAAGTTTAACATAGAAGATAAAGTAATAGAAGATGTTGGTTTCACAGTCCCAGACTCTTTAATCTCATAAGTAGAACCATCAGCAACAGTAACAGGAGGAGCAGAATGTGTTCTGAAGGTAGAGAAAGTTTTATGATTACCTGTCATATGATATGTGGCACATCCATTTGTTTGAAGAGGAGACAAGACATGTTTTACCTGACTCTGCCAGAGCACTAACAGGAGTAGATGCTTTCAGTGCTTCCTGATACTGTGAATATTTAGCAAACTCTTTTGCTGTCATTGTGACGATCTTGTCTGAGGAGTCTAAAGATGTAACAGTATTAGATGTAGCAACATTGGCAGTTTGATTTCTCCGATTTCAATTTTGCAATTTCTTGCAGTTCTTCTTGGTATGGCTAGCCTCATGGCAGTAAAAACACACAATGGTACTTGAATCATTGCCACGATTTTCAAATGCCCTGTTTCCGCCCCCTGTTATTCACTCTCCTTGCATTCTCTGCATTTCCTCCTTTTGCAGCAAGAACATTGGTGTGCTGAGAAGACGGGACATTCTCAGTTCGTAGAACTCTACTAAACACTTCCTGAAGGGAACCGATGTTAGAACCAGAAAGAATATGAGATTTTGCAGTCTCAAACTCAGATGAGAGACCGGATAAGAAACTCATAACAACCATCTGTTCCCTTCGAGCCTGTTGTACTCTAACATCCAGACTGAAAGGCATAAGTGCATTCAATTCCTCATATACCTTCTTGAAGTGCATAAAGTATGCAATGAGGGATTTAGCTCCCTTCTCAGGACAATGGAAGGCATTCCATACATCATACATCCGAGATACATTTCCTTTTCCAGAGTTAAAAAAAACCTAGATAATCCATTAGCTCTTTAACAAATTCACAATGACTCAGCAGACCAACAATATCACTATTAATAGAGTTTTTAATCTGCAGAAATAATCGTGCATCATCTTGCATCCAAAGTTTTCTAGTGTTATCATTAGGAGGTTCCTCAGTCAAGTGGTCATCTTTAGCAACACTTCTCAGATAAAATTTGATCGTCTTGCTCCATTCAATATAATTAGACCCATTTAATTTGTGTTTAGTTTTTTTTGACACAACAGGCACTATATCAGCAATAGGATTCTTATTCTCTTCCATGGCAATAAAATTCAATCTCCAAAGTAATTTTACCCCCAGATAAGAGCAGCCCAAACCAAAAATTGCAATTCACCATAGCAAGAAGAAAGAAAGAGACAAGTACCTCTTGTAGACCAAACAGAAATAGTAACAGAAACACCTGGAATCCCAAGAACAGAATCTCACAATCCAAATCTCACAACCGCAGGGGTGGGGTGCTCTTTGTTTTTTTTTGTTTTTTTGTCAAGGGTTTGATGGTTGAATCTGTACCTTGTGAGGGCGAAGAGAGGCAAGGTTTAGGCTCCAGTGGTTTACGGGAAAATAGGCTTTCTTTGAAGCCAATCAATAGTCCGATGGGAGGTAGCGACGAAGGTGATGATGGGAAAGGTAGAAGAGCAGTATCTATAGCGTCTGTGGATTACAGCGAAGAATTCAAGGGCCAAAGAGATAGCATCGTCGAACGAATTTATACACCTGTGGTTTCGCGATGCCTGAACTGCGATCGCGATCGTATTCATAAGCCAAATGGTGATCGGTCTGTGAAGGAAAAGATGGATCAGTTGCAAGACGAGTCCTAGATTGAGAAACAAAGTCAGTGGAGAGGGATAGAGATGGATCAATCGATGAAGAGCAGTACTTGTGGCAAGATTAGAATGCAAGATTAGCAGCAAAGGGTTGGGTTGTTCAAAAGCTTTCAAGGGTTGGATGAGAGCTCGCCTTGATGATCAGGGTGACAGAGATTCCAACAAGAATAAGACTTGGAACCTCAAGAACGAGATCATCGCACCACACACTGGCCGAAAAACGGGATTGCGATGCCAATGGAACTGGTCGGAGGTCAAAAGAAGCTGCCACGCTCCTCCACACGCCGGCGCGTGAATTGACGCGTCCTACTTCTCAGGGCGCGTGAGTTTCACATGTTCAGCTTCCAGTCGCCGGACTTTAGGTACCGGCTGATCCTGACACTGCGCTTCCCCCTCCGAAGGCAGTGACACTACCAGGTTACTCTCAGGGCGCGTGAGACTCACGCGTTCAGCTTCCAGTTGCCAGAGGCTTTAATTCCATGTAATTCAACAAAGGTATTTGGAGAAATTACTGTATGTTTATTAGAGGAATAATACTCATATATATACAATTGAGAGTCCTAAATTAGGAAGGTATTATCCCTAAGAATCAGCCTACAAGAAAGGAAACAACTTAATTATGGTAAGTACAGATATATACAGCTAACATGTTCCAAACACTCTTTCCTTGCATTATTAGGAAAAATGCCATTCTGACCTACTAGTGAAGGTAGTTTATTCCCATAAAAAAGTATAGGATAATTGATGGAAGATTAATTGATGGAATATCTAACTCAAATAAAGGATAATTGATGAAGGATCTAACTCTCTGTAATTTTATAATTCAAGAATCAAATAGCAAGAATCGCAATTTTTTTTTTTTTTAAATTTAACTTGCTTTGTTACCAATTTTTAAGTTATATTCAAAATTTCTAAATTATCAATTAAATAAATAAGAGATAATAGAAAAATAGTTGGCACAAAGTAACATCGGATATACATGAAAAAATCACTTACAAAGTCTCCTAGAACTTTATAGGTGTTATAATATACTAAATATAAAAAGAAGGTATATAATTTTACCTAATTTGAACGCACCTACTCCCATGGTTCTTATATTGATCAACATCTGCACTTGTCTTTCACTTGCATGATTTGACTCCTTATGTTCCTTAATAGATTACTTGAATCCCATGCTTAGGCTAGCGGTTCGATGCACTATGCCATTCTATCAAAAGGACTTCTAAGAAAAGTTTTTGCAAGCTCTTCAGAGTTAGGAGTGCTAGGGTAAAACAATGGCTATGAGATTACGTGCATACCATCATAGTCTAAAGATTTTGTTTTTATGTTAAAACCCTAATTGGTTGTTTGGAGAAGGTTTTCTCAAAGCTAATTTACAAAAAAATCTGATAAAAACCTTAAAATCATTTAAAAAAAATTATTTAGTGGGTTCAAACTGCTCGCAAGGGGGAGTTTGAACTTTGTTTAGACGTTTGAACATCTATCAAGAGGATGTTTGAACCTCTGTCAGCAGGACGTTTGAGCCTCCCTCAGGAGTGAATCCCCCTAACAGAATGTTTGAATGTCTACCCCTTTTTGCTTCATTTTTCCGCATGTTCATGATTTTTTTTCTCTGATTTTCCATAGCCATTGAACTTGCCACAATACTTCCAATACATACATACCTCAAATGAATTCAACTCTCGAGCAGCTTGAAATTGACTACAACTGTTGATACTATTCTCTTTGCAAAAAAAAAAAAGAAGAAAAAAAAAGTAAAGAGGATAGAAGGAAAAACTGCTAGAAAAACTATTGAGAATAACCATTGGCATTTAGAAATTAAAATTATTGTGTTAAATAGGAAACAAGAATTGTGTTACTGAAAAAAAAAAAACAAAAATGGAGGATGAGCTATTTTTAAAGAAAAAAGAATGAGAAATCACAAACCAAAGGCAAAAAGAGTTTGAAATTTAATAAGTTCAGAAACCCTATTTGTTACCTAGTTGGAACAAAGAGGCTTCATGCTTCATGCTCTGCCAATACATCCGTTACTTGGTTGTTTACTTGGGGCATCACTGCTGTGAGCATCCCATCTGTATTAAGATATCAAAGATTTTGCAAATCCAAGGATCCTATTTGCAAGCACTCTTCTTTCATAAGATATGAGATTGGGTGCATCCCCTTCCACAAGAAGGCATTAATCCCTAAAATCTTCACCATGGACAAACAGTCCCACGGGCTAGATTCTTTGACATAGGAGTGGAAAATTCAAATTCTTGGACTACTGAAATTTCTTTCAATATCTTTTGGAAATTTAGGCCCCCCTTTTTTTTGTTAACATTAGCTTTACTTTAGAAGTAATACCATAGAGTTTATTAAAAATGTTGGTTGAGTTCAATAAGATCAAAGAGCTTTGATAGAAGCAGGAGCAGACCCATGGAGATTTCTGACATTCCTAACCATGTAAAGGAGTTATTGGAAGAAGGTTTATTATTATATTCCGTTTGTGTAGTGGAGGCCAGAAAATGACTTATCTAGTCGTGTATGTGCAAGTGCCTGTGAAAGTGTATGTTATAATGTTCTAGATTTACTTATTGCTTGGAAGTGTATTTTATAACATTCTTGATCAACTTATTCTTTAACATATAATTGCTTGTATAACATTGCATGGAATATGCATCTTCAACTTAGTTTTGTATAATATTTCATGGAATAGTTATCTGTAGCACTGCATTGATATATTATCATACACTGATAGTAGCAAGAACAAGCTCATCATAAATAATTTCCTTCAATTGACTGCAGATCATGATTTTGCTGGTCCTACCCATGTCCTTGGGATCATCTGATGCAAATTATGCAAAGAATCTTTTACGCACAGCAGTTCTTGTTCAGTACATTCCCAGGTTGTACAGGTTTCTCCCTTTCCTCGCTGGCCAGTCTCCAAGTGGTTTCATATTTGAGTCAGCATGGACGAATTTTGTTATAAATCTTCTCACTTTTGTGTTGTCTGGTCATGTCGTGGGATCATGCTGGTACCTCTTTGGTTTACAGGTGGGTGGAGGTCATTATTACATAGAAAGTTTTTTGTTGAGCTTTTCTTTCTTTTCCTCTGTTTTCCATTTCTTTCTGTTTCTGGAAGTTCCTCTAGATTATATCATACTTGTTATGTTATGCATCTCTACAAATGTTTAGTTGTTGAAGTGTCCAAGATACCTCTTCAACAAGAATTATTACCTTCTATAAAGGAGGGAATGCAAGCATAATTCAATACTTAACAAACAATTTATGTGAGTTAATCTAAACAAAGTATGACTATGTTTTCCCACAACTCTTGTCAAGGAACATCCCTATCCCATATTGTTGCCAAAGTTGATTCAGTAATTTAGGAGGTGCATTTTGACCTTTAAAAATGTTTCACTTTTTTTATTACATTGTATGATTTTAAAAGAGTAAATTTAACTAAATATGTAGCGAAAAGATAGATCTCCAAGCAAACACTACCAGATATAATAGGGTAGATGGAGGTTTGTCCAGACTATTAGTGAATTCATGAACTTTTGAGGTTCGAGTTCATGAATTTTGATTGCTGTGTTGCTTGAAAAACCAGAAATTGCTAAGCTAGAAAGGTGCATATCTCTTACCACCATTTTGCAAACCTAGTTTTGTGGTTTGATTCATATCCTTTTTATGGAAAGGCAACAATAATTGTTGTGTGTGTGCATAGTAATATACTTTTCTCTTCTAATATGAAGAAATTTTCTTATAGAAAAATTGAAATCAGCATCACAAAAGCTTCCTATCAAAGGCACCTTATGTTTAACTAAGAATTTTACTTTGATTAATACGAAAAGCATAAATATTGTCAAGAGTTTTCCAAAAGCTAAGTTAAAAGTTTAAAACTAGCCCTCTTCATCCTAAAGGGGAAGTCAAGATTTCAAGAGGTCTTAAAGAACAAACAAAAATGGTAGCAGAAAAGTTGTTGACTCCAAAACTTCCTCATACAGAGGGAAGTATGTGGCTCTATTGTGATCAATGATTAACTGAATCTCCCAAGAAACTCTCCTATCTACATACACACACAGATGCCTGCATTCAAGGATCTTTCATTAAAATGAAATCCAGGCCCTTGAGACTGATGCATTCATCTAATTTTTGTCTTCAAATCCACTACTTGGGCCATGGTATAACCTGAAGGCGTGGAAACAAGAATTTAAAAGAATTTTTCTGGAATATTCTGCAATTTCCTAAAATTTTTAAAATTACCTAAATTATTAGATTGGTGCTAAATTTCTAAGCATATAAGATTTTTCAGCCCTTGAATCAATACAATATCCAACCAAAAAGAACCAAGTTTCTCTTGTTTGTTTATGTCATTCTTCTTTTACCCTCCTCCTCTTTCTTTTCCCTTTGAGCTAATTTTTTTGAATCCTATATCAGCTTGGTATAGAGCCAGTACAATCTAGGATTCAATGTGATAAGACGAGAGGACCCTTAAAGTAGTTGAACTTGACAATTGATGTCTTGAGGTTTTGACGCTTCCATGTAATCCTAACTTCTCCATTTTATCTACTAGGGCTTTTTGATGTTGATTTGTGACTTATTTAAGGGTTTTTAACTCATTTAGTGTGTCAAGCCCCAAGACCCACCCCAAAGGTGTGATGGTGCTTTCACATTTCAAGCCTGAAGGCTCAAAGTGGAAATGACACAAATATTCATCTTGTAATTGGAGGTTACCAATTACCAAATTCCTGTTTAGAGTAGTAGAATAAAATTCTATAATCTTCAAATCTCAAATTTAAAATTAACACATTAACTAAAATGTTATTGTCCAAACAACTTCAAACTTAACAATTCAACTAGTCATTAAATTCTAACTTTTAAACAATGCTAAAAAAAAAAGGTTTAAACCAAAAGTGCTAATAATACCAAAATCTCATCCTAACTGTCACTCTTCGCCCGAATTGAGTGTACCTAAAAAACTATCAACGAAAAGGAATGAACTCAAAACCCAATAAGGAATATTAATACATTTTCATGGATCAAACATTTTTAATTATAAATGTAAATATGAGATATAACGCATAAACCTTTTCATAAAAACTTTTAGGTTCAACATGTTAATACATTCAAAAAATTTCAACCAAACATTTTGATATTTATTGTGATGACTTGCCCCTTACAGGCACCATCCCCGCAAGACAATGCCTCTTTAGTCTAAAGACTGAGATGAAGATACTATCCTACGAAGGGAAATTAATTTGTGATCAAATAAACTGTGTTAGAGCAATACAAGGAAACCTATTAAAGGAACTTTATAATCATTACTCTTTTGAGATACAAAGTTTTTAGTACATAAAAGTTGGCCTTAAGGGACCAAAAACTTGTACATACCTAAGGAAATGGCTACATGCCAATGATCTATTCAAAGAGAAGTAAAAACAAAAGGACAACAATGGCTATATGCCTTGTTGTTTGTCCTTTGGAACTTGCTTGGTATATGATTCTACTAGGTTCTCATCTGAAAAATTTTGGGAACTTCAAAGTGAGTATAACTTAGTGAATGATCATATAATGCACTTTTTAGGATAATCAATCCAAAATAGAAATAAATGTTTCATCATGCATGTAACACTCAACATAGATAATATATAGTATATCAATCAAGTAAGTGTACAACATCGGACAACCCGATGTATTATCAATCAAACACATGCATAATCCACGAGTATAGTGCTACTCTAACTCTCGACACATCCCAATATCATGCAATATAACTGCTACAATGCCCCTTCTTCCATCGGCATATATCACATATGCATCTGTAAGCGACATATGTCTCACATATCATTGTGCCTTATAGACACAATGCCCTTACATCTCTTGGCATGTTTCTCATACAAACTGCTCCAGTGCCCCTTCATCTCTCGACACAAAAGATCACTAGGTCAATTGGCTATAGTGTACCCCTCCATCTTTATGACACGATATAGGTCTAGGGTATATTATAATCACATCCAAAGCAATTAATGTAAAGTACCATAATGATAATACCAATGATTTTCAATGAGCAGCACGTACTAGGTAAGCTCCCAGGAAAGACTGGAGTGGTCACAATGGTCCCACTTAAAACCCAGCCTCCTTAAACATAGCTTCCCTAAACCGTACCCATCCCTTTATGATCATTGAATCATCTTAATTATTTATATGCATATATATCAAGGATCCAAGGAACATATATTTAATATAAACATAACATTTTACCGACACATTTTCAAAGCATATCTCATGATATTAAAAAATTAATGAATACATATAACATTTTGAACGTGAGATATATAATTCTAAAACTATGTAAAATCATGTATTATAAGATCACTCACCTTTTAGACTAAAACTGTTGCACTATATCCGTTATGACGACTCAAAGATCCAATCTCTAGAATAGCACCACCATAGGAGGCTTTCCATTACCTCTTTCCTTTCCTTTCTTAGTTGGTGAACACCCTATTTATAGGGACCTAAGGTAAGTAAACACATAGGTGACTCATCACTAGGTGTCAATCAAAGGGAAGTGATTAGTGTCTCCCTTATTGCATGGAAATGATATGTGGCACGTGCTTAATCTTTGCAATTGCTTGGCAAGTGCAGCAGCTTACCGGAGACAACATGTAGCACGTGCTTAATCCTTGTAGCTGCTTGGTAGGTGCAATAGCTTGTTGGAGATGACACGTGGCATGTACTTAATCCTTATAACTGCTTAGTAGGTCCAGCAACTTGGTGGAGACGACATGTGGCATGTGCTTAATCCTTGCAGCTACTTGGCAGGTGCAGTAGCTTGCTAAGTCACCATGCCATACTAGGTGTCAAGCGATGAAGTTGGCTTAGTGTCCTCTAGGTTGCATGCATTTCGACACCTCATGCTTGTTTGCATTCATTGCAACACCTCATGCTTGGTTGCATGTGGATACCTCATGCTTGGTTGCATGCCTTGGACACCTCGTGCTTGGTTGCATACTTGGACACCTCATGCTTGATTGCATGCTTTCGACACCTTATACTTGGTTGCATTCTCTTCGAAACCTCGTGCTTGGTTGCATCCTTATTGACACTTCATGGTTGGTTGTATGCCTTCCAACACCTCATCCTTAGTTGGCATGCATACGTTAAGCTTGGTAAGGGATAGACAAGAGAGTGATGCTTTTGCTTGCTTAGTAAGAAGGTGGTTAGAAGGAAACTTCAAAAGTATTAATATTGAAAACTAGGGATGTTACATTTATGTCAAAACACTTTCATATCAAATTCAAATCAAATAAATTTAAAACATTTTTACTCTGATTATCAAATAACAAATGGTGCCCAGTTAGGTGGGACTTTACAAATGGATGGTTAGCCTCAAATTTGTTTCTTTTAAGGTGGACCGAACCAAACACTATTAGTACTAGTAACTTCTAACCAAACCCTTAGAGGATAGGGTCTAAATCAATTACATTTCCTACCATGAAATATAAAGGTCCATTGTTATATCCCGTTGACTAGGACAAAAGAAATCATAGCCAAATATTTTGTTTCATTTATTCAAACTTATAAAACATAATATCTTCATTTTATTTATTTTTTTGTTATAAACAAAATGAAAAAAATGTTCTAACATATGTTCCATACAAAATATGTTTTATCCATGCAAATAAACAAAAATAACATTTTACACATTTCAAAATAACATATAAAAAGAAAATTATTTTCTTTTACAAAATCAAATTAATTTCCCTTACCTCAAATAAGCACTCAAACCTTAAAGAACCTAACATAACAAAAAAATAGCTACTACTGTTTATCTAAAAAAAATTTAAGTTTGATAATCTTAAAAAAAAAATTCTATGTTAATATTGTTATCCCTTATATTATATTCAACTTCCTAAATAATAATAATAATTTAAATTAGTGAATTTCCAAATTTTTATAAAACTCATTTTTCTTCCAAATCTTATTCTAACCATTTATTTCTTTTATATACTTCAACTAAATTAAAACTTTTACTAAAATAAATTATTATTATTATTTCCAATATCCTACTATTACCTATTTTTACCTAACAGTTACCTCATAACCTACTGTTACCCAACAATTATCCCATAACTTACTGTTACAATTATCCTCAATTGCTTTTACAACAACTCCACCAACTCCGCCACTGCTACCTATTCTCTCTTGCATTAGTCCAAATTTTATTTGTTTTCGTTTTTTTTTTTCACAAAAATCAACATCCAAAGCATTTTTTTCCTGCAATATCTTGTTGCAAGCAACTTTGTAATTTTTTTAATTTAATATTTTTTTTCCTACTATGGAGGCACGTACAACCACAAAACCTTTTTTTTATTTTTTTTTATTTTTTGTTTTCAACTCTCAAATCTTTCAACCTCCATACTCACAAGTTTAATTTATTTATTTATTTATTATTATTATTTTCCACATCCAAAACATTAGTTTATTTTCTTCTATATTTTTTTTTTTAGATCTATTAATTCAAATATTCAAAAAAATTTCAAGCTTTATTAGTAACTCTACTTATGTTTATAAATTTTCAATCTTTTTAATCTAAAAATTAAATAAACAAGCCCTAATCTAGATTGAGATTTTCCAAAGAATTTTTAATGTATTCCAAAATATTTAACAGATCTAAAGTAGGGGTTAAAATCTTACATGGAAAATTGATCTTCAAACCCTAAGCTCCCAAATCTTCAACTCCACATTGTCTTATGTTCTCTGATCTTTATATAATGTCAACTGTAGAAGTGGATTTTTATCTTTTTGATTTGTTTCAACAACCTGGAGAGTCTTTTGCCACTGTGATTAGGGTTGACTAACTCATGGTTGTAATATCATCTATAGCTTTTTCCAAGGCCCACAACATGATGTGGAGGGTCTGCTTGCCTTTTCCCTTGCTTTGAAGGTTGCTAGAAGACCTTCAATATAGGGTTTGCCTCACTTCAAGTGCAAAAAGACCCAGTTGTCCTCAAGTGTTTGGCAAGGCCACAATAACTAAGAGTAAATAATCTAAGTCATCTTATGAAATCATTTTAGCACCTCATTTTTGTTGCTTGAGAAGTTAATGGCAACACTGTTGCCATTAGACCATGTAACAAGAAATGCCAAAAAGATGTCCAGTTCTTTGCCAAGCTCACCTGATGCTTCTATTGCTATATTCTTTACCTTCTTCAATCCTCATGTTCCAATCATTGTCTTACTTTCGTTCTTACATCTAAACCTAAGCTCATATCACCTCTTCATTTCCTTCTTCTATTTTCACATCTTTACAACTCTATTGATTTTCTCCTTTCATCTAAGCAATCCTTCACAAATTTCAATTTTATCTTGGTTTCCTTCTTCCATCCAAATCTTAGCTTTCTTGATTCATGTTTAAAAGGTTTTCTTGAAGACCAGATCAAACCTAGGGAAGACAAATTGTTCTGCATAGAGGTTGTTGGTGAAGATGAAGAGATAAGATCATAAGAAGTGGAGAGAGGAGTGGCATTGGAAATTAGAGATGGATCCTGTTCGGTTTTTGTTGATCAGTTTTAAAAGAGATTTATCAGCATCATAAGGGGAAACAACTTGTTGTTTTCATTTCCTGTGGGAAACCTCACATCTGGGTTTTTTTTTAATAGATCAAGAGTATTTATCTAAGTGGACACTTAAAAAAATTGGTGTCAACCATTACTTAGGGCTAGTTGTATATAGAATATTCTCTTGGAGAGCATGACATACAGTGTGTGCCCAAATCTTATAAGTTTAAGCTTTTAGGAAAATTGATATATTAGAGCCTCGTTTGGCAGGAGGTCAAGTGTTTTAACCTCACCACACATGTTTATTTCCCTCATTTATTAAGCCCATCATGTAAGCTCAAAAATGGAAACTACATGTAAAGGAGGGTGTTTGAGAGCATGATATATATTGTGGGACCAAATCCTGCAGGCTTAAGCTTTTAGGAAAATTGATTTTTGTACATCTTCGCTACCTTTAGTGGTGAAGAACATAAAATCTGCAACGAGATGCTTTATTGCTTACTGTTTACTTGTTCCAACCAGTTTAAATTAATAATGCAAGGAAATGCCTCTCATTTCAAGTCACTAAAAATGCATAGAAAAATTGGTTTCCCTTAATCAAGATATGAGGTTCAATTTTAGTTATTGTTCGTATCCAACTTCCTGCTGACACAACATAGATCTAAAAGTCTGCACCATGTATTCATTCTAAAATGTACAACAAGTGACACAAGCACCTTGAGTAGCCTCGTTATTAGGATGGAAGAAGTCACTTTGTAAAGTGGATGAAAGAAAGGTCACCTGCAACATGCTAAGGTGGGAGACTGGGAGTAGGCTTCAACTCAACGAGTTGCCTTAGGTTAGCAACCACAGCCTAATACAAGCTAAGCTCTAGGTTGAGGTACACCTCAAGCTCAATTCAACATCATTTTCAAAACTTGGATTAAGCTTGACCTGAATTGGTGTTGCTTAGGCTATCCTTGGGTTACAAATGTTAGATTTAGGTTTGATCATGTTGAGGTTGTATGTTGGATTGGTTTCAACATGTTTTCCTTTAAGAATTTTAAAATATAATATAAATAGTAATAATACTAATTATTAAACGAAAAATAAATTATAAAATCAGAAAATATTTTTCAAAACAAAACCAACCTGAATACAAATTTGGTTTCCTAAGTCCATTTGAAGGTCAGATTAGGTTTCAGCTGTACCAGGCTAACTTCACCAAGTTGCACCCTAGATAGCTGGTCAATCTCCAGTTTGCTAAGCTTGCAGATCAATTCCTATCTTCACTTGATGGCTTTACTTGCCTTTCCTCACCCCATTGAGGGGGTATTTTGAATTACTAGTACTACCTTCTAACCTCTGTAAGGGATGGAGAGTTGGCTTTCATGAGGATATCTCTATTGCATCCAGAGCATCTCCTACACTTCCCTTAAAAGTGCCTCACAATATAAAAAGCACATGCTTTACGCTTGCTTAAGGAGTAGGGCTTAAAGAGGCTGATATCACTTCTAGTTTTGTAGTGAGCTTGGCCTATCCTTCCATTGACCATATGGATGATTTGATAGTCTTAGGTGATTTGACATTCGTTTTTATGTGATAAGACTTCGAAGCCTGCATAGATAGGAAGAGCTTGAGAATAGCCAAATCCTTTTTGACAGGATTAAGAGGAAGAGGGAAACCACCATCATCCTGAATCACATGTTGCTAACATTGGATTTTCCACTTAGGTCAGTTAGTTACTTGTGTGGTGCTATAGCAGCCTAACTAGCTCTCATTGTGATAACTCTTATAAGTAAATTTGTCACACTTAAAAAGATGTTTTGATCAATTTAAAACTCACTCAGAAGATTAATTGCAAAATTCTCTAAGACTTGATTGATCATTTAGGCAACTGCTTCATACTTGCCATCTCTTTTCCATCTTTGAGTTTGCTTTGCTTTGTCCTCAAACTTAGACACCTGAACATCAATGTGGTTGATGCCACGGGCACGGACTTTCCCACAAGTTTTCCATGTTTGTGCGATGTTTAGAAGCCCTTTAAGCCAGCCTACTGAAACCCATACAAGGTTGCAATGAAGAAAATCCATAAGAAACACAAGGTCACTGGGCTCAACCCCCAGCTTATATTTTATTTCTTCTCTAAATAACAATACAAGACTTAGCTTAGCAAGATTCCCACATTCTCGTTGGTTAGTTCATGCTATCTCATTCGTGATCCCTCTCATGATCCTTCGAAAGGTACTTCATCCCTCTTTTTATAAGTGTGACACCAACCAGTCCTATTTTGACTAGGAATCAATAATCCTAGTCCTACCCAAACTCTTATTCATAGGCTATGACATCAACTAGTCCTATTTGAACTAAGGACAAACAATCTTAGTCCTGCTCAAACTACAATCACAATAAGAATCTGAACTCCTACTCAAACTCAAATTGCAATCACACTTTGAATCCAACTCTAAGATTTCAAATGTCTTCTACCCATTCCTCATCCATTTGAAACTCCTCATGCTGCTACTGCTGCTTACATCAGTCCACATGTTAACCCTTCAAGTCCTTAGTTTGTGGTGCAACATGTCTTCCTTGGGCTTGCCCTAATGTCAAGACGTCTCTCTTGTGTTCTGCATCAAACCTGCTCATTTTTGAACTTTGAGTCAGCCTACTCATGCGCTTGAATCGGCCATGCATCCAATCACCTTGCCATTGCATCTCTAGTCAACCCACTACATGCATCTCCATGCAACTCATGTGTGTGTCAGGTCTTCTCTTGGCCTCCACCTCTCGCAACATGCCTCACCAACCTATTGTAGCATCTTTAGGGAACCTGCCACATGCTATCTTTGCAGCCCGTGTGCGTACCAAGCCCTCTCTTGGCATGCACACCTCACAACATGCCTCACCAGCTTGTTGTAGTGCCTCTAGGCAACCTGCTGCACACTCCCTATGCAGCTTGTGTGTGTGTCAAGCCCTCTTTTGGCCCGCACACCTCACAACATGCCCCCATAAGCCTGTTGTGTGCATTTGTAGGCCCTTGTTGCTACTTAAGCATGCCGGCCAGCCATGCTCAAGTGTTCCCATTACATCTAGATCATGTCCGTGTTGAGGCAACCTGCTCTTGCATCCATCTTGTTTCTACTACAACTCCTTACCTTGCCCAAGCCCTCTTCTTGATGCAGTAACTAGTCATAGCATTGTGCCCATGACTCCTCATCTTCGTGCACAAGGTATTGCGCCCTTGTGCCAAGCATCAAGCATCCCATCTGAGTCAGCTTCATTGTTGCTGCATTGCTATGCCTCATCTAAACCTATCTTGGTGCTGCAACAGGCCAAGACATTGCACCCATGGCTCACCAAGCTGTCTTATTGCACAAGGCATTGCACCCTTGTGCCACCTTGCCTTTGTCATAGGTTACTCATGAGGCTAAGGTGCTGCCCCATGAGGCCTTGGTGCCCCATGCTCCGTGTTGAGGGGCTAACAGTTGACCTTTTCCTATGAAAAACTTGGACACCTCAAACATCAATGTGGCTGACCTCTTCCTACAAAAAAATATCTCATGTAAGCATTTTGGTTACTGTATAGGGATATAGTCCATGAAGATGGTGATGATACAAAACAACATGAGAGCTTTTGTAGAAGATTCAAGTGAATCCCACCAGTAGCAGTCCTAACCTTCTGCTTCTAAACTATGATGAATTCTTTGTTGTTTCAATCCCTGTGTTATCAGTGGGTCATTGCCCCATTTCATAACCACTAGCCATGTTCTTCCACACCCATCTTTTTCCTTGATTTCAAAATTTTTTGTACCATGGTTCAAATCTTCTCTCCTTATTTTTTCATTTTCTTGGCAATTCTCCATTTAATCAAAGTAGTAGTGAATGCTGTGCAGGTTTTTCCTCTTTTGGCTACAACTAAACATTGGTAGATGTTTAACTAAAAGAGTTAGGGCAACTTGATTATTACTAATATTAGGATGGTTGCTTGTCATGGACAATTGTTCTCCAACTAAGGAGAAGAATTGTAGGGGATCTTTATATCTGTGTATGCCAAAATTTGTCTGCTGTTCTGACATGGATATAGTAATTTAAAAAATCGAGGCTCATGCACAGGTACATGTGTGAATGTACATTTTCTAAGCTAAACATACAGAGTTATTTTTAATAGAGTTTGCATTTGTACGTATTAGAACCTCAAAGAATGAATGACAAAGAAAGTAATTGCTCTTTCAGTGGTCTCTATAACAGAAGAGCATAATTCCCTTATTCTTGTTCAAAGTTTTAAAATAAATAACAGTAGAGTGAGTTTCAAATGTTTCTACTGTCAGTAGACTTAGGGGAGGATGAGTATAATATGAAACTGTCCAATGCACCAATTATTTATTTAGAGAAATATCCCACATGTAATAGGCCTTTATCTGTGTATGTAGTCCTTTCCTGCTTCCTATATGTTTCTTTATGTAATTGCATTCTTGCATATGCCTCTGTTTATAGCTCTAATTACCTGTAAAACTTTGTGCTCGTAAACATGTTATCAGTCAACTTCTTTTACCATCATAAATTTATACTGCATGTGAATTTATGCAACATATTTAACTACTTCAAGTTGATGAAAATAGATTCCTTATTTTATTTGATATACTTATAACAAAATTTCATTATTTTTGGATTTAATTTCTTGTTAGATAATAGTTTGTCAAGAATAATAGAATCTGGATATTTCAATATGACAGTATAATATATTTGCTCTCTTTGTCAGTAACTTACATATTTTTTGCCCTTGGTTTGTTAGAACATAGTTGATGATTTGGCTTCTAAGTACTCACTTTCTTTTTCTATTTACTATTTCTTGGCCCAGAGAGTAAATCAGTGTCTTCGAGATGCCTGCCATGACTCCAAAATCGATAAGTGTATGGATTTCCTTGATTGTGGTCATGGGGACAAAATCGGAGATTTTATGCTACTTCCAGGATGGCCGCTCTGGAAAAGCAATGAAAATGCTAGTGCTTGTTTCAGTGATAATGGTTTCCCATATGGGATCTACACTCAAGCTGTCAATCTTACCACAAAACATAGCATTGTGACAAGATATACATTTTCATTGTTTTGGGGGTTCCAGGTATTCGTTCTATAACTTCTTTGTTTTGGATATTTATTTTAGCAAAGACTCATTTGTGCTTATTGATTTATGTACTTTGTTTACATCTTTATCCGAAGTTAGTTCCAATAGGTCTTTTTGAAACTCTTATTTACTTAGAGACAAAGATCAAGAAAGCGCACCAAAGTGCAGGTTTAGAAGCTTAAAATCCAGTAATTTCATGAAAGATGGTGTGCTGTTACAGCAGAAGCTTTTACACCATGTGTTATACAATATAGATGAAAACAAAGCAACCCAAAAAAAGATACATGAGGTTCTAGTGTGGTTCGAGTAATCATGCTTACATTCAAGGATGAGAGATAATTCATCTACAATACAAAGAGAAATTACAATTAAAAAAAAAATTCTAAATCCCAAGCCCTTGAACAATCCCATTTTCCCTGCTTTTAGCATCTGCACCCTAAATGCAGCCTTGCTCTACCAGTTGCCTTTTACTTTTCCTCATATCTCTACCTATTCTATATCAACTCTATATTTATATTTCCGTCTCATGACTTGGAATATTTTTAGAGATATTTCTAACGCTTTCTTCTTATTCCAGAAAGGAAACATATTTTTACAAAAAAGTATTAATATATGATATATTTTATGCAATATTCTTTACTATAAGGAATATGTACCAAACAGGAATTTGAGATACTTTTGAACAATCTTCACTTTACTTAAATTCCATTAGGTTAGTCCATCACACTGCAATATGCAGCTTTATCATAGACATGTCTCACCTATGCACTTGAATTTGAGATGCTCAGGGAATTAATTGAATGGCATGGTCAATATCATGATTTGGTGGTAACCCCCTCATTGACACAAAAACTCGTTGATGTTGAGCTAACACTTCTTTGACTATTTTCGGGACCTCTTGTACTCCTTCACTCAAACCTAAAGTGGTGGAAGTCGGACAGAGTTCCACCCATACCCCTTGGCTATGGTGCTGCAATGCTTTAGCCATTTCCTTAAGAGACACCTCAGTTCGACTAAGGCTTGGGCCTCCCTTTAACACTATCACTGCCTTCCCCATTTTGATCTTCATTGTTAGCATTTTCCAATTTACTTTCACGTCTCCTAAAGTCCCCAACCAAAGCATTCCCAGAATTACATCAATGTTGCCTAATTCAAGTGGAAGAAAGTCTTCCACTACAGTGAGCCCCTGCATCGAAATACAAACTCCCCTACAGATGGCCTTCCCTTTCACGGATATCCCGGTTTCCATCATCACCTCGTAACTGGTTGTTGTAGTTAATGGTAGTGCTAATTGTTGAACCACATCAAAGGATAAAAAATTGTGGGTAGCCCCACTGTCTACAAGGATGATTACCTCTTTTGATCCGATCGTCCCTTTGATCTTCATAATCCCCGGCGTAGTTAAACCAACCACTGAATTTGGAGATGAAGAATTTCTGAATTCCTTTATTGATATTTTTAGGTACACACCATACACATATATATACACAAATGACTAAATAAGAAAATATCAATCTAGCTTGATTCTCTCCTAAAATTAGGAAACTGAATCACCCTAAATGATCTCTCCTTTTTTATTCCTAAAATACTTTCCTAAATTAAAAACCCTAACTTTGAATGCCAAATTTCAACACTCCCCCTCAAGCTGGAGAATATATATCATATAATCCCAGCTTGCAAGTTAAGTCTTCAAAGTTAGGCCTAGGTAAAGCTTTGGTGAGGATGTCTGCGGTTTGGTGCTTGGTAGAACATAGTTCAATCTAACCGTCTCACTAGTCACCTTCTCTGTGATGAAGTGTTTGTCAATCTCAACGTGCTTGGTCCTGTCATGATGCACGGGGTTCTTTGCTATGCTTATAGCTGCCTGATTATCACACATCATCAGAATTGGAGATGAACTCGTTTGCCCCAGTTCACTAAGAACCCTTTTTATCCAAATCCCTTCACAGATTCCCTGTGCAAGAGCTCTGTACTCAGCTTCTGCACTACTTCTGGCTACAACTGATTGCTTCTTACTCCTCCAGGTAACAAGATTTCCCCAGACAAAAGAACAATATCCAGAAGTGGACCGCCTGTCAATGATGTTTCCTGCCCAATCCGCATCTGAGTATACTTCAGTGTCACGGTTCTCTGTCTTTCTGAAGAATAGACCTTTCCCTGGTGTCATTTTTAAATATCTAAGAATCCTGTAGACTGCTTCCATGTGTTTCTCAGTGGGGCTGTGCATGAATTGACTTACAACACTCACTGCAAAGCCAATATCTGGCCGAGTGTGTGAGAGATAAATCAAGCGCCCGACGAGCCGCTGATATCTCCCCCTGTCTACCGGTGTACTTTCTTTCTCGATACCAAGTTTCTTCTGACTATCCATAGGAGTATCAATTGGTTTGCATCCAAGCATACCGGTCTCCTTAAGAAGATCGAGTATGTATTTTCTTTGAGAGACTACAATTCCCTTCCTTGATCTAGCCACTTCCATACCAAGGAAATATTTCAAATTTCCAAGGTTTTTAACTTCAAACTCCTCTGACAAATACTTCTTCAAATTCTGTAATTCCTCCATATCATTCCCAGATAGAATAATATCATCAACATAGACTATCAATATGGCCATTTTCCCGGCATGAGACTTCTTGACAAATAGAGTATGATCAGCCTGACCTTGTTTGTAGCCCAGCTTCAGGACTGCTTTTGTGAATCTATCAAACCAGGCTCGGGGAGATTGTTTAAGGTCGTACAAGGATTTTTGGAGTTTGCAAACCTGATTCTTTGCCATACTTCCTTCGAAACCAGGTGGTATTTCCATGTAGACTTCCTCTTCTAGGTCACCATTTAGAAACGCATTTTTTATGTCCAGTTGTTGCAAGCACCAATCTTGATTGACAGCCAATGAGAGAAGAATCCTGATAGTGTTCAGTTTTGCAACAGGAGCAAAAGTCTCCTGATAGTCTATCCCATAGGATTGTGTAAACCCTCTAGCTACCAAACGAGCCTTGAATCTCTCGACTGATCCATCTGCTTTGTATTTTATGGTGAAAATCCACTTGCACCCCACGGGCCTCTTCCCAACCGGCAAATCTGTGATAGTCCACGTCCCATTCTTCTCAAGTGCATCAATCTCATCTTGTACTGCCTTCTTCCATTCTGAAATTTTTAATGCCTCTTGTATTGTGTTGGGAACCTGAGTATCATCAAGAGAAGTAGCAAATGCTCTGTAAGATGGTGATAGCCCTTCATATGTAACATAATTCCCAATTGGATGATCTGTGCATCTCCTAACACCCTTCCTCAATGCAATCGGCAGAGTAGAATCATCAATGCTGGGAATTAACACCTCTCCAGCCCTATCCTCACCTATGTTCTCTTCAGGAAGACTTGAATTGGAGTCAATATATTGGCCACATGTTGACTGTGATCCGTGCTCTAATTCCTGTCTTTTCCTCCTCCTGATGTAAACTTGTAAGTTCTCATTAGCAAGTTGTGGGGCTATAGGTTGAATAGGCATGGGAGACTGGATGGTCACAGGAGAAGGAACATTTGTGTGCTGGGCTGGCTGGACTGATGACGGTATGGGTGTGGACAACTTAGTGGGCGCGAATTGGAAAGGATTTGGTGACTCTGAGTGAAAAGAAGGTACACCCTCAAGAAGAGACTCCCAAACTTGATGTTCATTCATGCTCTCCCCCTGAACATGAGATTTGGGATAGAAGAAGACATGTTCAAAGAAAGAGACGTCCATGGTGGTGTAAAATCTTTTGTTGGTTGGAGAATAGCATTTGCACCCTTTTTGGGTTGGAGAATACCCTAGGAAAATGCACTTATTGGCTCGAGGAGCAAATTTGCTACGATTTTGAGGATACACATGAACGAATGTCGTGCAACCAAATACTTTGAGTGGCAAATCAGAAGAGGCTGCACGGGTGTGAGGAAATTGTTTTAAGAAAAGTTGACGTGGGGATTGAAAGGTAAGCACTCTGGATGGCATACGGTTAATCAAATAAGTAGCTGTGAGAACAGCTTCCCCCTAGAAATAGTTTGGAACATTAGAGGAAAACATAAGGCACCGGGCAACCTCCAAGAGATGTCTATTCTTGCGTTCAGCCACCCCATTTTGTTGTGGGGTGTCAACGCAAGAACTTATGTGGATAATGCCGTGATTTTGAAGATAAGTACTGAGACTACTAGTAAAGTATTCCTTTGCATTATCTGACTTGAGGACTTGAATTTTGGAATTGAATTGATTTTGAACCATAAGATGGAAGGTTTTAAAAATGTGCCCGACCTCTGACTTTTCTTTCATAAGGAAAACCCATGTTACCCGTGTATGATCATCAACGAATGTCACAAACCATCGAGTGCCAGAAATATTTTTTATTCGGGAGGGACCCCACACATCACTATGTACTAGAGAGAAAACAGTCGAAGGTTTGTATGGGATTTGAGGATAGACTGTTCGAGTATGCTTTGCAAACTGACAAATTTCACAGTGATAAGATGCTGGATTTTTATTGATAAATAATTTGGGAAACAATTTTGCAAGGTAAACAAAGCTAGGATGACCAAGGTGATAGTGTAACATTATAATCTCACTATCTTTATTGACCTTAGAATTTGACACAGAATTGAAAGACTCTAACATACTCTGAGACTGTACGCAACTTGCTTGAGAGACTTGGTTTGAGAATTGGCCACATGAGAGGAGGTAGAGCCCGGAACACAGTTCAGCACTGCCAATCATCTTCCCCGATTTCAAGTCCTGAAAAACACACAAGTTTGGATAAAATTTAGTAACACATTGGAGATCACGAGCCAATTTGCTAATGGACAAAAGATTACAATCCAAGTTTGGAACATGGAGGACAGAGTCAAGATATAAGTCTTTAGTAAGTTTTATAGAACCTGTCCCGGCAATTTTTTACTTTGAACCATCAGCAATATGGACGGATGAATGACCATTACTTGGCTTGTAATTTTGAAGAATGGCAGCATCTCCTGTCATGTGATCAGAAGCACCTGTGTCCACTATCCACGACTTCATTCCTCCTCGATTAGCAGTGAAGGCTACACCGGTAGTACTGCCACTGCCAACTTGGCTTAATAGTTTCTGTAGCATCTCCATCTGCTCTTTGTTGAATGGACTCGGCTCGGGAACAGATGTGCTCTCAGAGTTGGCAGCCACGTGTGCTTTGCCATCTCTGTCAGACCGTGGCTTTGGTTTCCAATCAGCCGGTTTGCCATGAAGCTTCCAGCAAGTCTCCTTATAATGGCCTGGTTTCTTACAATAATCACACCAAGGCCTATCCCGTTTCTGACGATCTCCACCACTACTATTAAATGACCGAGTAGCAAGGGCAGAGGCATCCAATGTTGGGGCAGGTTGCTCTTTGGATCCCATCATCACTTTCTTTCTACTTTCTTCACGCTTAACCTCTGAAAAAGCCTCCCTGAGACTTGGCAGGGGTTTAATGCCCATGATTCGGCCTCTAACATCATCCAATTCCCTGTTTAGTCCTAGGAAAAACTTGAACAGTTTCTTTTGTTCCACAATTTTCCTGTATGTTGCTGCATCATCAGGACATTTCTATGAGTGAGTCTCGAATAAGTCAAGGTGCTGCCAATACCTTTGTGAGTGTGTTGTAATACTGAGTAACTGTCTGCTCTCCTTGGCGGAAGTCATGTAGGGCTGATTCAACCTGAAAAAGTTCTGAAATATTTTCAGAACTTGAGTAAGTTTCTTTGGCTGCATCCCATATGTCCTTTGCAGTCCTAAACAGCAAGAAATTTTCACCTATGTTATTGTTCATGGAATTGATAAGCCATGACATGATCATGCTGTTTTCAATCTTCCACTTCCTGAAACCCGGTTCTGTAGTTTCTGGCATGGCTGCTTCTCCAGTGAGGTACTCATCCTTTCCTTTACCGCAAATGAACAGCAACACAGATTGTGACCACTGTAAATAGTTATGGCCATTTAATTTGTGTCCTGTGATGAGAATAGGAGAGGAATCACTGCCACCAAGGTTTGGAACTTCAGATCTGCCTCCTAATTCTGGTGACGTGACGCTGGATACTTGTGATGATGCCATTCCGTATTTTGTCATGGACCGGAAAGGTAGAAGAACACTTCCCAAGGCACGTGCAGGGATTGGAGTTGAGGAAAAATAGCCGAAGGACGTCGGAAAAACTGATCGGAGGGCTCGCGGAGGCAAAAGGACCCCAAAAGAGGCACGTGCAGGGCTTGGATGGCAGAAACAGGTACGTAGGGTGGCTGGTCGGCGTCAGACGAGCTTGGAGTAGGAAGTGCGTCGCCGGAAAGTGGCTCACGGCCCTCACGCGCCGGCGCGTGAGATGCAGTCGCCGGCCGGAAAAACGCGCGTGGGCGGCGCGTGGATGGTTTTCTGGCTCCGGTGTTTTGGGAAAAGTTGTAGATCTCCTCCAGACGCTCCTTGCGGTGTGAAAAAAACCGTCGCCGGAAAAGTTCGCCGGCGGTGAATGTTTTCTGACGACGATTCGACCGACTGGAAAGCGTTTTCTCCCTTGGCTCTGAGAACAGAGACTGATGACCAGAATGAGAGATGGTCGGATTGAGAGATGGCCAGAGAGATTTGGCCGGAGTGAATGATGGCCTGAATAAGAGGTGGCCAGAAGGGATTAGGGTTTCAGAAAACTGGCTCTGATACCATGAAGAATTTCTGAATTCCTTTATTGATATTTTTAGGTACACACCATACACATATATATACACAAATGACTGAATAAGAAAATATCAATCTACCTTGATTCTCTCCTAAAATTAGGAAACTGAATCACCCTAAATGATCTCTCCTTTTTTATTCCTAAAATACTTTCCTAAATTAAAAACCCTAACTTTGAATGCCAAATTTCAACAGGAGATAATTCCAAAGCATCTTTCAGCTCGATGAGTGAAGGTTCTTCAGTTACTCTGTCGTCAAATTGAATATCCTCCTCCTCATCTTCATGCACCAACTAAACCCTTAATTATTTCTTACAGCAATGACCAGGTGAGAACTTCTCATCACACTTAAAAAAGAGCCCCTTCTCTGTGCGGGCTCGAAGCTCTGATTCCGTCAGTCTCTTTATTGGAATCTCACGTCACTGGTTCATCGTCTTCTCGCTAACAGCCATTGCCTTAGTTTGAAAATTTTCCCCAATCTTCCAATCACCTCGATGTGCAGATGACAACATTTTGGTGCTCTTTGGGTCCTTTGGTTCACAGGCCGCCCTCAGGGTTAAATTCCTATATTCGACCCGTTGGGCCATTTCCATCAAGTGGCCCAACCCATATGGTTGCAGAAGACTTATCTCAGCCCGAATCTTAGGAAGCAGCCCATTCATAAACGTGCTTTCCATTACCTCCTTAGAAATCCCTTTCAAGGGAGTCACTAGAATCTCGAATTCCCGCCGGTACGCTACTACTATCCCCTATTGTTGCACTATCAAAAACTACTCACAAAGGCTCCCTTCTTGAGTCGGACGGAAGCAAAGCAACAGTTGCCTCTTCAAATTTTCCCAACTCCCAAACGCCTCCCTCGAATCAGTGCACTGGTACCAAGAGAGTGTGTCCTCATCTAAACTCATCGCAACGGCGACTAATTTCTCCTCTTTCGTGAGTCTGTACATCGCGAAGTATCAGTTGGCTTGGAAGGTCCAGCCGTCCGGGTTTTCTCTAGTAAATACAGGCATCTCCAACTGTCGTCTGCCACGCCATTCCCCGTTTCTACTCACCTCGTCTCATCCGCCATTATCCAATCCCCACTGGTTCCCTCAACTCCAGGGATCCATTTTGCATGGTATTCTCGTTTAGCAACAGTCGTCATGACCTGCCCCGATGACAATGCTGCCATCTCCTTGTGTCTCTTCCAGCGACTGTAGAACTCGCATTACGTTCTGGGCAAGGTCCATCACTGTCTTTTCCATTCTCGGAAGCGCTACATCTCCTCTCTGATTTCTCCAACTTCCTTCTCTAGAGAATCCACTCGACCTTCATTCTTTTTCTGAGCCATCTGGATCGATGCTTTGATACCAGATTGATAGGTATCTAATGGAGAATTGTTATTGAATTTCAGGAATTACAAGAAAAAAAAGACCAAACTGATACTAAGATAGCTATTCGAGAGGCTGTCACTCTCCTACCAGATTCACAGAACAACCATCCCTAACTAATTCCCTCTTTTTCCTATTTAAACTGTTAGATAGTGTATAGTTATTTAGGTTATTTACTTTTCCTTTTCCTTTTCTTTCCTTATTGTATTGTGGGTCCCACTAACATGTATATATATACCCAAGTCCAATGTGTATTCCTTACAGTTTTTCAATAACAATAATTAGGGATTCTCTCCCTTTTTTCTCTCTCTCTTCACATGGTATCAGAGCCAAGGGAGAAAAAAACCCTAATTATTTCCGGTTTATCCGTGAATCCATTCTGGGAAATCTTTCAGTGACCGTGTTTCATTATAGTCACCCTTCCCATTTCCTAAAGCTTTCCAATCAACCGTATCACCGTCAGAAAACCGTCATCGCCGTCAGAAAACTCTCACCGCCGGCGACTTTTCTGGCGACGTCCTTTTCCGACACCAACCATACCATCAGGTGCGCAAGGAGGAGATCTTCAAGTTTTCTCAAAGCACCGGAGGGAGAAGCTCAGCCACGCCCCGGCCACAGGCGTTTCTTCTCCGGCGGCCTGAATCTCACGCGCCGTCGCGTGGAGCACTTTCCGGCCACACGCTTCCACCTCTAGCCTCGCTTGACGCCGTCTAGCCACCCTCCATCTGTGTTTGTGTCATCCGAGCCCTAAAAGTGCATTTTTTGGGGTTTTTTGTCTCTGTCGGCCCTCTAAACAGCCTTTCCGGCGACCTCCGGTGACTTCTTCTCCACTCCGAGCCCTGCATGTGTCTTAGGAAGTCCGCGATAAGCCGTATTAGGGCTTTCTTCGATCCAAATGTATTTCGTTCACCAGATAAGTAGATATGACTACTAAAAGTTCCACTTTTTCCTCTGTCATATCTGGATCTCCTATGATTACTTCGGAGAAATTGATTGGCAGTGAAAATTATTTGTCCTGGTCTGCCTCTGTGGAGCTTTGGTTTATGGGTCAAGGTTATGAGGATCACCTTGTTACGCAGGAGACGGATATCCCTGAGGTTGACAGAGTACAATGGAGGAAGATAGATGCACAGTTATGTAGTGTGTCATGGCAATCAGTTGATCCTAAGATTCTGCTTCATCTTCGGGCCTACAAAACATGCTTTAAATTTTGGAATCAGGCGAAATGGCTATACACGAATGATATCCAACGTCTTTATAAGGTGGCTTCTTCTATTGTCAATGTCAGACAACAAGACATGGATTTATCTACTTATATTGGCCAGATTGCCTCTCTTAAGGAGGAATTCTTGACCGTGATGCCTCTTACTACTGATGTTGGGGATCAACGAACACAGATTGACAAGTTCTTCATGGTTCTTACGCTTATTGGCCTCCGTTCAGATCTCGAGACCGTCCGCGATCAGATTCTTGGCAGTTCCTCCGTTCCATCCTTGGATGATGTGTTTGCTCGCCTCCTCCGTATCTCCTCCACTCAGACTTTGCCATCTGATAACACTTCAGATTCTTCTGTGTTAGTTTCTCAAACTAGCTCTCGAGGAGGACGTAGTGGTAACCGAGGTAGAGGCCAACGTCCTCATTGCACCTATTGCAATAAGCTTGGCCACACTCGTGATCGGTGTTATCAGTTACATGGGCGGCCTCCCCGCACTACCCATGTGGCCCAGTCATCTGATCCTCAATCGCCTCAGCCTCCCAGTTCCTCCTTCTTTGGCTGAGGTACCTACTGACTCACTTCCTATCCCTTCGGCTTCTCCTGCCCCGGCTCTGCCTCCTTCTGCTGACTTACCCATTGCTCTTCGGAAAGGTAATCGATCTACTCGTAATCCTTATCCCATTTACAATTTTTTGAGTTACCATTGATTATCTTCACCCTATTCTGCATTTGTTTCTACTATGTTTTCTGTTTCTCTTCCCAAGAGCACCCCTGAGGCTCTTTCCCATCCAGGTTGGCGACAAGCAATGGTAAATGAAATGGCTGCTTTACACTCCAATGGCACTTGGGATCTTGCTGTACATCAGACCATTCCGTTTTCTATCATCATAACTCTTCGGGGTAGTGTATTTATCTGGTAGTTTATGTGGACGACATCGTCATTACAAGCAGTGATCAGAATGGTATTCAGAAACTAAAGCAACACCTTTTCACCCACTTTCAGACTAAAGACTTGGGGAAACTCAAGTATTTCTTAGGGATTGAGATAACTCAATCCAGTTCCGGCGTGGTTCTTTCCCAAAGAAAGTATGCTTTAGACATCTTGGAAGAAACTGGTATGTTAGACTGTAAACCGGTAGACACTCCTATGGATCCAAATGTCAAACTTATATCAGGACAGGGGGAGCCTTTAGGAGATCCTGGGAGATATCAGCGACTTGTAGGTAAACTGAACTACCTCACCATTACTCGTCCAGACATTTCTTTTCCTGTAAGTGTTGTTAGTCAATTCCTACAGTCACCATGTGATAGCCATTGGGATGCTGTAATCCGCATTCGTCGATATATCAAAAGCACACCAGGCCAAGGTGTGTTGTACGAGAACAGAGGTCATACCCAAGTTGTTGGTTACACAGATGCAGATTGGGCTGACTCACCCACAGATAGACGTTCCACTTTCGGGTATTGTACTTTTATTGGAGGTAACCTAATATCTTGGAAGAGTAAGAAACAAGATGTAGTGGCCAGATCTAGTGCTGAAGCCGAGTATCGAGCTATGGCTCTGGCAACATGTGAACTCATATGGCTGAAACATCTTCTTCGGGAGTTGAGATTTGGAAAGGATGAACAGATGAAGCTCATCTATGACAACCAAGCTACTTTGCATATTGCATCCAATCCAGTCTTCCATGAAAGGACCAAACACATTGAAGTTGACTGTCACTTCATTAGAGAGAAGATCGCATCAGGATGTGTGGCGACTAGTTTTGTCAATTCAAATGATCAACTAGCAGATATTTTTACTAAATCTCTCAGAGGTCCTAGAATTAAATACATTTGTAACAAGCTTGGTGCATATAACATATATGCTCCAGCTTGAGGGGGAGTGTTAGATAGTGTATAGTTATTTAGGTTATTTACTTTTCCTTTTCCTTTTCTTTCCTTATTGTATTGTGGGTCCCACTAACATGTATATATATACCCAAGTCCAATGCGTATTCCTTATAGTTTTTTAATAACAATAATTAGGGATTCTCCCTTTTTTCTCTCTCTCTTCACATAAACCATTCCAGCTTGTATCAAGATTGTTACCTAGCCTATACTAAGACTGTTACAACTAACTGCCAGGTGGCAGTACATTTCTCTTCCCTTTTCTAGCATACACATAATGTGTAGAAGGCCTATCATGTTCCAAGGAGAGAGGAAGCTTGAGGCATGTGCTTAATACCTTAGTATTACACCTTAATTCAGACTGCTTCTTTCAAGATGGTTCATAGACATCTATATACACATTCTTGTTGTGCCTTTTATAATGTAAAATATTGTATTGCCCTTTCAAATTTGTCCAATTTTTGTGATGGTTCACTTCCCAAATGAGATCATCCTACAACTTCACCACCAAATTCAATAGTTAACATCTTCAAGCTAGAATAGCTTCCAATAAAATGTAATGACCTCTTGTTACATGCTAACTAAAATTTAGTAGTAATTGAGAGAAGCGCCTTAAGAATGTTTCTATCCCTAAAAGATTGCGTAAAATTGTATAATGTTTATATCCCAAATTTTATAGCTATGCCTTTTTGTATTGCTGCAGCCATTTCTGTTTAGTAAAATGTTACTTCTTGCGCCATTATATTATTGGAGTGATAAGAGATTACTTGCATTGTTGATTCAGATAGATACATTATGAATTGCATATGCTATCTATAACTCTCATGACAATATTCTCTGAATATGGTGATTTTTAAAGCAAATCAGTACTTTGGCTGGGAATCAAACTCCAAGCTATTTTCTTTGGGAAGTCATTGTTACTATGGCCATTATTGGTCTAGGCCTGTTGCTCTTTGCTCTTCTAATTGGAAATATGCAGAACTTCCTACAGGCTCTTGGACGGAGGTACAACTTTCACCATAACAGTTGCTTGTTTAAATGTTTGTACCTGTATAGATCTTGATTGGGACATGCTGCAATCCTTACATGCGCAACGTTGTTTGTAATGTTATCTTTTCCTTAGAGCTTTTTCTTTGTTTTTTTTTTTTTTTTCCTTTTTCTTTTGTGATTATTGATCACCATTATGAAAAGAATGAATTGTATGGAATACTTTTTGATAATAAAGAACTAATGGCATGTGCATATCCCACTTGTAATTATTCATTAAAGAGCATGTTGTTTCACATTGAATCGTAAGATTTAACACTTTTCTTCAATTCTAAATATTTGAATTTACAAAGTGCGAGCTGTAAAGCTTGGAAGGGAAATGTATGCATTCTAAACTTATGTATATGTAGACCTTTAAAACCGCAAGAATAGACTATATGATGCAAAGTTTGCAATGTTAGTTTCACTTAAAACCATTTTAGTTCCCAATGTAATTGCCTTTTTTCCATATGTATCTATTGAATGCTTAACTTGCAATATTAAATACTTTTTGGGGCCCCATTATATAGTAAAACTTATTTATTTCTATTTGAAACAACTCTATTATATTGAAATGTTAAGCACAACGAATGACAAGAAAGCTTTCTAAACCATACAATGACTGATCAAAAAGCTAATACTATGCCTAAATTGCAGTAAAAAAATAAAAAATAAAGGCATAAGTTTAGGCAAGAAAAATATTCCATGTGCAGAAAACACTACACATTCAACAAGGTAAAAAATCTCCTAGAAAAGAGACCAACTACTTTACTCTTGTTTGGCTGGATGGTTCAAAACTTGACTAGTTGAGCATAGAACACAAGTAAAAGAACATCCCAACTTTCTAGAAATATCTAGTCAAGTCATCCATTAAACTTCAACTAACCTCTCTTCCGCTTAGACGCCCAAAAATTAATAATGGTAGAATCTCTCTTAACACTTAGGTTTGAAAGGCCTACGAATTAACATCCCCTTTCTTAGTGGCCAAACCCTCTTTAGCAAGTTTAAAGTAACCTCTTAACATTGCACCTGATGGTTTGTAAGCATGCCACTTACGTGTAATTGTCCTAGGTACCCAAAGAGCACCTATCAAAGTGTTGACACATCAATTAAGAATCCTTATAGAATAGGGAAGTCAAAGGCTGATTATTCGCCTGTTTTCAAATATAGGAAATTCTTTTTTTTTTTCCCATTATTTTCCATGTCAAATTCTTTGATTTTAGGAAGTTTTTTTTTTTTTTTTCTTTGTAGTTCTATATAGATGCCTATCAGATTGTAAAGAATCATTATCCAAAATACACTAATAGGTATATTCAACTTTCATGGTATCAAATCTTTAGACTCTTTCATTCTTTGGTTATTTCTTGGTTTCAAAGAGTTATGTGTCTATCAATCTTCATTGCCAATGATGAATAACAATTCTCATCATTTTTTTCTTTCATATCGTTTTTTGTGGTTACAAATTTATCTTTTACTCAACACACCATGTTGGAAATTTTTGAGGTAAAGAACTAGGTCATGGCATTTCAACACATTGCAGGCATAGTTTTAAAAGGTGTAAGGCTCATCTAGGACACATGCCTAAGTGAAATGAAACTTGACTTAGAATGCATATCAATTTTATAAACTATGATCCAAAATCTAATCCAATTAATAAAATATTTAAAAGATTTCAAACATTTTGGAGCAACAGAAGGTTTGTTTTGAAACGAAACAAAAAAACATTCAAGAATATATACAAAGATCACAATAGGATATGAAAATCTGAAAATTTTTATTAAACTCCTAACAATTAAAATAAGCTTTTAAATAATGTTTGTAATGCAAAAATAAAGGAACTAACTTAAATAGGAAACTACAAATATGAAACGAAGATAATTAGAAACTAGGAAAACTAGGAAAGAAATAAGAAACTAATGATGAACTTAAAAAGGAAACTAATGAAGAACTTAAAATATAAACTAATGATGGATAGAAACTAAAGGAAACTAATGATGAACTTAAAATAGAAACTAATGATGATCTTGTGCTGCATCAATACCCTCCACTTGAAGAAAAAACTCATCCATGAATTTTGTGGTTGTAAAGAAAACCAATCCAGGGGAAAGTATTCAAAGATATCAACAACGTTGAAAGTATTGGAAATGTTCATATTAGCTGAAAGATCAATCTTGTAAGCATTATCACCAATCTTCCAATAAACCACCAATCTTGAGATGTGATAACTGTTCCTCCTTATTCTTACTATAGATGAGAATATCATCAAAATAAACTACCAAATTTTTTCCAATAAATGGACAAAGAACTAGGTTCATCAACTGCATGAATGTGCTTGGCGCACTTGATAGCCCAAATGGCATCACTAGCCATTCATAAAGGCCACCTTTAGTCTTAAAGGTTGTCTTCCACTCATCCCCTCCTTCTTTTGTGAAGGCGATGACGTGAGGACAATGGGTGAGGTCTCTACTTGCTTTCATGTTGAGTTCACAATCTAGGTCTGTTGCTTTAGTGCAAAGCTATGTTTGCAGCACAAACAATGGTGTGACTCAGGTGAGAGGGAAACCTTAAGGTCGACAACAATGGTTGATTACTGTAACTCAACCAAGGTATTTCTCAATTTCCTTGCACTTTATTAGAGGAATAATATTCATATATATATACAATTGAGAGTCCTAAATTAGGAAGGTATTATTCCTAAGGAAACAATCAAATTATGGTATGTACAGATATATACAGCTAACACTCCCTCTCAAGCTGGAGCATAGATGTTGATCATGCCCAGCTTGTTACAAAAGTACTCAACTCGAGTTCCATTTAGAGCTTTTGTAAAAATATCCCCAAGTTGCTCTCCAGTATTCACATAGCCAGTAGAGACTAGATTTTCCTCAATCTTTTCACGAATGAAGTGACAATCGACCTCAATGTATTTGGTTCTTTCATGATAGACTGGGTTCGCAGCAATATGAAGAGCGGCTTGATTGTCACACCAAAGCTTTGCTGGCATTGTGCACTTCTTTCCCACTTCACATAAGAGTTGATGTATCCATATGATTTCACAAGTAGCCTGTGCCATGGCCCTATACTCAAATTCTGCACTCGAACAGGATACAACACTCTGCTTCTTACTTTTCCAAACCACTAGATTCCCACCAAAGAACACACAATAACCTGTAGTGGATCTTCTATCAAACTTAAAACCTGCCCAATCCGCATCAGAAAAACACTCAATACGAGTGTGTCCCTGACTACTATATAGTATGCCTAGACTAGGAGCCTTTTTTAGATAGCACAAAATCTGCTCTAAAGCTGCCCAATGCTTTATTGTAGGCGCAGATGTGAACTGACTAACAACACTTACTGCATATGCAATATCTGGTCGTGTCACTGTGAGATAATTCAGCTTCCCAACCACCCTCCGATACCTCTCAGGGTTGTAGAAGGGATCTCCATCATCTGGCATAAGTTGTACATTAGGAACCATCGGGGTAGCACATGGCTTTGCTTTTATCTTACTAGTCTCTTTAAGCAGATCAAGCACATACTTCCTCTATGATAAGAACATCCCTTTCTTGCTCCTTGATACTTCTATTCCCAGGAAATACTTCAGTTCACCCAAGTCCTTTGTATGAAACTTGGAATGCATGAATGCCTTAAGATCAAAGATTCTTGTATGATCATTTCCTGTAATAACTATATCATCGACATAGACCACAAGAAGTATGATACCAGTAGCTGATTTCTTGTAGAAAACGGAGTGATCTTTCTCGCTCTTGTTCATGCCAAATGCTTGAATCTCCTTACTGAATTTTCCAAACCAAGCACAGGGACTCTGCTTCAATCCATAGAGAGCTTTTTTCAGACAACAAACCTTCCCATACTCCCCCTGAGCAACAAACCTAGGAGGTTACTCCAGATAGACTTCTTCTTCTAGATCACCATGAAGAAAAGCATTCTTGATGTCTAACTAATGTATCATCCACTGTTGGGAAGCAACAATAGAAATAAATAGTTGAACTGAATTTAGTTTGGCAACTAGAGAGAAAGTATCAGAATAGTCTACTTCATATGTCTGAGCATATCCTCTAGCTACAAGCCTGGCTTTCAGTCTTGCCACAAAGCCATCAGGATTAACTTTTACCGCAAAGACCCACTTGCAGCCAACAACTTTCTTTCCTTGAGGCAAATCAACAAGTTTCCATGTATGATTGTCCTCCAATGCACGAATTTCTTCAAGCATTACATTCTTCCAACCAGGATGATTCAAGGCCTTTGTAACAGTTTTAGGTGCTGAAATAGAATCTATAGAGGCTACAAGAACACTCGAGGAAGATGACAGGTGATCATAAGACACAGAGTTAGCAATGGAATAGGTAGATTTGCAGTGTCGTTTACCTTTTCGAAGGCTAATGGGAAGGTTGAGATCACTGGAAGGATCAAATGACGAAGGAGCTGGTGCAGGACATGTATCTGTTGTCACTGGGCGCCAAGAGTACACCTGTAGAATTGGTGGTTTGACTGGGGCAGGAGGAATATCAACAACAGTACCCAAATGAGCAAGAGACGCATCAGAATCAACCACACTTGATTGCCCAACAGTTGGTCTTGAATTAACCACTTGATACACAAACCATTCTTCATCCTCCTCCTCACTTGCAGAACTTGTGGGTGAAGAGAAAAAAGATGTGTCTTCTGAAAACACAACATCCGTTGATACTAGATACTTATTGAGATCAATCGAGAAACATCTATAGCCCTTTTGCAGTCTTGAGTACCCTAAGAAAACACACTTTAACGCCTTAGGATCAAGTTTAGTAACAAAAGGCCTTGTATCTCTAACATAGCATGTACATCCAAAAATTCTTGGTTCAATTGGAAAGAGTGATTTCTGTGGATGTATTACTTTGTATGGAATATCACCTTTAAGCACTACAGTGGGCATACGGTTGATCAGAAAACAAGTTGTGGAAACTGCATCAGCCCAAAATTGTTTTGGAACCTTCATCTGAAACATGAGTGCATGAGCCGTCTCAAGTAAATGCCTGTTTTTTCTTTCAACAACCCCATTTTGAGAAGGAGTATCAACACAAGATGTTTGATGAAGAATCCCATTGTGACTCATGTAGTTCTGAAATGAGTTAGACACATATTCTTTTCCATTATCGCTTCTTAATATTTTCACAGACACATCATATTGGGTTTTAATCTCAGCAAAGAATGCACAAAAATGTGAAAATACTTCTGAACGATTCTTCATAAAGTAAATCCAAGTCATTCGAGAAAAATCATCTACAAAGGTAACAAAATATCGAAACCCAGTTTTAGAAGTAACAAGACAAGGACCCCAAACATCAGAATGTACTAACTCAAACAAAGACTCAGCCCGTTTATTAATCCTTGGGCCTAAAGAACTACGATGATGCTTCGCAAAATTACACGACTCACAATCTAATGAAGGTAAATTATCAAACTGAGGACATAATTGCTTCAACACTGGTAGAGAAGGATGTCCTAACCAACAATGAGCTTCAACAGGAGAGGCAGTACTGACACTCGCAATTGGTCAAGGTACCCACTCATCAAGAATATAGAGCCCATCAAATACATGTCCTTTACCAAATGTCCGTTTCATCATAAGATCCTGAAACACACAATGATCAGGGAAAAATGAGACACTACAATTCATATTTTTGGTAAGTTTACTGACAGAGATTAAGTTAAAGGCCAAATTTGGTAAGTTTAACACAGAAGATAACTTAATAGAAGATGTTGGTTTCACAGTCCTAAACCCTTTAATCTCATAGGTAGAACCATCAGCAACAGTAACAGGAGGAGCAGAATGTCTTCTGAAGGTAGAGAAAGTTTTATGATTACCTGTCATATGATCTGTGGCACCTGAATCAATTATCCATTTGTTTGAGGAGGAGACAAGACATGTTTTACTTGACTCTGCCAGAGCACTAATAGGAGTAGATGCTTTCAGTGCTTCTCGATACTGTGAATATTTAGCAAACTCTTCTACTGTCATTGTGACAATCTTGTTTGAGGAGTCTGAAAATGTAGCAACATTGGCAGTTTGATTTCTCCGATTTCGATTCTATAATTTCTTGCAGTTCTTCTTGGTATGGCCAGCCTCATGGCAGTAAAAACACACAATAGTACTTGAATCATTGCCACGATTTTCAAGTGCCCTGTTTCCGCCCCTGTTATTCACCCTCCTTGCATTTTCTGCATTTCCTCCTTTTGCAGCAAGAACATTGGTGTGCTGAGAAGACGGGACATTCTCAGTTCGTAGAACTTTACTGAAACTTCCTGAAGGGAACCAATGTTAGAACTAGAAAGAATATGAGATTTTGCAGTCTCAAACTCAGATGGGAGACTGGATAAGAAACTCATAACAGCCATCTGTTCCCGTTGAGCCTGTTGTACTCTAACATCCGGACTGAAAGGCATAAGTGCATTCAATTCCTTATATACCTTCTTGAAGTGCATAAAGTATGTAGTGAGGGATTTAGCTCCCTTCTCAAGACAATGGAAGGCGTTCCATACATCATACATCCGAGATACATTTCTTTTTCCAAAGTAAAGAAAATCTAGATAATCCATTAGCTCTTTAACAAATTCACAATGACTCAGCAGACCAACAATATCACTATTAATAGAGTTTTTCATCTGCAGAAATAACCGTGCATCATCTTGCATCCAAAGTTTTCTAGTGTTATTATTAGGAGGTTCCTCAGTCAAGTGGTCATCTTTAGCAACACTTCTCAGATAAATTTTGATAGTCTTGCTCCATTCAATATAATTAGACCTATTTAATTTGTGTTCAGTTATTTTTGACACAATAGGCACTATATCAGCAACAAGATTCTTATTCTCTTCCATGACAATAAAATTCAATCTCCAAAGTAATTTTACACCAGCCCAGACCAGAAATTGCAATTCACCACAGCAAGAAGAAAGAAAGAGACAAGTATCTCTCTTACAAGAAGGCGTCAAAAGCGTGCGTCAAAAGCGTCAAAGGTGTCAAAAGCTCATTTATAATTTTTCTTCCCCCATTTTTGCCATAGCAACTATAAAACCTCGACTCCCTCTCTTTCTCACCCCGAAAGTTGTGAGGGAAAATGGATTACCGACGTGGCGGCCAAAGTGGACGAAGAGGAGTGTGCGAGAAACTCAGATCGGGCCGGTTTCTAAGAGGAGCAGTTCGACTGGATCGGCGTCAAAGCGGTGGAGGTTCGAGATTTACTCAAGCGAAGTAACAGCACCGACAAGTAACAGCAGCGAGGGTAAGGATTCCTTCGTGTTCCTCACTCCTCCCCGGAAAGCTATGCAATTCCGTAATCGTCGATGAATCGTCGCGATCCCTCGATCGACGTCTAGATTTTCCGGCGAAGGGAGCTGATCAGAGATCGAACAGAGAAATTTTGATTGCAATGGTAACAAATCTGACTAATCTGATCAGTCAAAGGAAAAGAGGAACTCTGTCGACGCATCCTAAGAGCAGAATCTCACAGTCCAAGAACGAGATCACCCTGGCCGGAAAACGGGATTGCGACTACAATGGAACTGGTCGGAGGTCAAAAGAAGCTGCTACCCTCCTCCACGCGCTGGCGCGTGAGTTGACGCTTCCTGCTTCTCAGTCCGGACGCGTGAGCTTCACGGGTTTAGCTTCAGGTCACGGGACTTCGGGTACCAGCCGATCTTGACACCTTGCTTCCCCCCTCTGAAGGCAGTGACACTACTAGGTCACTTTTATTCTATGACCCAAGAACAAACCCAGAATTTGAGCCAATGGCTCTGATACCATGTAACTCAACCAAGGTATTTCTCAATTCCCTTGCACTTTATTAAAGGAATAATACTCATATATATATATATATATATATATACACACACACAATTGAGAGTCCTAAATTAGGAAGGTATTATCCCTAAGGAAACAACCAAATTATGGTATGTACAGATATATACAGCTAACAATTACAATCTTCAACTCGGCAATGAAAGCAGAAAATTTCTTCTCTTCCCAGATTTACAAGCCTAAAGCTCTAATACCATGAAGAATATGAAGAATTGGAAGGTAAGAGAATAAATTTCTTCCTTGATTTCAACCTGTATAGACCCACATATTGATACAAAAATTCCTAACACAAAAAAATAAAAACCTTCCTAACCTAATTATACTATATCCCTTTGATTACAGGATTGTCCTAATTCTCTCCTTAATTAAAAATTATACAATTAGAATCTTTCCTAGTTATATTCTTCCACAAGTAAAATGCAATATCTTACAGGAGTTAAATTTTAAAATTGTGGAGATCATGCAAAGCTTTAGGCACTATTGTAAGATATGAAACCACTGTTGAAATTATTATAGATGGAAATGAAGCTGAAAATTATACCCCGAAAGGTAGTTCAAAGTATGATAAGAAACAATTGATTAATGGAGGTAAGAAGATTTTGTTGCCTTGAATTTTTTTATTCCAAAAATTTTTTATACTTTGTTGTTAATAAGTTGAGGAAGGCAAGACAAATAGATTGTCATTAGGTCTATGTTAAGAGAAGATCCACCTAAATTTGCTAAAATGGAGGGAAAGTTTTGCTTCTTTGTTGATGTTTGGTTTTAAGGAAAAAGTAAAGAAGATTGGCCAGTTCTTTGCTTTGGTGGTGTAGGATGGAGTTAAGTGGAGTTCTCTAATATTCCAACACAGCTGTAGCCATTCCATTGAAATGTTCAAAGATCTAATTCTAGAAAAATATGCTTGATTTTAACCAAATAACATTTGTTTGGTTCTAGGAACTAGCCTATGGAGTCTTCCTTTGCGCCAAATAAGTATGGAGTCAAATTTTGGAAGAGGAACTGGAGAAGTTGATTCTGAAGTGTAAATTTGTTCTTGTACCATCTCATCCATGCATTGGAAACCTTGTCTTGATCACATTGACACTTTCATGTGATGGATCACGGATAACAAGAAAAAAATATTGTTAACCCTGATCATGATTTTTATAACCCTTGTCTTGCCAATTGTTCATAACACGTTTCCAAATGATTTTTTTTTTATCTTTTTTTTTGGTGGAAAAAGAAATAAGGAAAAGTATAGATGTTTTTTATTTGATCTATAAGTTTTATTGGGCATTATTTACTCAAATTTTTATAGAAATTTTGGAGTTGTTTTCTGTTATGGTAATTTCCTTTTGTTTCCAAAAGTAGAAGCTTAAATTAAATCCTTAAGTCCTTAGCTATAACATTGTTAACCCTGATCATGATTTTTATTTTCTAAAGTGTCCTCCAGCTATTAGGGTCATTACATCATTCCAATCTTTAATTTTGTTAGGCAACTGAAACCAACAATGTAGGTATTTAAAATGGTTTGTAGGGGCAGTATGAGACTAATATCAAGTTATGAAAGTTCTCACATGTATGTTTAAGTCTTTAGCATTAGAAGTTACTTTTGGTAAATGATGTACTTCCATTGTAGTAATGTACCACATATTAGAATGATGATTTCATAACATGAAAAACAAATAGAAGGTTTTGGACCTTTCAATTTCAATGTGATTGCTTAGGAAGTAAAACCTTTCTTTACAAGCTCAATACCATTGTTAAGATACAACAAGTCTATGTTTTCAATATTGTGGTTCAACATTCTTATTGAAGTTTTAGTTGCACCTGTTTTATTCTCTAATTGGAAAGTGTTACTAATTGTGTCATTTGTTCTCTTTCTTCAGAAGGTTAGAAATGTCACTGCGACGTCGTGATGTTGAGCAGTGGATGAGCCATCGACGGTTGCCTGAATATCTTAGAAGGTAGGATTTTAATCCATTTTTAGCTTCTCATACTTTTATCTTAAGATTTTTCTCTTTATTAATTACCTAAGTTCTCTAAAACTTGGCATATTTTTGTAGGAGAAATTTTTATATCTTCTATTTATTCTTTGGAATATATTTTTCTTCTGCATAGATCTGTCATCAAAACATTTGGACCATTGTTAGATCGAAAATTTCATAAAATTGATCCTTGTCTTGATTGATTTATATTGGGCTAGGCTCAAACTTCTAGCCTTGAGTTGGTTTGGTTTTCATAACTTTTCTTTGTTAGATACGTTACAAGATGCACTTTAAAATGACAGATTTATTAGGTTTTGTTGCTATTTATTTTTGTCACCAGGAAAGAAGAAAAAATAGTATGCACCGTAATTAAATGGGAGAATTATCTTTTGGGGGTAGATGGACCCCCAAATTAATAAAAGGTCCATATAACTCTTCAAATTGAGTTGAAGGATATGAAATAGTAACGGACAAATATACCCTTTAAGAACACATATAAAATATTTTATAAAATTAAGTTAAATAATTTTTTTTCAATAATTTTTTTTTTCAAAAATATTAAATTAAAATTTTTTTTTCAAAAATATTAAATTAAATTAAAGTATTTTAAAAAATATTAAATTAAATATTTTTTTAAATATTAAATTAAATAAATTTATTTTTAAAAAATATTAAATTAAATAAAAGTATTTTAAAAAATATTAAATTACATAAAAGTATTTTTTAAAAATATTAAATTAAATCAAAAATATTAAATTAAATAAAAGTATTTTTCAAAAATATTAATTTTTTTTCTCAAAATCAACAAAGGGCATTTTTGGAAATACTGAAGGATGATATCCTTCAACTCAATTTCCATACTTTCATTGGGTCTTGGGCTCAATTTGAAGAGTTACATGACCTTTTGTTAATTTGGGGACCCATCTACCCCCAAAACATAATTCTCCCTAATTAAATCTTCATTACTTCAAAGAATAACATACAACCTTAATTTATACTGGGACTCTTCAATAGAATTCTCAAAATCTAGGAAACCAGAATTTAAACTCAAAAAAAAAAGAAAAAAAAAAAAGGATAATTGTCAAATAGATAGCTATCTTTAGTTTCAAACTTAGATAAGACTCCTAATTTGATAAGCATAAAATTTAAACTACAAAGATTAATTTAAATAACTTATCTAAAACTAAAGGAATTCAAATGATATTTGACTCTTAACTTCCAACACTCCCCCTCAAGTTGGGCTGTATAGGTTGAACATGCCCAACTTGGTAATTTGTTGTTCAAGCGGTCTTCTTATGAGAGCTTTTGTAAGTAAATCAACAACTTGCTCACTTGTGGCACATAGATCATGCAGACGGTTCCATCTTCAATCTTCTTTTTTATAAAATGACAATCAACCTCCACGTGTTTAGTTCGGTCGTAATGAACTAGATTGTGAGATATGTTTATGGTAGCTTTATTATCACAATACATCTTTATTGGCATAATTCTTGTCACACCCAACTCTTCTAACAAACGTCTCAACCATAAGAGTTCACATATGCCATGAGCAATCGCCCGAAGTTCCACCTTAGCACTACTTCTTGTGACTACATTTTGTTTTTTGCTCCTCCAAGTTACTAAGTTCCCCCAAACAAATGTATAATAGCTAGAAGTAGACCGCCTATCTTCCATAGAACCTGCCCAGTCTGTATCTGTATAGCCTTCTATGGTTTGAGTTTCACCCTTCTTAAAAAATAACCCTTTTCCCAGAGACCCTTTAAGGTATTTTAGGATTCTGTGTACAACTTCCAAATGCTCCTCACATGGAGCATGCATGTACTGCCTTACCATGCTTACGGAAAAAGCAATATCAGGTCTTGTATGGGAAAGATAGATTAATTTTCCCACCAATCGTTGATATCTTCCAATATTAATATGAGTACTTTTTTTCTGATTCCCCAATCTTTTTCAATGGATCCATTGGAGTATCGACGGGCTTGCAACTAAGCATCCCAGTCTCTTTTAATAAGTCTAAGATATACTTTCTTTGGGAGACTGAAATACACTCTTGTTTCTTGCTACTTCCATTCCTAAGAAATACCTCAAAGATCCAAGATCTTTAACTTCAAACTCAACAGCTAGCCTCTTTTTCAATTCTACCATTTTAGCATAATCATTTCCTGTTAGTGTAATATCATCCATATATACAATTAAGATAATAATTTTACCATCTTTTTGGCGGAAAAACAAGGTGTGATCAGTTTGAGCTTGCTTATATCCTTGTTGTAAAATGGCCTTCGTGAATCTTTCAAACCATGTTGAGGCGACTGTTTTTAGTCCATAAAGAGATTTTTTTAGTTTACAAACTTTTCCTTCTTTCCGCTCCTTATCAAAACCAGGTGGTAAGTCTATGTAGACTTCTTCTTCCAGGTCTCTATTGAGAAAAGCATTCTTTATGTCTAGTTGTTGAAGTTGTTAGTCTAGATTGCTGCTATGGATAGTAGAACTCTTATGGTATTGAGTTTGGCAACCAGGGCAAATGTTTCTTGATAATCAATTCCATAAGTTTGTGTGAATCCCTTTGCTACCAATCTCGCCTTGTACTTGTCTATGGATCCATCTGAATTGTATTTTATAGCAAACACCCATTTGCATCCAATTGGTGTTTTCCCTTCTAGTTTGTTAACAATATCCCATGTATGGTTCTTCTAAAGAGCAACCATTTCTTTTAAGACTACTTTCTTCCATTCTGACTTGTTCAAGGCCTTATAAATATTCTTTGGAGTCTCTGTTTCTACAAGTCTTGATATAAAAGTTTGAAATAAGGTGAAAGATGATTGTAACAAACATAATTAGAGATAGGATGTTGTGTATAGGACCTGGTCCCTTTTCTTACCGCAATTGGAAGATTAAGATCATTACCTCAGGAAGAACTGTAGGAACCGACTCTTGACAGGGCTGAAAAACCATGGTGGACTCTACTTCTCTTGGTTGGATACGTCAAGAATAAACACGAAGCTCCTGTTGATGTTGTTGAGCTCCCCCCAGCCTAATATTGTGGTCTGTTGTGGGCACTACAAGTTCAATTGCTGTTGTGGACTGAAGCTGAGAAGGTTGATTTTCGAAAGAGGTGACATCCATAGTGACATAATATTTTCTTTTCTCAGGAGAATAGCAACAGTATCCCTTTTGAATTCGGTTCAATTTCATATACTGGTCCAGGATGTGTTCATTGCTCTATATCTTCTTAAGGCTTTTTCTTTTTCCTTAATTAGACAATGAACTCACTATTATTGACAGTTTAAGATTGGTTTGGGTGAAGAGAAGTACTTGGCTTAGTGTCTATGGATTCAGTAAATTGGAGAGGCAGACCATGAGTAGGAGAAATAGGATTAAAGTTGTGAACACTAACAAACTCAAGTATTTAAGGTTCAGTCATGGTCTCTATTTCCCAAAATTGGTATTCTTGGTTTCTATTCTCCCCTTGAATATCGATTTTGGAATAATAGGACTGATTTTAAAAAAAGTTACATCCGTGGAGTTGTAGAACTTTTTTTTGATGATAAAGTAACACTTATAGCCCTTCTAGTTTGGAGAGTATCCTAGGAAAATACACTTAGTGGCCCTGGGATCAAACTTACTTTGATGGTGTTGGGGAATGTCAACAAAGGTTGAGTAACCAAATACCTTCGGTGGAATGGAGGAAATAAGTCAAGTCTTAGGATAAGATTTGAGAAAGACTTTGCACGGTGTTTGAAACTCAAGACCCGAGAAGAAATTCTATTAATGAGATAAGCTATAGTAATTACAACTTCTCCCCAAAAATTCTTTGGGACATAGGAGGAGAGCATAAGGGACTTTGCAACTTCTAACAAGTGTCTATTCTTTCTCTAGACTACTCCATTTTATTGAGGAGTATCAATGCAAGAACTTTGATGAACCATACCTTCTTTTAATAAGAATTCCCCTATGATAGAATTGAAATAATCTCTTGCATTGTCAATTTTCAACACTTGTATCAACACTTGTATTTTTTCATGGAATTGGGTCTAGATGATGTTATAAAATTTTTTAAAAATTTGATCCACTTATGATTTTTCTTTCATCAGGAATATTCAAGAAATTCTAATATGATCATCTACAAAGGATACAAACCATCTACTCCCTGTTATACTCTTTATCTTAGGTGGCCCCCAAACATCACTATGTATCATGGAAAAAGGATGAGATGGTTTGTATGGTTGAATTGAATAAGGCTTGTGAACATGCTTGGATAATTGACAAATTTCACACTAAAAACCATCCGAACTTTTAGTAAATAATGATGGAAAGAGTTTTTTGAGATAAAATAAACTAGGATGTCTTATATGATAGTGCCATAACATAACATCACTCTCTTTATTAGAATTAAAGATAGAAAAAGATCGTTTTTCACCAACTGTCGGTTGAGGTTATTTTTCAATATAATAAGTCGCATTGAAGATATAGAGTCCTGAACACACCTCGACAATCCCATTTGGTAGTTTCAAACATGTCCAATTGTTGCCAATGTCAAGTTAAAAGACTGAAATATTGAGTGACAGACAACTCACCTTGGTGTAAATCATGGAGGATCGCTTCTATTTCAAATGCCTCTACTATGTCTTTTGTATCGGAATAAATCTCCCTTGCTACTTTCTAGATTTCTTGCACCATTTCATAGAGTATAAAATTTTCCCTTCTGTCATTGTACATTGAGTTAATTAATCAAGACATAACCATATTATTCTTAGCCTTCCATCCTTTGAATTTCGGATCTTCTTTCGTAGGCCAAGGTATTGCACTGGTGAGGTAATCATCCTTTCCTCTGCCACATATGAACATCTTGACTGCATGGGACCATTGAAGATAGTTTTGTCTATTTAGTTTGTGTCCAGTAATGAGAAGAGCAGTACCATCTGATCCTCCATTGTTGATTGGAATAGGAGGTTCTCGAGTAGAGGTGACTTCTGAGGTTGAGGAGTCCTTAGTGGTCATTTTGTATTTTGTCATAGATGAATTGAATGGTTCAGAGTTAGCTCTGATTCCATGAAGAAATTTGAGGGAGAAAAAGAAAAAAAAATACTTCTTTTATTTTTCACTTTCTACATACAAACTGATTTTTGCATCAATATTTATACATAAATGACTAAGGTCATCTACCTTAAAAAAAAAAAAAATCAAATCCTTGATTTTAAGAGAAGGTCTTTCATAAAATCAGGAAATAAAATTGGAATATGAAACAATTGTATGTAATACAGTTGTGCGATATAGCTGTGTGGTATAACTGGCAGTACAGTCGACAGTACAGTTGTATCTTCTTGATTTCCACTGTTCCTATTGTATATAAATGACCTGTTGTACAAGTTTGAGAAGATGTAAAATTATATTCAAATTTTTTATATCGTATCAAAGCTATGTTAGAGTTTCTAGGTATTCTCTTGAGGATTCTCTTATTATTATTTTTATTTTTATTTTTTTTTCTTTTTTTTCTGGCGTAAATCGTATGTATAGTTCTATTAGTTACCTATTATGACTATTGTAGGTTTATTCATAAGGAATAGCTAGCTCTAAATGTTACCTATTTTAGCTTCTGTGTTATTAGTTACTATATCCATATTATTTCTCCAGTCCATATGATTAGGTCCAATTAATTTGTGAGAGTAGAGGTGATAATAATAGAAAGATATGATATCCATAACAATAAATAACCTCATGCGTTAATCAATGAGCATTCAAGGCAATTGGTAAATTTAGAAATAATATTGTGCTCTTTAATTACTATATTCATTTATGCAAGATATCCTGGTATCATAAGAATCCAGTTTACTTTAGGAAAATCATGATCGTATTATTAGGTGGAGACCCTCTCTAATTAATCTCTTTGCTTTAATCTTAGAAAGTTTCCTAAGATTAACATATCTTTTATGTTTAACTCTTAAACTATTCTAGTGGGACCACTTTAAGTGATTCTACTTCTTCATATCTAAGTTAAGTGTGTAACTAAAATCCTTGATATCATTGTTACCAAGTGAAAAGTTCCATTTTTTAGGATTGATCATTCCCATTACTAACATATCTAGTCTTATCTTTAAGAAAATCCACATTCTTTAATTCTTTGGCCTAACCCACTGTTGGGTTTTAAGATAATGATGAAAACCTATATCCCTTGATTCCTTAGTCAACCCATCTTTAGGATAGTGATGACCCAAATCAATATGGGCTCGATCTTTGAAGTTATGGGCTTGCCAAAGGCCATCTCTCACTTATATTTTGAAATAATCAAAGCTTTTAAAACTTCAGAAATTTCCTTATTGAATAAATTTTCCATGAAAATTTTTAAAAATATTTATTTCCTAATTGGAAGCCTAGTGTAATAAGATAATGTAATCTTAAAAAATTTAAAATTTTTGTGAGTAGTTTGTCCAAAATTGACTTGAGAAAAATCTTCATTCTCAAATTTTAAAATCTATTTTTCATAAAAAATTCTCTTTCTTTACATAATTATGATTTAATCAATATTTTATCTTGAAAACGTTTTCAAAGAAATTCATTTCCATCAAATTACTATTTCCTTAAACCATTTTAGTATTGTCCTTTAATGATAAATTATATTTTATGAAAATTTTCAAAATATTTATTCTCAAAATTGGAGACTCTAATGTGATAAGGAAACTTCCAATTTATGAAAGTTTTGAAACTTTGAGAGCACTTTATCCAATTAGAAAATATTTAATTCTTTAAGGTTTCCAAAAAATAAATTTAACGAAAAATTCTTTAAAATCCAGAAAAATAAATCTAGAAAAAGGAACTTTAGCTTTAGAATTCAAAATTCCTCATAATATTTAATTTTCCTTATTTCTGCCCTTTCCAATTTATTAAATATTCTTAGATATGGAATCTTATTTTCATAATAACCACAACCTTTTAATGTAATAAGGAAATTTTCAAAAATTTGAAAAATAAGAGAGTATGTGGACTCACGTTTTTCATGTGCGTTCTCACTCAATGGCGAAACTCGTTTTTTTTTTAATAATGAAAAATTAGTTTTGGAAGATTTGGAGTCGTCACTTATTTTAATTTATTTTAAAAGGGAAAATAAAATAAGAAAGAAAGTCTTAAAGAAGTGACTCCATAGTTTCGGAAAAGCGCGTCTTTGAAAACCGAAGTCTAGGTCCAGGGATCAGGTTACTTATTGGGAAGGTACTTTAAATAGGTAGCACCCCTCTAAGCCTTAAAGAGGTCTCTACTGACTAAGTCAAGGGAGAAATGACAATTAATCAGTTGATTGAAGGTACCTAGGTAGACTAAGGTGATTTTGAAACTAGCATGCCAAAAAAGAAATCAAATCACAATCGCAAAGGAAGGTTAGGATATGTACCTGGACTGCTTCTCTAGCGCTATCATAAGACATTAAAGTTAGCACAAAAATATAGCACACGACATGTATTTAATCAAAGCAAATCGAACAGACATCTAAGCACCTAAGGATGGAATTAAACATAGATAAGGCTCGCAAAAACATGCATGTTCATAAAATTCTGAAAAGTAAGTGATAGAGAGCGTACCAGGATAGCATGCATAATTTATAAGATTCCTTCAAAAATGCTACAGTGGTTAGTGTGGGGGGCTTCCCTCCACGTGTCCTTCCCAGACTCAAGACCCTTTGGCTGACCAGGGCAGACATATAACCTGTCTGAGATCACTCTGTCTAGACCAAGATAAGCTCCGGTTGGCAACAGAAGTAACCCGTTTGGGATCACTCTGTCTGGACCAAGATAAGCTCAATCTGGCACCAGAAGTGAGAAGTTTTCTTTCTTCCACAATGCCGGTTGGACCTTTTAGACGGGCAAATCAATCCAGTCAAGTCCTCAGGATTTCTGACATGCGTGGTTAACCACGCCTGATGTTCGAGCGACGACCTAGACGTTTGATGTTTTGAGCACCGGCCTAAACGCCTGATGTCTGAGTGCCGGACTAGACACCTGATGTTTGAGCGACGGACTAGACACCATTTACACCCAAAAGTCAATGTCAATGAATTGTTACACACAATCCTAGACATTGGCAAGCTAAATGGACAGTCAGCTACACAGTTAGAGATTTTGGCATGACAGTCAGCAAATGGCACCAGTCAGCAACCCTTACTTGATGTGATTGCCCAGTCCATGCAACAGTGATGGCATTGATAGTCCACACAATCATCATTACAAGAAAGGCTAGAGTGCACAACCAGCGCTATAATGATGGTGCCATCAGCTCTATATAAACCCCTCAAGAAGCACGAACAAGGTAAACACATTCACTCTCTCCCACAAAATTAGTTAGAGCTATCCTCAGTGATTTTTGACTTGAGCTTTAGAGGGACGTGCCTGGACCACCTGTTCGGACATTCTTCTGTGCAGGGAAGAAGTCCGTCTGACTCTAGTGAAGCTGGACGAACTTGAATTCAATTCGGCTCGACACCAACATTGGCGCCGTTTGTGGGAACGACTAAGGATGTCAACACCTTCCAAAAGCCAATCATTAGCTATGGGTGGTGAAGACTACTTTGTCTAGCATGAAATGATGGAGAGATGCCAACAAGAGAATGATCAGCAGATGTAGTCTCTGCTCCGCCAAACGAAGCGACTCAAACAAGAGAATAAAGAATTGCGGGCACAAATGTCAACATCGGGCCATTCTCAAAGTCAGCAACCTCAAAGCCAACAAATAGCCTTAAGATGGACCGATGAGGCATTTTTCCTCGGGAACACAGAGTTCTTGTCTGGCAACTACCGAGACGGTTTGAGGAGGAGGTTTTTCCAGCTCGCCAAACGCAGTTGGACGAAGGCACCGACTCTACCTAGGCATCGATGAAAAGGAGGCGTAGTAGAAGGTCACATTTGTCAAATGCGATGCAAGCCCAATTGGGACCTCAGGCACTAGGCGTGGAGGAGCAACCATGCATATCAGAAACCCTGAAGGCCCGTCTAAGTCCCTCACCCACAGTAGTTATGTCAGAATAGCCCTCTCAGCCACTAAGGCAGCAGCAAGCTGAGGCCCCGACGATTCGAGCTCCGCCCGACTCCATCAATTGACAGTTGGATGACATGCTCTTCACGTCGTTCGGCCCTCATATTATTAACTATGAGCCTTCTAGGGGGTTCATAGTGCCAAAATTCACGACGTACGACAAAATAAGTGATCCGTTCGATCACATCATGCACTTCAGGCAGCTCATGACCCTCGATATAGGGAATGATGCACTGTTGTGAAAGGTCTATGGCCAAGCTTTTATTGGTTCTACTGTCTCCCTCAGAATTCCATGAACACTTTCGGGGATATATCGAAAGCCTTTGTGGGCCACTACTTATGTTCCGCTTGCCATAAGGAAAATATGAGCACCTTGCAGAACATCAAGCTGCAGGAGAATGAATTGCTTAGAGACTTCATAAAGCGGTTTGAGCAAGCCCTTCTCCAAGTGGAGTCCTATAGTATGGATGTCATCCTGCAGATTTTCAAGCTAAGCATCAGCCCGAGCACGCCATTTTTTGAGTCTCTCGCAAAGAAGCCGTCTGTAACAATGGATGACCTGTTCAGGCGAGTAGACAAATACTCCATGCTCGAAGACGATGTTTGGGTAGCTATTCAGTAGGTCTTGGTGACCAATCGTCCGACCAAGGACGAAGAGGCAGGAAGTTCTAAGCCCTCGAACCAATCGAGGCAAGCTAGTAAGAAGTGGGTTGGCCAGCAACAGCAGAATCAAGCGAGATTGACCCCTCTCAGTATCTCATATGAGAGACTCCTCCCGATGATCCGCGATTTGTCTGACCTCAGATGGACAGAGCCGATCAAGACAGATTCAACTAGACAAGATCGAAACAGAAGGTACTCTTATCATAAGGATCACAACCATACCACCGAGCAATGCAAGAGTCTCCATTACTTGGTGGAGAAACTAATCAAAGTCAGGCACCTAAAACAGTATGTCAGCACAAATAGCGGGCAAAGAGAGACGGCGAAGAGCTAGCCGTCCAAGCCCCTGCATCTCCGACAGCTCTCAAAGTTGTCATCAACTACATAGATGGAGGCCCCGTAGACGATAGACACAGTTCTAAGCGGCAAAGGCGAAGGTTGCCTCCGTGCAGCCTCTGTAAGAGAGCGGGTTAACTCCATTCAATGCAACTTTTCGGAAGGGAGTGTGCACTCCATTGATGACACAATTACCTTCCCTCAAATAGGTGCTAACTGAGTATTGCAAACGCATGAAAATGCCCTAATCCTAACACTAGGGGTAAGCGGATTCAACGTGAGAAGGGTTTTGGTTGACCCAGGTGGCTCAGTTGACCTCTTGCAAATGTCAGCCTACAAGCAGATGAGCTACTCACCATCTGCCCTAGAGAACCTAGGGCGTTTGTTGTCCGGGTTCAATGGAGCTATGACGACTTCTCTGGGTGACGTTGTGCTACTCATCCAAGTTGGCCCAATCACCCTGAACTTACAATTCTCAGTGGTTGACAATTTGTCCTCGTACAATGCCAATATGGGACGTGCATGGCTTCACAGAATAAAAGTCATTCCCTCTACGTACCATCAAATGGTAAGCTACCTCATGGAGGGACAAGTCGATTTCCTTGGCAGCCAGCTAGTCGCGCGCCAATGCTATCAAGTGGCGCTAGACTCCGGACACCCAAACGGTAAGGAGGCACGTCCAAAATCATCAAATACAAGGGAGCAATAGTAATTACCGAGCCCGGTAGAAAAAGATCCATCTATAGTTGATCCACTCTAGCCATTGTGTCTCTCATATGGCACAGATCAAATCACCTATACCAGCTCCCTGCTTATGCATTATGAGGAGACGCAGCTATCCGAATAGCATCATACCATCAGAGGGCAATTCCTCAGTACAACAAAAGGTCACGACCACAGTTTTTTTTGCCAAGATCTTTAGTTCTCAGAAGAGTCTTCGAGAATACAGCTGAAGTAGGAGTTGGAAAGGTGCAATCTAATTGGGAAAGGTCATATGTTGTAACTAAGGCAGGAGACTCGAGGGCATACCACCTCCAGACTCTAGATGGAGTACCCCTGCTCCACCCATGGAATGTGACCAACCTAAAGCTATATTATCAGTAAAATTGCTTATTACAAGTATGAAAGACTAGGCTTCAGCCGGCCATAGTAAAGAAATACAAAGAATCAAACCTTGTCTAGGGATCTTACAGTTCCTGCCTCAACCGGACAACCTCTTCTTCAGTCTTCTCTTTCTTGGCCGCCATAATCACATTTTCCTCAGCTAGTTGGCGAGCTTCAGCTTGAGATGCCTCCTTCTCCTCCTCGACCTTCCTCAGTAGACTGACACCTTCTTCAGCCAGCTCCTAGGTAGCAACAGTCTCACTCTTCGTCGTCTCCAAGTTGGCAAGAAGATCCTCATTCCCATCCAAATTATGGGCAACCTATGCCCTCATGGTCTCGACTGCTTCCAGCCAGTGGAAAAGGTGAGCGCGCTGTCGTATAAGATTTTGGATTCTGGCTATCACCTGGGGGGCAATAGAGAGATCATTATAAAACGAGAGACTAAGGCAAAATAAGCAAAAAAGGAGGATACAAACTACCACTTTTGCTATATCAAAAGTTGTGTAGTCTTGCATATGGAGAATATAGGCAATAGCAATATCCGGAGTACCGTACGAAAGCCATGCCGAAGTGGGACACACCCCTTGGCGCTCAAAAACTTGAAAACAGATAATCCGTCCTGCCTCAACCCGATAGCTACCTTATCGGATAAAGGCAAACGGATTAGGGGGTATTGTGGAGGGGCTTCCCTCCACATGTCCTTCCCAGACTCAAGACCCTTTAGCCGACCAGGGTAGACATATAACCCGTCTGAGATCACTCCGTCTAGACCAAGATAAGCTCCGTTTAGCACCAAAAGTGAGAAGTTTTCCTTTTTCCACAATGTTAGACGGAATGGACAGACCAAGTCGGCTGGACCTTTTAGACGGGCAAATCAATCCAATCAAGTCCTCAGGATTTCTAACATGCGTGGTTAACCACGTTTGATGTCCGAGCGATGGCCTAGACGCCTGATGTCTAAGCGTCGGACTAGATGCCATTTACACACAAAAGTCAATGTCAATTAATTGTTACACACAATCCCAGACATTGGCAAACTAAATGGACGGTCAGCTACATGGTTCGAGATTTTGGCACCACAGTCAGCAAATGGCACCCGTCAGCAACCCTGACTTGATGTGATTGCCCAATCCACACAGTAGTGATGGCATTGACAATCCACGCAATCATCATTACAAGAAAGGCTAGAGTGCATAACCAGCGCTATAATGACGGTGTCATCAACTCTATATAAACCCCTTAAGAAGCACGAATAAGGTACACAGGCTCATTCTCTCCCACAAAAATAGTTAAAGCTATCCTCAGTGATTTTTGACTTGAGTTTCGGAGGAGCATGCCCGGACCACCTGTCTGGACATCCTTCTGTGCAAGGAAGAAGTCCACCTGACTCCAATGAAGTTGGACGGACTTGAATCCAGTTGGCTCGACACCAAAAATTAGGACAAATATAAATTATATAACATCTTTATTATGTCTAATATACAGTACCAAAGCCAAAATTAAATCAAGATAAGTCAAATGACTCCAAAATTAAATAACAAATTCAAGCAAAGTACGAGATCATCAGCATGCAATTAGAAAAGGGAGCATCACGAAAAAATTTCTAAAAAATATCTTGGAGTGGAATTTAATTACAAAAAATTTCAGGAAACAACTCCTACACATCTAGAACAAGATACCAAAAGTCAAACACTCATTCAAATGACAAATTGCAGCAAAGACATCCAAAAGTTCCAGAAAGTCTAGATTTGGTAAAAAATAGTGACATGCATAAACTAATTTTTTTAAAAATAATAAGAGATCACAAAAAATAGCACACATCATTCAAAGTGTCTATATCATAAAAAAAATGAATCCAGGGTCAGGTAGTACTCAAAAGTATTTTTAAAACACTCCAGCTAATGAGATGTTTAGAATCCATCATGTACAATAGGTACGACTTTGAAAAATTATATCTCCCTCAAAAATGCATATTTTTTAATATTTTGTGTCTAAGATAAATTTCAAGAAGTCAAAAATTAAGGAAAAATATCGAATCAAATTTAAAAAGTCATGTGTTATTTTATTTTTACAAAAAAATCTCAAGCGTCCAGAACTAGGTGAAAGTAGAGCCCCCCTAAAGACTCATTTATATCTTCTATTCTAGAATTGCTTTCTAACTCAAAAGAAATTTTAAATTCAAGTTCAAGAAGTGAGGAAAATCATACAAGTTTTGGAAATTTTTTAAAAATATTTTGAAGTTGTTGAAACGAATTTTAAATCTTAAGGGTTAGTGGTTGAGTGAAAACTGGCAGCAAGGAAAAGTTTTGAAAAATTTTCTTATGTAGGGGTTCCATCTAGTTTTTGTTCATGCAATGTAATCAAATTCCCCACTGCTATACCCCTTTGCGTATCTGAACCTATGCATTTATGCATTTGGGCAATTTAATCAATGGTCGTGCATGGCCTATGCGGAAAGGCACATGGTAAGGGAGTGAATAGGTATAGAAAGTGAATTCTGGATATGGCCTTCAAGTAAAGACACGAAGATCAAATGGATACCAATATTCAAGCCCTTGCTTCATCTCGGGAGAAGGGATATTTGACGAGACAGGATATGGTTCACCAGAAAAGAAGAAACCCCAAACCTTCCAGTGCGTAATTTATATCCAAGCTAGCATCTTTAGCTTGCAAAACTGCAATTTTGGAATTACTGTTAGCCCATTTTGCCATAAACTTCATAAGACTCCTTTCGTTTCTCAAACTTCGATCTCTCTAATCCAGATAATAGAGGAACTTCCATCTAGGTCATCAATTTCCAGTTGTGTTACCACAACTAAAGCCTCATTTTGGAGCAAAGTGAGTCACTCTGAACTCATTCCAGTCCACAATTATTTGATGGGGTTTTCGAGAGGTGGTGTCATTTGGCTTGTTGCCTTCAAAAAATTCCCAACCTGGATCAGCATTTAAAGAATAGAATAACTCTATAACAAATGAAACTGAACCCAAAATAAAACCCAAGGAAATTATAATTTCCAATCTAAACCCAAATGATCTTCGAGTTCATTGAAGTCGGGGATTAGCTCACATGCTTGTTGCCAATGACTTTCCGGAAATGTAATGGGCAATAAGGTAAACGAGGCATGAACCATGCCCATATGAGAAACTGCTCCTATCCTCTTGAGGTTCGAACCAAGCTCTTTCGTACAAGTTCCCCTTCTATGTGGGTTGTCGAGATTCAGATGTTGGTGGAAGAGGGATTTGAATGGGGCAAAGGCTTCAGGTGGCCATGCATGCATGGATCACATGCACGAGGTGAGGACCTTCTTTGTGCTATTCCCTGTGCCCCAAAGTTATGAACATGTGCTGATTTCAAGGCTGCCACATTCATCTCTTGATTACAAAATCCAGTGATATTTCTGCCACCAACTCCATTTATATAAATGCTTGATTCTTCAAGTGAATTGAACAAATTACCTGACAGGAAATGTTGCCCCATTAGTCCCAGAATGATGATTTGTCTGGTTGCAGAGGGAATTTTGAGAGGTTGATAATGTTTACCTCTGCAATCCTTAAGTCTCAGATCCTTTTATTATGTAATCAATTGATATACTATAACTCTATAAGAATATATGTCAAATTCTAGTTAAGAAATTACTACAATCATAGATTTCATGATTACATGTCCTTAGGATCACCCAAAGGGACATATTGTCTTAAACTTATGAGATATTATGGTGTTTATCTTAATAATACCTATTATCACATACTTTAATCAATAGTAACCCAATCCATATGGAATATATAACCACCTTAGGGTCTCACCTGTAAGTCAAAGTCATTGAAGACCTCAGCATTAGCTTGACAGTCTCTCATGGTTGAGAGCCCATGCGATATAATAGCTTAATGAATCATGACTACCCAATAATCAATGTCATGATTCACTGTAGGTCTTATCTAATACGTAACCATACACACTTATACCCTTACTGTGGGAAACTCATTTTGATAACCAAGACAAGTCATCTCTCCAATTAGGAGGTAGTCCAGTAACTCTCAAATGGATTGCCTAAGTCTACAAATCAACTGTAAACAACTCATTATTTTTGTAATGAACTCATGATTTGGATCTTCCATGCAACTCTTAATGCATCATAACCATATATAATATAAGCGATGTAGACCTTAATACTCAACATAGATGATGCATAAATGGGATAATGAAAGGAGAACTAAAATCGTTAAAGAAATCCATTTATTATTACATCATGTCATACTTTTAAGGGTTTATCCCAACAAAACAAAACTGAAACTAAAGAGCCATATGAGTTGTAGGTGTATTCTCAAAGAGATAAGTCCTAGAAAAATTGTTGATCTTTTGATCTGAACATAGTACCAAACATGTTGAAATTGATAGACACTTCATCAAGGAAAAGTAAGAAAGTGGTTTAATTTGTATTCTACTTGTGACAACACAAGGGTAGTTAGCAAATGTTCTCACAAAAGGCTCGTCAAAACAAGCGTTTCACTCTTTAGTAAGCAAGTTGGGTATAATAGACATTTTTGAACTAGCTTGAGGAGTGTGGAAAGTCAACCTTTAGATTTTTATTTTTTTATTTCTTACTTGATTTACTTCCTCGATTCTAGGTTGATTGATCGACTATATCTAGATAGGTTCCAAGTTTGCCTTTTCCTTTTGTTATTGTTTTGTACAATTTTTTCTTCTTAATTTCTGATTGTAATTTAGGAATATTATAAATGTAAATTTTCCTTCCTTATGTCATTCCTATTGTATATAAGTGATCCATTGTACAGTTTGGAGAAGATATAAAATTATATTCAAAATTTGCTCAAATTGATTAGCATTAACCTAGGTAAGTGGTTATATTATGTAGGCAAGTACGTCAGGCAGAACGTTATAATTGGGCTGCCACCAGAGGGGTAAATGAAGAAATGCTAATGGAAAATTTGCCTGAAGATCTCCAAAGAGAAATACGACGCCATCTCTTCAAATTTATCAAGAATGTGAGCTTCAATTATGAATATCATAATATTTTTTTTTATTTTTTATTTGAAATTATTACATGTTTAATGATTGCATAATTTATACTTTGTAGTTTACATCCATGAAGCTCAATATCCCGGTTTAAAACACCTTTTTTCACTAAGGCAATAGCAATCTATTAATTAGTCATTTTTCTTTTCTCCTTGTCATCATGGTTTATTACTGTAGGCAACTCATGTAACCTTCTTGAATAGACATCAATTAATATATAGATAGATGGAATGGGCAACTCTTTCTGCTACATATTTTGGTTATACTTTACAATAAAATTATATGTCATTATTATTCCATGCTGAATAGTGGGGATTTTTTACAAAGCATTTGAACAATGATAAAATATTTTATATCATAAAAATCAAACCTCCTCTGCACTAATCCCAAAAGAAGATTTAGTACAAGCTTCACATTTTCATATTATTGATTTATTATTAATATATTTATATTGTTGGAAAGTTAGTTTGGTTAGGCTAGTTCAAATTGGACTCAAATTTTAGAATGGATAGGTTCCTTGATTTGAGGAATTATTTGAATTCTAGTTTTTTTGTACGTAGTCAAAGTTTTATTCAGATTAGGATTAGAATCAGATTTGTTTTTCAGTTTCCTTATTTTTAGCCTAGGAATTATCTATCTGCTGGTTATTTAAACGGATGTAGCCTATGTTATGAAAGATAGAGCAATAAAATAATAGTTTATCCAAAAAAACCTTTCACAGTTTTATGGTATCAGAGCCAGAGACAAAAAAATGGAGAGTAGAAGGATGGTGAAGACTACTATGACTGGCGCAATTCATAGGGAGGAATCTGATCACCTGGGACTTCACAGCTACAATTTCCAACAACAAATCCGGGTAGTACAGAGAACCCAACCCTACAAATTACAATCCATAAATTAAATGGACGTAATTTTCTTCAATGGTCGCAATCGGTGAAGTTGTTCATCAGAGGAAAAGGAAAGTTGGGTTATCTCACAAGCGCTAACAAAGCACCCAATCCAAAAAATCCTGCATACCAAACCTGGGATTCTGAGAACTCAATGGTAATGGCCGGGTTAATCAACTCCATGGAGGCAGCTATTGGGCAGACCTATCTCTTTTTGCCTACTGCCAAGGACCTGTGGGATGCAGTCCAAGAGACTTATTCAGATCTAGGTAATGCTGCTCAAATGTTTAAAATTAAGACTAAGTTGAAAGATATTAAACAAGGTAGTTATAGTGTTACACAATACTATAATACCCTTCAAAATGCATGGCAAGAACTTGATTTATTCTCTCATATGGAGTGGAAGTGTGTTGAAGACAGTGCCTATTATTGCAAGATTCTTGAAAAAGAAAGGGCATTTGATTTTTTGGCAGGACTCAATAAGGAACTCGATGAGGTTAGAGGCCGAATCCTAGGAAAAGAGTTGCTGCCATCTATAAGGGAGATCTTCTTTGAGGTGCAACGGGAAGAGAGTAGGCAAAAAGTGATGTTGGGAGAACAACAATCCAGCCAATCTAAGATTTCTGCCCTGGTTATTCATGGTGGGGAGACCTTTCAACCAAATGACCAGCGACTAGGAAAAAGGGGTGATCGTCCTTGGTGTGACCACTGTCGAAAATGAGGCCACACAAGAGATACATGCTGGAAAATCCACGGAAAGCCGCCTATTGGGAGAAACCCGAGACCCAACCGCAATTCCAAAGCCTACCATAGTGAATCCAAGAACCTTAACAACCAAACAACCACTTCACCATTCACCAAGGAGCAGTTAGAGGTCTTGCAACATCTCCTTAATCCACAAATGGCATCCACTTCGGTCTCAGGTTCACCAAATGCTGATTCCTCACCATCTTGCTCTCTAGCACAATCAGGTAGAACTCAATACCCATTTAGTGCCTTAGCCAATTCTTATAAACTGTGGATCTTTGATTCCGGAGCTATAGATCACATGACAGGGTCATCTACTTCATTTACAACATATGTACCATGTGCTGGTAATATGAAAGTCTGGATTGTGGATGGGTCATATACCCCAGTCGCTGGAAAAGGAATCATCTCCTTGACAAAAACTTTTTCTCTTGAATCAATCTTACATGTCCCAAATTTGTCGTGTAATTTATTGTCCATTAGTAAACTCACTAGAGATCTCAATTGTGTAGCTAAATTTTCTTCTACTGGTGTTGTTTTTTAGGACTTAGCTTCGGGGAGGACGATTGGTAGTGCATGTGAGTGTGAAGGTGTATACCGCTTTGATGACCATGAAGTTGTGCAAGGACAAGCCGCTGTTGCTTGTAGCAATGTTTTATCTTTTCCTTTTGATCATGAAATAATGTTATGGAACTATAGATTGGGCCACCCTAGCTTTCCATATCTTAGGTTCTTGTTTCCAAAACTTTTCAAAAATAAAAGGCTATCCAATTTTCAATGTGAAGTGTGTCAAATGGCAAAGCATACCGGATCAGTATTTCCTGCTAAACCTTACAGGTCCTCTAAACCTTTTACTCTCATACATAGTGATCTTTGGGGACCATCTCAGGTAACAAATCTAATTGGTGCAAAATGGTTCATTACCTTCATCGATGATCATTCAAGAATTTGTTAGGTTTACCTCCTTAAAGAAAAATCTGAAGTCTTTCAAACCTTCAAAAGTTCTATTTAATGATCAAAAATCAGTTTCAAACGTCCTTTAAAATTCTTAGAATCGACAATGGTAGTGAATATATAAATGTTGTTTTTGGAGAATTTTTATCATCTAATGGGATTATTCATCAAAAATCATGTGTAGATACTCCACAACAGAATGGAGTTGCCAAAAGAAAGAATAGACACCTCTTAGAAGTTGCTCAGTCCTTATTATTTTCAATGAATGTTAGAAAACTACATTAAGGGGACGCCATTCTTACAGTAGCATATTTGATTAATAGGATGCCCTAAAAAATTCTTAATTTTAAAAGTCCCATTGTTGTTTTTCTTGCTTCATTCCCAAATTCCTGAATTTGCCAAGATTTACTAATTAAAATTTTCGGGTGCATTGCTTTTGCACATGTTCATTCACATAATCGTGGTAAACTTGATCCTAGTGCTATAAAATGCTTAATTTTAGGATATGCAACAACTAAAAGAGGATATGGATGTTTTGATCCTGTTAATCAGAAACTGTACATCTCTAAAGATGTAACCTTCTTTGAACAACAACCCTATTACACTTCGCTTCAGGGGGAGAATTCTAGTGAAGCTTTGTCATTGGAAACTCCACAATCTCCTTTTTCGGTTCCTACACTCCCAGCAACCAGTCCGACAACCAGTCTACTCCCAGCAACCAGTCCAACGTCTACTCAAATCTCTCCATCCATTCCTTTCGTTCAGTCGAACCCAACAATAGTTCCAATACATGATAGATTGTCAAATGCAGGGGGAGATAAAGCATTGCCACCAACAGCCCAGTCTACACTACAGTTCAAAGTCTACGCAAGGAGGTGTATAGTACCTGATACACTCATGCCTTGCCATGAAGCCACATCGGAGATAATGCCTGAATCAGGTTTGGATAATTCTTCATCCCCCTCACATTCCTCACTTCCTGTAGACCTAGTTCCTAGTGACTTAGATCTCCCGATAGCACTTAGGAAAGGTGTTAATTCCTGTACCATTCATCCCATATCTAATTTTGTCTCTTATCATAGATTATCCTCATCTTTTTTCTACTTTTACCTCTCACCTTTCTTCCATAGAAATTCCAAAAAATGTAAAGGAAGCATATGGTGATCCAAGATGGAAAGTAGCGGTTGTGGAGGAAGTCAAAGCTTTGGAAAAAAATGGAACGTGGGAACTTGTTACCCTACCGAAAGGTAAAAGAACTATGGGATGTAAATGGGCCTTTTCAATAAAATACAAATTTGATGGCTCAGTACAAGGCAAGATTGGTTGCTAAAGGATTTACTCAAACTTATGGGATGGATTACCAGGAGACTTCTGCACCGGTGGCAAAACTGAACACAATCTGAATTCTTGTTTCTTTGGCTGCAAACTATGATTGGCCTCTTCAGCAGCTAGAAATAAAAAATGCTTTTCTCAACAGGGAATTAGAGGAGGAGGTTTACGTGAATGTACCACCAGGACTTGAACAAGGAAGCTCCAATAAAGTTTGTCAATTGAAGAAAGCTCTCTATGGTCACAAACAATCACCCCGGGCATGGTTCAAAAGACTCTTAAGAGTAGTAAAATGATATGGCTATCTTCAAGTACATTCAAATCATACCATGTTTTACAAATCTACTAATGAGGGTAAAATAACTGTTCTCATGGTTTATGTTGATGATCTGATTTTAACAGGCAATGATCATGTAGAAATTGAAGCTTTGAAGAAGATCCTAGCTAAGGAGTTTGAGGTGAAGGACCTTGGTGCACTAAGATATTTTCTAGGGATGGAGATTGCCAAAAACAAAAATGGAATCTCTGTTTCTCAAAGAAAGTACACTTTAGACTTACTCAAGGAAACATGGATGCTTGGTTGCGAGCCCAACGACATTTCAATCGATTCAAGACACAAGATAGACCTAGCTGAAAAAGGGGATCTAGTTGACAAAGAAAGATACCAACAGCTGGTTGGAAAGCTCATCTACCTCTCTCGCACTAGGTTGGATATTGCTTTTGCAGTAAGCACAATCAGTCAGTACATGCATTCTCCATATGAAACACACATGAATGTTGTCTATAAAATGCTGCAATATCTCAAAGAAATCCTAGGAAAAGGACTTCACTTTGGAAGGCATGACCAATTCAAAATAGAGGCCTTCACAAATGCAGATTGGGCAGGGTCTATAGAAGATAGGAGGTCAACATCTAGTTATTGTACATTTGTGTTTAGAAATCTCATCACATGGAGAAGTAAAAAACAAAATGTGGTGGCAAGAAGTAGTGCTGAAGCTAAGTTTAGATCGATAGCTCATGGAATTTGTAAAGTCTTGTGGATCAAGAGAGTATTAGAATGACTAAAGATTACAATTCATCCCCCAGCTATGATGTATTATGACAACAAGGCAGCTATAAGCATCTCCCACAATCCAGTTCACCACGATCGAACAAAACATGTTGAGGTGGACCAACATTTCATCAAGGAAAAAATTGAGCAAGGGGAAATATGCATGACATATGTGCCATCCAAAAGCTAGATTGCTGATGTTTTAACTAAAGGGATCCCAAGAGAAAACTTTGAAAATTATGTGGACAAATTGGGTGTGATAGACATCTATGCCCCAACTTGAGGGGGAGTGTTGGAAAGTTAGTTTGGTTAGACTAGTTCAGATTGGACTCAAATTTTAGAATGGATAGGTTCCTTGATTTGAGGAATTTTAGAATGGATAGGTTCCTTGGTTTGAGGAATTATTTGAATTTTTGTTTTTTTTTGTACGTAGTCAAAGTTTTATTTAGATTAGGAATTATCTATGTTTTGAAAGATAGAGCAATAAAATAATAGTTTATCCAAAAAAACCTTTCACAGTTTTATATATTTTATCAGTTAAAATATTGAGGAGTATATCTTACCCTTTCTGGAATCCTACATGTGGATATGAATGATTTTGTTGTTACTTCCCTCGTTGAAATTCTTGGCTGCTAAGTGTTTGAATCTATTTGCTTGTGTAGATTCAGTTATCTGATGAAACGGGCATTAAATGCACCTTTATGCATAGTCTGTCTCACTTATTGAACAATGTTGATTATGCCAGTATGGATTTTTCTTTGTGAAATCACAATATCTTTAATATTTGACTTTTAATTCAGCTTTATAGCTTGTATTAATTTAGTAATGGCCTGTAGAAACTCCTATTGTTTACTTAAACCTTGGTGTTAAGGTACCAATTTGATTGAAATGCTTAAACTTTTAGAGAATGAACCCACGATGCATATCACACTAACACCTCCTCTCATATGTAGTCTTATACCCACACATGGAGAGACAAATTATAGATTGTGTATTATAGATAAGCAAATGGAAGAATAAAAAAAACAAGAAGACTTGAGGGATACTTGAACATGAGAACTTTAGTTAACAAGAGCTCTGATACCATCTTAAGATATAAAACTGATCCAAAAGTTTAAGCTATTAGGAAATGAACCTATAATCTATTCTAGACTAACATTGGGATTAGTTTTGTTTGGCATGTGAAAATTTTATGTCATTGGATAATATGTTTTATTCCTTTAAAGCTATGTTGTATGAGTTCGGGTGCAAGTGTTGAGTACGACTATGTGTCTAGGTGTTTGATCCTTTACACCTATATATTTTAGGATATAGGGATTTGACTTAAAAGGATCTCAATAATGGGTATAAACACTTGGATATAACATAATAAAATGAAAAAAGAATGAAAAATCAGTTAAATATCAATGAAAATAAAGATATTTTTTTATAAGAATTCTTCTTTTCTTATTGATCCTTATCTTTTCTTTCCTATCCTAAATGTTTTTATAAAAGTTCGCTTTCAACAAACTCTCCTTTTTCAATGGAATTATTTGTTAAGGAAGTTGAACAAAATAAATAAATAAATAAATAAATAAATCAAAAATAAATAGCTAGATCACAAGCAAAATAGAAATATCCTATAAGGATCCCATACCTATACTCATTTTGTGTCATGTCAACACTTTTGGAGCATCTTAAGTATCATAGCTTTAAAATACTTAACATAGAAAATCCTCAGATGAATCTTTGATGCTAATGATATTGTAAATTCTCACCTTTTTTTAGTAATTTTATATGTTTATTTGGAGCTTACTAGAATTGCTAAACTGGACTCGGTCCAATCAGTCACGGTAGCTTAATTTCGTTTTCGGTGTAGACCTCATCTATACGATTAGTCACATAGTTATCCTATTAGATTTTCGTCATAGTCGGTACCCGATTTGATTGATCATGACTAGTCACTATCATTTTCAGCATAGACTGCACCTTTACGATCAATTATGTCGTTGTCTTGTATGGTTTTCATCACAGACTACACCCGATCTTATAGCTATCAACCATTCAATTTCGAATTCGGTGTCAACTAAACCTATACAATCGGTCACCTCCTTGTCTTGTCTGGTTTTCATCACGGATCGAACACGGTTCGATCAATCATAACAACTCAGTTTCATTTTCGACATAGACTGCATTTATACGATCAATCACGTAGTCGTCATATCTATTTTTTGTCAAAGTCGACACCTAATCTGATTGATCACGACAGTTCAATATCATGAAAATGTAGACCGCACTTGTATGATAGGTCACGTCATTGTCTTGTGGTTTTCGTCATAGACTACACTTGGTTTGATCGGTAACTATAGTTTAGTATCAATTTCAACGTAGAACGCACATGTACGATTGGCCAAGTCGTTGTCTTGTCTGGTTTTCATCACATACTACACACAATCAGATAGGTCCCGACCATTCATTTTCAATTTTGGCATAGACCAGACCTATACAATTGGTCACATTGTTATCCTATCTAGTTTTTGTCATAGACTGGACACAGTCAAATTGATCACGGCAGCTCAATTTTGTTTTCTGCATAAACTACATTTGTACAATTAGTCATGTAGTTGTCTTATCTAGTTTTCATCAAAGTCAACACCCAATCCGATTGATCACGATAGTTGAGTATCATGAAAGCGTATATTACACCTGTACGATCGGTCACGTCGTTGTCCTGTTTGGTTTTCATCATAGACTACTCCCAATTTGATCGATCACAATAGTTTAGTATCCATTTCGACGTAAAATGCACTTGTATGATCGACCACATCGTTGTCTTATCCAGTTTCCATCACAGATCTCACACGATCAAATAGGTCTCGACCGTTCATTTTTTATTTTCATGTAGACTAGACCTATACAATCGATCACATTGTTGTTCTATCTGGTTTTTGTCATAGATGGCACCCAGTCCGATCAATCACAACTCATTTTCATTTTTTGTGTGGATTGTACCTATACGATCGATCGCATCATTGTCGTGTCCCATTTTCACCATAGATCGGACCTGTTTTGGATCAATCACAGTAGCTCAATTTTGCTTTCGACGTAGATTGCATCTATACGATCAATCACATAGTTGTCCTATTTGATTTTCATCACAATCGATACCTGATTCAATCTGTCACGGTAACTTAGTTTTGTTTTTGGCGTAGACCGCAAGTTTCTCTTACATAATGCATTTATGTTGTTTGGTGCTCATGTGTTCATGATGACTTGATAACTAGTAAGCTAAAGACTACTAACCTAGAAAAAGTAATAAAATTAGAATTTGTGGATTCATAATTATTTGAGTGTGTAGTTTATCATTTAATTATATAATTTAATCTTTTAATAAGAAATGAGTTGACAAATTAATCTAATAATCAATGTCGCATTTCCATAATTAAACACATATGGTGGTTTAGATTGAATAATTTGAGGTAGAACCAAATTTAACCTAATTGACATCATTTGAATGGGTTCTATTAGGGATTTAACCTAACTAAGTAGGCATGGTATTCATACTCATCATATGATCTTGGTAGCTTAACATGATATCATAACCTTAAGTTTGAACCTTCCTTATAGCTTGTTTATTTTCTCTATTCATTAAGCTTATGTGCAAGTTACTGTTAAATCTACCAAAAAAACCAGTTACCATTAATCTCAATTGTGTAAATACTAAAGTCTAAGTATATAGTAATCATGGTCAAGAAACCAAAGATAGGATCATTATGGCTTGTAGTATCCGGATTGTGGTCATCAAGGACTAGCACTAATATGTTTAGTTATTTAAGTTAGAAAGAACCAATTTTTTTCGGATCTTAGTAAAACCCTATATCTAAATAAGTAGGAAGGAATAAAAGTATGAATGAAGATTTTCTAAGATATGTAATAAATTTAACAAAAGAAAAAAAAAAAAGACATCCAGATAATGTCACAAGTCTGATTTCAAATCCATTAAAAGAAAGTGGAATTTTACCAACCTTGAATATCAAAGAGTTATCTTAAGATTGGTTTAAATTTGAACTTTGGTTTGAAAATAAAGTCTAGATCTCAAAAGTATTTTGAATTAATCCTAACTTTTTTTGTTCTTTTAATTCATCTCAATCTCATGCACAATCAATCAACATAAGTTGTTCAATGATCAAGCAGTGATCAAGTATCATTGAAACCAAGTTAAGTATCAATCGTCTCCTAATTAAAAAGGAACTATGTAGAGGATATAATTAATCATAATTTAAACGAAAAAAAAAAAAAAAGATATGAACATTACCGCCCTTACCCAATTTCTCATATGGATTCTCCATCTCGCTTGTTTCTTTCTCTGAATCATATACAATTAGCTAAACATGGTGGCTCTCACAACTAATGTTTGGTTGCTAAAAAAATATAGAAGAAAAAAGGATAAGAGAAAACTAAAACTTTATTGAACTAAAGATAATGACAATGTCTCCCCATGTACCCATATATCCCAACCCTAACAATGAGAATATATATTTATATACATATATATATATATCTACACATACATAGCAAAGCCCTAAACTATTACAAAATTCCATAAAAAAACCTTGGAAACCCCACCTTAGAAGTTTACAAGTGGGAATAGGCTCTGAAATCAGAATTTTCTGCTGAAGTCGGTTTGGCACTTATCAAATTGGTTTAAAATCCTTTTGAAATCAAAATTCTGATATCAACTTCTCAAATTAGTTTGAAATTAGAATTCTGATTTTAGGCACTGCCAATGCATTCCCCTTGTAGCTCCAAATCGGTTTGCCTCCTTCAAATCAGTTTGAAATTGGAATTCCAATTGGAGCTACTGCCTGCTCCTTCAAATCGAAAATTAAATTGGTTTCAGCATTCTCAAATCAAAATTTCAATTTAAGATTCTATCTTCTCCATTCTCCTTCTTCTCTAAAATTGTTTTGGCTCTTCAAAACACTTTTAAATCAATTTGGACTCTGTATTTTGACGTCGTGCCTTTTTCATACTTAATCAGTTTCATTGGAACTCCAAGTCTTTCTCTTGCTCTTGGTGTTGCTTCCATCAACCTTGGTCTCAACTTAATACCTTGAATTACACCTAATTTGCACCATTCATCCTCTTTTTGTTGCATTTTATGCTAGATATAAACATTAGTCCTCAAATGTGAACTCAGCACACATTCAAGCTAAGATGACCTGATTAACACTCAAAATGTATTTAAAATCCTTGTTTTATGTATAAGCAAACCTCAATTTTGAGTGTTAATCAGCAAGGTCAAAAGAAGGCTGCCTCTAAGGTGGGGTTTTAGGGATTTAGCCCAAATAAGTTAGCATGATGTACATAGTTGGTCTATTATCTAACAGTTTAAGCCATTGGGTCTAATTAGTAGATTAATAGGTTCATTACATAAAATGCTATTAGATTCAAGAAAACCTAAAATTGATCCAAAACCATACATTTTGGAGTGGTCTCCCATTTTGGATGGACTTTTAAATGCAAATGCTAAGTAACATGGTAGATTCATTCAAGCTCCATGGGCCATCAAGTGATGCATAAAGGTAATAAACATTATTGATCTAAATGATGATTTCATGTGATACTTATCTTGCTATAAATTTATCATCTTTGTTCATATAATTTACAAATCTTTTGAATGTGTAGATCCACATTTTTTCTAAGATGGGCGATTCCAAGATGGGTGATACGATCTTAGATGCCATTTGTGAGAGGCTAAGACAAAAAACATACATCATGGGAAGCAAAATTTTATGTCATGGAGGTCTAATTGAGAAGATGGTTTTTATTGTGCGCGGGAAGATGTCGAGCATTGGAGTTGCAACTCCTTTAGGTGAATGGGATGTTTGTGGTGAGGAACTTCTTGCTTGGTGTATTGAGAATTCTTCAGTGAATAAAGGTAACTCAATTTTAATTCAATTAACTTCTTAACACGAGATGGAATTTAGAACTTGCATAAGACTATTTGTAATTTGTACATTAATGAGTCAAGGTCTAGGAGGAGTGTTTTTGAATATGGAATCCAATAGTTAGCATTTGAAAGGAAATTATGAAGATATTTATGGAATTCCAGGACACAAGTTGTAGCAACCTCTGGGTAATGCCCATGTTAAGTTGTAGCGTGTTTTGGTTGATGGGCTAAATGTCATGGACTTGGTGTTTGCTAAGAAAATGTGTGGCACTTAGACAACTCAAGACACTTGAAGTTACTAAGTCTGCCTTCCCCTAACCTCCCTTGTTGTGCTAAGCAATGCTACACAACACAAAAACCAGATTGAGCAAAGTAGCTCTTGAAGGGTTTGACAGAATGAGGCTTTATCACTCAAAGAACACTTTACAATGCCTTGGAAGCTCTTAAGTGCTTAGTGCCTAGCTAAATGGTGCCATCACCTATTTATAGGCATCATTGGAACTCTTTGGAACCTTTTATAGTTCCTTAAAATTCTAAAAGCTTCTTTGTACAAGCTATGTATAAATCATTTACAAGAGCTTACAAGGACTCTTTAGAATACTCCACATGACTCCAAGGATTTCTATCCATTGATGGAGATGTGTGGATGCCTCTGGATCCTTTTGAGTAGGGTGTGACAGAAAAGTTGAAATGGGTTTGGTGGCTATGAAAGTAGAATTTTTAGGTTAAAAAGATCAAACAAACTAAACCTTAACAGGAAATTTTTATTCCACTCCCTTCACTCAACTTCTCAGGCCATCAATTGGCTTTGAATTGATACCAGACCCACTTTTCTAAGATATTGGTCACCTCCCCGACTCTCCATATCAAGTGAAAGGGTGACGTAAATTCTGCATTCCTTTTTCTCTCCAATGCGATGTGCCCAGATGCCATTTTCAAGGTTCTTGGCTGTTGCCAAAATTGGAGTTGTAGGTTCATGCTACCAGTTTTTTAAGCATTATTAGTACCCAAATTCAACTCATGCATCAAATGGCTTCATAGAGGTATGAGAAAATTTTATAATCAGGTTATCAAGTTGATTCTTATTTTTCAGAAGCATACTGGCCAACATGCAGGCCCATAAGAGTTTAGTTCTTGTGCTGTTTTCTTAAACTCTATGGTCCACTCAGAATCTTCTTTGAAACAATACCATTGTTTATTTAAGGCGATGGAGGTTAGGCATTCATCAACACTAGAAAGTTTGCTATGACAGAGGGACAGTCTCCTATGGTCCTATCCTGGATTATACTGCATCTGCAGCAATTGAAAACCAGGTCAAGCTCTTGTCAGTAAGAGACTTGGAGTATTCTCATTATTGGAGGGTTGTAGCTATGCATGAACTCGAGTGAATCCAAGAAGGTAGTATGTATACTCTCTTCCAGTGCACACATTAACGAGGACAGAAGTGGTTGCAGTATTCCTTGAGGTGTAAGGTCGGCTTATTAGCCAAAGTCTATAGGGTAGGTACATCAGACAAAGTCCTACTTGAGAGAAGGTTGAGGAGTGAGTTTGGTTCATTCCTTTTATAGTAAGGCTGCTACTTTAGCTACCATCAACTCTGATACGACCCATTGTGATGGGAGAATGGATATTATCCTGACCCATTACCTTGCGTGGAATAGAAAGATTCACACTGTAGGTTGAGCTTGCTTATTTTCGTATTCAGCTGTTAAAATATAGTTGAGCAGGTATAATTTCATAGACTAGTGGGTTCCACCAGCCAGCTTGTTGGACTCACCAAATTACTCAGCTACCCATTCCATACTGCTCCAGGCTCACCAAAGTACTTAGCATCTTCCCTACCCCAACACTGCTTCCTGGTGTTCACCATCTTGCAAGGATCCTTCTGACATGGCCAGAAGGCTAATGAAGGTTCTTATTGGAGGAGGAGATCAACCACATGGATAATCAGTTGCCTCAACTCAAAGGGAAAGTGGAGCAGTCTGAGATGAAGTTCAAGGGTAGAGAGTGGTAATGGAACCCAGGGGTTGCAATCTCTAATGATTTCAATAATTAGTAAGATTCCTGTGTGAGCTAATACTCCTGGACTGATTGAACTATGGCCATGTCAGCCTTACATATGGACTAGGATTCAGAAACTGCCTGCCAATGCTATCATGTGGCATGAGGCCCCATCAGCCAATCCCAGGTTGCATAATCTGTCAGCAATAGTACCAAAAGTTGTATACTGTGAAGCTGACACCTACACAGCAGAGAGAGAGGATCCTCCTCTCTTGAATGGACTGTGGCAGGCTTTATATTTGGAATGCGCATTCATAACAACCACTGCAGGAAGTCTCCTAGTCAAGCTTGCCCAGTTAAAACAAGAACCCAAAACACCTCAAGACCTAAGGGTCAGAGGCCAAACCTGTGCTAGTGATGCATTTAGTTTGTCCAAAAACTCCAATGATGAATTGAGTTCATTCAAAACTCCCTGAGCCCTGCTCTCACACAAACAAGCATTTGAGAATCAGTATGCTGTGCATTCAGAATCCTCCCCAGGCAAGCACCAAAATGGTGACCCCCCATTTTTGTAGACATGTGAGATATCTCTAGGCATTCAAGCAGGTGTCCATGATCAGGTGCCATTTTCCCTCTGGCACCAACTTGGTATGAGGGGAATTTTACAATGTCACATCCTACCCTTTAGCCTGCATGAGCTGTATCAGTTATTCCAAATTTCCAGTCTAAAATTGACTGTCAACAGTTATTGAACTCTCATTGCTTGCCAAGACTAATAGAGTATGTTGGACAACCAAAATATGTTACTCTCTTGCATACATTTAATTCATTTTAGGAATAAAATGTACATAAAAATTGATATTGAAATAAGAAAAAGTACATAGGTGAATACTGCAATAGACTACTGTTATTAAAATCAACAATTCACACAATTCACACATACTAGCTGGAATCATGTAATCCGGTAAGTTACTGCATCATATTAAATGGCATGTAAAGTATTAGTTACTAATCTTATATTAATTATAACCAAAAATAGGGCACCTATTTGGGTTAGTTACTGAACATCAACCAGGTCCTGAATGAAACACGTCACTGATGGTCAAAGCATCTTCCTACACCATCACCACTCAGGTTCATTGCAATTCTGGGTTCCTAATAACTTAATTTTTTTTTTTTTTTTTATATAGATAGAAGAGGCAAAGTTATCTCTTTTTTTCTTCCTGTATGTATTTCTATGGTATTTAGGGTCCTTTTGTAGTTCATTTGAGATTTTCTGACCATGAATTTGGAGGCTAGCATAAACAGAACAGTATAATTTTGTCAGATTGATTTCCTATGCAGATGGTAAAAAAATCAGGTTTCCAGGACAGAGATTGCTGAGCAACAGGGATGTAGTGTGTTTAACAAATGTAGAAGCATTTATTCTCCGAGCTGCAGATATTGAAGAAGTCACGGGTATTTTCTCAAGATTTTTGCGGAATCCAAAGGTTCAAGGAGCCATAAGGTTTTTCCTGTGACAACTCAAATTTCTCAATTCTTTAAGATGGCTACTTTGAATGGATATACCAATTAGACTGTTAGTTGTTTACTAAAAATGCATGTTTAAGGTTTTATTTTAGCTTTTTATTCTTTTCATTAGTTAACTGCTTAATGAAAGCTCCAAAGAGGTTTATATGATCTGATTCTTAATATTTATATTGCGCAATTAGGGCATAGTAAAAAAAGAATTAAAGGGTGAAATTTTTTAAAGAAATTTTGATGTTTTTTTTCTTAATACTGGACAATTCTTTTAAAACTGTTTTCATTCTAAGTGAATTCTATTCCTGGGCTTGGGGTAAGCCTTCAAAAATGTTTGATTTTGTTATGCATTAGGCATGTGGTTCGTAGCGGCCCTCTGAGCGTAAGATCTACTCTTTTGTTTGGTTTGTGCTGAGCCATGAAGCAGTCTCCTTGAGACTGACCTCCAAGGCGTAAGGCTCATGCAGCTTTGAAACAACCCAATCTGATTCCTTAACATCCATGATACATTACTGGGTTGTTCCATAAACATGTCCTTGAAACTACCACAGATTCATCCAACTGGGAAACTGAATGCAATCATACTTAAAATTCCTTTGAGCATAATATTGACTGATGGACTTCCTACACGGAAGCTGGAGGAGAATAAAGCTCCATTTTCTTGACGATCTTCATAAAACAGTTAAGCTTAAATTACTTGACCTTTCTGTGTTTAACACCTAGAAAACTGAAATAATAAAAAGTCTGTCCTAACCCATTGATGGATAGGCAAAGGTGACAGATCTGCATACTATCCCATCTTCACCATGCCAGATATCTGAAAATGATTGGATTTCAGTGGCTTTCTTCAAAGCTCTTTAGTGTTGTGACCTTATCCTTTTTTCTGGTTTCATCTTCTCATAGACAGATGGTTTTGTGTTTATTGTGGTACCTTTGCCTCCATTTGTACTACCATTCTAATAGGGTTTTTATTTATCATCTTGAAAATTAAAATACTAAAATCTACGGGGTTGTTATACTTTGTCTCAACTTGATGGGTGAGCAAAGTTGAGGTCCTGCATACTGTTCTTCCTCAAGCCCTCCTGAAATATGAAAAGATTGAATCCTCGTTATTATTATCATTTTTTCATATAGGTAGCTGTATTGGTTTTACTTACTGAAAACCTTATCCTTTATCTTGCCTACCCAGTTTCAACCTGAAGTTAAAATATAGCACTTTCAGATTTCCCATGGAAATTGAGTTTCTAAGTTGCATTTTATATATAATTAATTAGGTACAAACCCATCCTTTTTGGGCAATGACAGCCTGCTTCACAAATGATAGCAAAACCTTACATAATGGAAGCCTTCAGTTGTGATGGCTCCAATGTTTCCCATTCTATAAAAATTAAAACATGTTGCAATGGGTAAAGGACTTGGGAGCCGAGAGAGGCCTCCATTCAATCAGAATTCTGATACCATGTTGAGTTACCAGCTTTCCTAAAAGCTTAAGTTGTTAGGATTTGAGCCTATAATATATACCATCCTCTAAAATGTACTTTCAATAAATTATTATCTTATTGGTCCCTCTCTTTGTATAGTATGCAAGCTACAATCCTTTCAATTCATACATCATGGATCCCCATATCTTATTTTCAAAAATAGGCAGTAGTTTCAGGTCTTTAATCAGATAGAGAAAACATTGCTCTTTTCTATAATCCACATACCCCATGTAGTGATGTCGATTTTACTAATGGCAGGTATCAATCCCCTTACTGGAGGACTTTTGCAGCAACCCGGATTCAAGTAGTATGGAGATACAGGAAGAAGTGTCTGAGCCGTGCAGACACGTCCAATACCCAGTTCAACAGCTTGTAGTAAGCTTCATTGTTTGCATGTATACTACTACACATGATGTTGTATCTTGTATGTAATAGTAGTAGGAAACTAGGAGTTTTTTTATTAAATTCTATGAACACTTCTATTAGATACTCCATACACATTATGACAAAATGACAACATAAATCGAGTAGAGTAGAAATTCATTCTAGATTTGTATGCACATCTACCTGTTCTTGCTTTGTATAGGCTGAGAGGTTAAATTTTAATCCTCTTTTGTAAGGTTTCAAGTCTGGTGCTAGAATTCCTTTTGAATGATGGAATTAGAGGCCTTTGGGGAGTGATTCTAAATACTTAAAATGGGTACTGATGGTTGGAATATTGATATTTGCTTGATGGAATGCTTGAAATTCATTGTTCAATTTCTCTGAAGCAAGATTGGGTTGCAGAGCATGAAGTCTCATCATTTTGATTTGAACAGAATGCGTTTCACGCATTGAGGAGAATTTTTGTCAAGCTCTGTTTTTTTTTTTTTTTTTTTTTTAAGCGCTATCTTATAAATATTAGCGCCATGTTTGGTTCTTGGAAGATATGCTGGAAAATAGAAGGAAAAGAAAATAGAAAGGAAAGGTAAAATGAAAGAAAAAGTGAAGGCAAATAAAAAATAGATTTATGGTCAATAAATTATTTATATATGCTACTTCAAACACATCTAACTTATTTTAACTATTCTATATAAATATTAAATAATTTAAAAATAAATCATTTTCACATTAATTTTAATTATATTATATTTTTTTATAAGTTCAGTAATACAATCAAACATAAGAAAATCATTTTTCATCAACAATTTTTTTTTTCTTTCCATAGTACTTTTTGAAAACCAAACATAACATATATGTTTGTTAAAGTTTTAAAATCTAGACAATTACTTAAAGTGATTCTTGAATTAAGAATTAATAGATGTTTTTGTAACATCTTGTTCTTAACCATGTAGATATTGTTCGCTCTATGCCTGAAAGGGTTCTCACGACTTTAAACATGTCTACAAGGTTAAAAAGAACACATACATATATAGTGTTAAGAACTTACACTCTATGACGACCCAAACATAGAGGCTAGGACATCATGGTCATTTTACATGTGAAGCCAAGAGGTTTGACATGAGAGTAAGCAACATACTAATCCTAAAACATGTCTAAAGTAGTAATTAAGCTAACCAAAAACTCTTCATTAGAAATTCGTTTTTTCATGCAAAAATCCATAAATCAAAATTATGATAATTCTCCCAAAGTAATAGTAAAATAAACCACTAATATCCAAATAAACTAGTCTCATAGCTAAAGAAATAAAGAAACTCTTCAAGCCCTTCCTACCCATATCACTTCTTCCCATAATCAAATGTACCTAAAAACATTTAATAAAAGGAGTTAGCTTGAAAGCCTAATAAGGGGTAGAGATCAAGTATATTTATTTTTCAAAAATGAATTAGGAATGTTTAAAACAACTATGTTAGTGCATTATGCATTGTATTTTGTTTGTTGATAATTTTGTTCCTTTCATTTTGGCATAAGATAGTGACTTACTCTCAACTTACTCTCCATTGAATATTTGAGATTGTCAATTGATCAATCGAAACATCATAGGTAAGTTTGAGAAGGTTTGGGTAAAGTTAGGTTAGTTTTGAAAAGGTACGGGTTGGATTGAAAGTTTAAAATTAAGCTTAAATGTTTTAAATTGTAGTTTTGGATATGTTGGAGCGCTCAAGCGCTTTGGCTAGCACTTGAGCGTTGAAGCCAATGCTCAAGTGCTGAAGCAAACACTCTAATGCTTATTCAAGTGCTCAAATGATGGTTTAGTCCGCTAAAGCACTCGATCTTGGAGTTACCAAATCTGACAGTTCACATTTTGGAAAATTAAGATTTTATTTTTAGGGTAAATTTTGGTATTCAATCCTCTAAGCCCTTGGGCCTACATATACCCTACCTAAATATGTTTTAGGGTTGGATGCTATCATTTAGAAAAACCCTTACTTGCTTTCCCATCCCTAAAAGCTCTCAAAGAAGTGTTGAACTAATTTCAGGTTATTGAAGGAAACTTGTATCCCCTTAGGAGCTGAGGCGAATCCATTGGAGCACTCGAGGTGTTGTGCCGCGAATGTGGATCATGGTAACCATGTTGGGGAGCAAGTCTTAGGGTAGTGTCTACTAGGTAAATCTATGTACTATAATCTCATATAGTGGATTATTTATTCAAGGTCTTAGACCTCATGGATTTTTATCTCCACACTTTGTGTGGGGGTTTTCCATGTAAAATCCTTTGTCTCCTTTGTGGTTGACTACCTTTAAATAATTTCTTTCTCAAAGAATTAATTGAATTAAAAATTTTTAACTCTTGTTTTAAAATCCTTGAAATACACCAATGCACCCCCTTGGGGTGTTACTCCACTGGATCTTAGATTTTTCATAATAAAGTCATACGAAACAAACTTGTATTAAATGTGTTATTTTTAGAAAATTCTCAAATTGAAATTTTCAATTAACGTGCATGTATTCATAATTTTTTTGTTGTTAACAAAAGTATCCATCATAGTGGGACTCATAAAAGTGTTCATCATAGTAGGACTTACAAAAATGGCTAGCCTCAAATGTTCCTTGTATGTTGGTGGACAGAACTAGAACCAATCTAATGGTATACCATAGGTCGATAACTATCCTATTGATTGGGCTTTCAGATCATCATTAACTTCATTAAGGGTAATAAAGGTCAACATCTTTTCTTGTTGAGTAGGGCAAGATAATTAGAATGCACATGTAAGGCAAAATATAGTCAAATAAAAAATTAATTCTCACTACTTCAAACTTATCTTAACATTTTTCAAAATTTACAAAAATAAATATATATATATATATATATATATATATATATATATATGTTTGATCATTTATAATAAAAAAAACATATTTTTACAAAATCTCCTTACTTGAGTTCAATAATCCCAAAGGAACAAAGTTGTAGAAATTTCATATGAATCACTTAAGATACTTAAATGAATCCTTCAAACTAAAGTTCTAATAAATATTATTTGTGATATCCCATATTAGATAAAGGAAAAAGTTCCTTGAACAATATATGTATGAGTTCTTATTAATCTTGTTGTGGATCCCATATTTTCTTTTCGATGCGTTCCCACTTGGTTGGCAAGACTCTCTTTTCATGTATTTGGTGAAAAATACGATTTTTAGAAAAGACTTGGAGTCTCCACGTACTTTTATTTATTTTTAAAGGGAAAAACAAGTAAGAATAAAACCCCTAAAAGAACTCTTGATTTTTTTTTTTTTGGAAAAGCTATCTACGAAAAACCTGAGTTTGGATCTGGGGATTAGGTTACTTATTGGGAAGGTACAGTAAAAACCATAGCACCCCTCTAAGCCCTTAAAAAATGGGTTTCTACTAAATAAGGTGAAGCAGACATGACAGTTAACTAGGAGATCAATGGATACCAAAATAATCATAGTTCAAAAATAAGTCATGATAATGAAATAATTAACGAAGTGAGAGTGAGAGTATACTTTAGTAGTAGGTAATAAAGCACTATCATGAAAACAATGTTGGTGTACAATGACAAGTGTAAAAAAAAAAACAATGTTAGTGTACAATGACAAGTATAAAAAAATCTCACACAAAACCAAATCAAAATCAAACAAAATCAACCATACAATTTACTTGAATTATTTTTAAAAGAAATGTTATAAATGTTGGGCTCCCACCAAAGCCCAATTTATTTTGATATGAATTAATTTTCATAAATTCCATCATTTTGGAATTATGAAAACTTATTCATTTGTATATTTAAAAAAATTGAAAATGAGAGTTTTGAAAATTAAATTTGAGAATTGGAATTTCGGAAAATTAAATTTCGCAAATTGGAATTTTGGGGAATTTAGAAAATTATTTGAGAACGGTATTTTAAATAATTAAATTTGGAATTTTGGAATTTCGGAAAATTATTTGAAAATTGTTTAAAAAAAGGAGAATAAAAATTAAATTTGGAAATTACAATTTTTGAAAATTGAATTAAAATTTTCATAAACTAAATTTAAAATTAAATTTTGAAAAATTATTTTGAAAATGGATGCTTTGAAAATTAAATTTGAGAATTAAGATTTTAGAAAATTATTTGAAAACGGAAATTTGGAAAATTAAATTTGAGAATGGAATTAAATTTGGAAATTTGAACTTTAGAAAATTGTTTAAAGATTGGAATCTTTAAAAATTAAATTAGGAAATTGGAATTTTGAAAAATTATTTGAGAATTGAAGAAATTAAAAAAAAAAATTAATTTTTTAACATTAAAAGAAGAAAAAAAAATTAATAGGATGACAAGTGGCTCCTGTGGTGTATTGGAGGGTGACCAATTGCCAATAGGATGACACAATGTTTCAAGTCAAGGAAAGTTTGCAATTATGATCAAAAGTGACTAAATATCAAAAGCCAAGGAAATATTATTAAAAGGGTAGAATATCGATTCACCAAAATAAACTCCAAATAGGTATCAAGAAAGGTTATCTCACCAAAATAAAAATTAAGTAACATCTTTAACATGTCTAGATTAACATCCAATAGGCCAAGTTAATCGATTATACTCCAATCAATAACAAATTTATTCACAAAGGGGTTACTTCACAGAAAAAAAAGTTAGCAAATGATTAGAATAGAAGACCGTACAAAACAAAGATATGTTACTCTCTTGCATACATTTAATTCATTTTAGGAATAAAATGTACATAAAAATTGATATTGCAATAGACTACTGTTATTAAAATCAACAATTCACACAATTCACACATACTAGCTGGAATCATGTTGGACTCAATTAAATTGGCTTTAAGAATTCCAATGGGAACAGTTATAATGGCAGCATCTGCAACAAAGTTCCTTTCACCCTCAACAGTGACCACCACCTTTTTACACCCATATGATATATTTGTAACCCTATGATTCAAATGTATATCGAGATCTTTAGAGAGGGTCTTTATTATTGGGTCGTAACCTTGTATCATAAGTCTCTGACCACCAGAAAGTATATGCTCCTGATCCCAACTTTTCAGTGATATCTTATCTGCATCAACAACAAACCAAGACTCCATTCTACAAATATACCATTGCAACACTTCATTGGAAAGCCCTTCTTGTCTCGACTCTGGGTGCCTATCCAGCACAATAGAAATTGCTTGTAGAACAGATATATCATCACAATGTTCAATCCTTACATTCTCTGTCTCTTTCAGAATTTTCTTAAATGTCTCTCCAACTTCGATAACCATCTTCTGAGGAACTTGATGACCATCCATATCAAAAAGTGTGCAACTTTCCAAATCATGGTCATACAACACAGAATCATCCCCACTAGTATGGTATAATGTAAGGCCCAGACGACATATCAATGGAGCTAAGGGATTCTCATTGCAAGCACCATGAAGCCATGATGCTCCCATATATACTGGACAACCAAGTGAGTAATCAGTATGAATGCGGCCACCAAGTCTATCCCGTGATTCCAACAAGACCACCTGAAAAGATGCATTATGAAGAGTATAGGCAGCAACTATCCCTGAAATACCACCACCAATCACAATGACTGAAGGGATTGAAGAGAGTGGCCTACGTCGCCTCTCAATGAATGAGACAAAAGCTACTTGAAGAGATTGTTTGGAATCCATGGAAACGAGTACTTATGAAATTAAGGTTGTATATGTAGGGACCCATCCCTGATGATACGTGGCACACGTCCCCTGACGATACGTGGCACATAATCCTATCCGGAGTATCCACATCCGAATTTCCCCAAGAGTACACGTGGCGCGCTCTCCTATCCGGACCCCCTGAAATAAAGAGCACACGGAACTCACAAAACATCCTATCCGGACCACCGCCATTACTCATCCGACGACCTTTCATATTCTATCCGGATATGGTCATCTGGATCACCAACCAAACCAAGCATGCCTCGCTACGTCATTCTGACATCTTGTCACAATCCATGTTCCGATGCCTGCAGAGTGAAAAGACAGAAGTGACAGCAAGTCACTTCCCACGATCTCTGACAGCCGTTCGTAGGATGAGGATGTCCCTGCCACCACCTACTGGCATCATGGTAAACCAAAAAGCCTTCCATCATTTATGGAGGAGAGAGAATTCCTAAATGCTATATATATGAACCTTCGCGCAAAGAGGAGGGTAAGCTTTTCAATACCTAGTAAAAGGCCAACTGTGCCAACTGCTTTTATCTCTCTTTCCATGGCTGACAAAACCATCGGAGGGTGTGTCCGGACATCCCGTCCGGACGCCTTTTTGTAGGAACAGCTGAATCAGGAATTTATATTGGTTGAGATCGTTCGTCCATCCATTTTGCAACTACGTGGATCATTGGGAATACGAGGCCTCAACATTGGCGCCGTTTGTGGGAACCTTTTTCGCTGATTCAGTAACCAGCAAAAATGGCCACGCCTTCCCAAAGCCGTTCATCTGGTAGAAGAGAGGAAGATAATTCTGAATGGCGCCAAGCCATCGAAAGAAGGCAGTTAGCAAGCGAGCGACAACTACAAACTCTCCTCTAGGAGACGACAAGGTTAAGAGAAGAAAATGCAATATTACGTATCCAGGCATCGTCAACGGGACCTCCCCGTCGTCAGCACTCTAGAGGCCAAGTAGCCAACTCAAGGCTTCATCCGGAGTCGATTTACCCTGGAACAGCGGGAGTAATCCCTGAAACACGCAGCGTTAGGCCGCATGAGCCACACACACCCATGCCTCGAGCTCCCCGTGAAGAGAGCTCAGATTCCACCCATTTCTTGTCAAAAAGACAGCGTGATAGAAGATCCCAGTTGTCGGGCGCCATGCGTGCGAGACTGGGCCCCCAGCAACTTGGCAGGCCCAAGCCACCAATAGCCACTACAGGGGGAGTGCACCACGATCCTACGGTCACCCCCATACCACAGAACGTTCTCTCGCACCGTGACCCCTTGGTCACCCCCATGGTGCAGAACGTTCCACCGCACCAAGCGGTACGAACCATTGGGAAAAATCCCCTGAACGAGCCACCCATGGGCTCCATTAGCAAAAGGCTGGATGACATGCTCTCCACGCCTTTCTACTCTCATATCATTCATTACGAGCCCCCAAGGGGGTTCCTCGTACTAAAGTTCTCCACATACGATGGGTGCAGTGACCCCTTCGACCATATCATGCATTATCGGTAGCTCATGACCCTCGATATAGGCAACGACCCGCTGCTGTGCAAAGTATTCCCTGCCAGTCTACAAGGACAGGCTCTCTCATGGTTCCATCGCCTACCTTCTAACTCGATGGATAATTTCAGAAGCTTTCGTGGGACAATACCTATGCTCCGCCCGACATAAACAAAACATCAGCACCTTGCAAAATATAAAAATGAAGGATAATGAATCCTTGAGGGAGTTCGTGAAACGATTTGGTCAGGCTGCCCTACAAGTGGAAGCTTGCAGCATGGACGCTGTCCTACAGATCTTCAAGCGAAGCATCTGTCCAGGCACTTCATTTTTTGAGTCACTAGCTAAAAAACCTCCCATGACGATGGACGACTTGTTTCGACGTGCAAACAAATACTCAATGCTTGAAGATGACGTACGGGCAGCCACCCAGCAAGTATTGGTTGCCGGACAGTCGTCCAAGGGTAGTACAGAAGGAAGCGCTAAACTTCCGGACAGGCCAAGGCCATCCGACCGAATGCAAGAAGGGCCAAGCCGCCCGGAAATGCCACCCCTCACTCCCCTCTCCATAACCTATGAGAAGCTTCTCCCCATGATCCAAAGCATGTCCGATTTCAGGTGGCCCAGACCCCTCGGATCGGACCCATCCAGGAGAGACCACAGTAAAAAATGCACTTACCACAAGGAGCACGACCACACAACGGAGACGTGCAGAAGCCTCCAATATTTGGTGGAAAGGCTCATAAAGGCGGGACATTTAAGGCAATACCTCCGCCCAGATGCCAGAGATAGAAACGCCTCCCGGAGCCATGACTCTGGAGCCCCCGCGGCTCCAGCCGCCCCCAAAGCCGTCATAAACTACATCAATGGAGGTCCGTCGGATGAAGAAATAAACTCCAAACGAAAGAGGCAAAAATTGTTACGAGAAGCAATGGTGCGTGAGCGTGTCAACTCCATCCGGCCTGGGATAACCGGAGGAAGCCCTCACCCCATAGACGGGGCAATCACTTTTCCACCAGTAGACCTTACACGGATATTACGTCCGCACCGTGACGCCCTCATTCTATCCTTAGGGATAGACAAATTCGATGTAAGACGCATCTTAGTTGACCCAGGCAGCTCAGCTGATCTGATACAAGCATCGGTCATAAGCCCCATGGGACACAATTTAGTCGGTCTCGAAAACCCTGGAAGAATCTTGTCCGGATTCAACGGGGCATCAACTATTTCCTTGGGAGACATTGTGCTACCAGTTCAAGCTGGCCCATTCACTCTCAACGTTCAATTTTCGGTGGTACAAGATTTGTCACCCTTCAATATTATCTTGGGGTGCACATGGCTGCACTGCATGAAAGCCATCCCCTCCACGTATCATCAGATGGTAAGCTTCCTTACTGACGATGGGCAAATCAACCTATACGGCAGCCAGCTGGCTGCTCGCCAATGCTACCAAATAGCAAGAGAACCAGGGACCAGTCAGGAGAATGAACCTCTCCCTGAGTCCACGCACGAACTTGACCAATAGCAGTCACTGTGTCCGGCGGACAGAGATCCCCCGGTGGCAGATCCCTTGCAAACAATCCAAATTTCAGAAAAGGATGTTCACCTCACTCATATCAGCTCCCTCTTGACATCTGAAGAAACCCAGAATATCCAAAACACCCTCCGACAAAACCATGACATTTTCGCATGGACGCACTCTGATATGAAGGGGATCCACCCCTCAATAGTCTCCCATAAACTTAACGTTTTACCAACAGCGAGGCCCGTCCGGCAGAGGGTTAGGCGTTTTCACCCGGACAGACAAAAAATCATTCGGAATGAGATCGACAAGTTATTGGAAGCCGGATTCATCAAAGAAGTGGATTACCCGGACTGGTTGGCAAATGTAGTAGTGGTACCCAAAAAAGAAGGCAAATGGCGGGTCTGCGTTGACTACACCAACCTCAACAAAGCATGTCCGAAAGACAGTTTCCCCTTGCCACGAATAGATCAAATTGTGGATTCCACTGCTGGGCAAGGGATGCTCTCTTTCCTCGACGCTTTCTCCGGATATCACCAAATCCCCATGGATCCGGATGATCAAGAGAAGACAGCCTTCATAACGCCACACAGACTTTACTGTTACAAAGTCATGCCGTTTGGCCTAAAAAATGCTGGCGCTACTTATCAAAGACTGATGACAAAAATATTCAAACCTCTAATCGGCCGCACAGTAGAGGTATATATTGATGATATCGTGGTCAAAAGCAAAACCCGAGAGGAGCACGTCCTCCACCTGCAAGAAGTTTTTCACCTCCTGAGGAAATTTGACATGAAGCTAAATCCTTCTAAATGCGCATTTGGCGTAAGTGTTGGAAAATTCCTGGGATTTATGGTCAGTCAAAGGGGGATAGAGGTTAGCCCAGACCAAGTCAAGGCAGTCATAGAAACACCACCCCCCAAGAACAAAAAGGAATTACAGCGCCTCACAGGCAAGCTTGTCGCCCTAGGGCGTTTTATAGCCCGTTTCACCGATGAGCTACAACCCTTCTTCTTGGCAATCCGCAAAACAGGAGCAAGCGGATGGACGGACAGCTGTCAAAACGCCTTCGAAAAAATTAAGCGGTGCCTCATGCAACCACCCATCCTAAGCAGCCCTCTCCCCAAAGAAAAATTGTATATGTACTTGGCTGTCTCAGAGTGGGCAATTAGCGCTGTCTTATTCCGCTGCCCATCACCCAAGGAGCAGAAACCCGTCTACTACATCAGCAGAGCGTTAGCAGACGTGGAAACCAGATATTCAAAGATGGAATTAAACGGCCTTAGCACTTCGAAGTGCCGCCCAGAAACTTCGCCCCTATTTCCAAGCACACCCGGTGGTCGTGTTAACTGACCAACCCCTTTGCAATATCCTACACAAGCCGGACCTAACCGGGAGAATGCTTCAATGGGCCATAGAATTGAGTGAATTTGGAATCGAGTTCCAACCCAGATTGGCCATAAAAGGTCAAGTCATGGCTGACTTCGTGCTAGAATACTCCCGAAGGCCCATCTAACACGAGGAGCCAAGCGAAAAACAATGGTGGACTTTACGAGTTGATGGGGCCTCCCGATCGTCCGGATCCGGAGTAGGGCTCCTGTTGCAATCCCCAACCGGAGAACATCTGGAGCAAGCCATCCGGCTGGGATTCCCCGCCTCTAACAATGAAGCATAATATGAAGCCATCTTAGCAGGATTGGACCTCGCCCTGGCTCTATCCGTCTCAAAGCTCCGAATTTATAGCGATTCCCAACTTGTAGTAAGACATGTTCAGAAAGAATATGAGGCCAAGGATGCACGCATGGCGCGATACTTAAACAAAGTAAGAGACACCTTGCAGCGATTCGCCGAATGGACGATTGAGAAAATCAGGCGGACTGACTCACGTGCCGACGCCCTAGCAGGCATAGCCGCTTCTCTTCCCGTCAAAGAAGCTATACTATTGCCTATATATGTGCAAACCAAACCTTCCGTCACTGAAGCCTCCACTTGCCATACCATTGAGGAAAGCGAAACAGACAACAAAGGCTGGATGAAAGCCATCATCGAATACCTCCGGACAGGCACCCTGCCCGAAGAAACTAAGCAAGCACACAAGATCCGGGTGCAAGCCGCCCGCTTCACCTTAATAGGGGGGCATCTGTACAAGCGATCCTTTACAGGTCCCTACCTCAGATGTCTAAATCATTCAGAGGTGTTGTACGTATTAGCTGAATTGCACGAGGGAGTATGTGGAAATCATTCCGGAGGTCGGTCTCTGGCGCACAGGGCCCATTCGCAAGGTTATTACTGGCCTACGATGAAAAAGGATGCGCGGCATATGTAAAAAAATGTGACAAATGTCAAAGGCACGCCCCCATTCCACATATGCCATCAGGAGAATTGAAAACAATCTCGGCACCATGGCCCTTCGCACAGTGGGGCATGGACATAGTAGGACCTTTACCAGCCGCACCCGCCCAGAAAAAATTCCTGCTTGTAGCCACGGATTACTTCACTAAATGGGTAGAAGCCGAAGCCTATGCCAGCATCAAAGATAAAGATGTCACCAGATTCGTATGGAAAAACATCATCTGCCGCTTTGGAATCCCCCAGACCATCATAGCAAACAATGGCCCACAGTTCGATAGCATCGCATTCCGGAATTTCTGTTCGGAACTAAACATCCGAAACTCATACTCCACGCCACGATATCCTCAGAGCAATGGTCAAGCGGAGGCCACAAACAAGACACTAATCATGGCCTTGAAGAAAAGACTTGAGCAAGCCAAAGGAAAATGGGTGGAGGAGCTACCCGGCGTCTTGTGGGCTTACCGAACCACACCCGGGCGACCAACAGGAAACACTCCCTTCGCCCTCGCATACGGCATAGATGCAGTCATTCCTACTGAAATAGGCTTACCCACTATCCGGACCGAGGTAGGAAGGGAGAATGATGCAGATACAGAGTTAGGAAGAAACTTAGACTGGGCAGACGAAATAAGAGAAACTGCAGCCATCCGGATGGCAGACTACCAACAGAGGGCATCAGCTCACTACAATCGCAAAATAAGGCCCAGGAGCTTCAAAAATGGTACATTGGTCCTTAGAAAAGTTTTTGAAAATACTGCTGACATAGGAGCAGGAAAATTCCAAGCCAACTGGGAAGGCCCCTACATAGTGTCTAAAGCAAGTGAAAGTGGAGCCTATCATCTACAAAAGCTAGATGGAACCCCATTGTAGCGACCATGGAATGTATCTAATCTAAAGCAGTATTACCAATGAAAGATGAGGCAAAAGATAGAAATGCAAAATGAACAAGTATATTTTATTGAATACTTGTGAAACAAATCACGTACGAAAAAGTCCCCGGACTACAAAAAATACAGAAAGAAGATAACAGATTTTTTACAAAAAGAAAAGACTCTCATTGAGTAGGTTTGTTGCGCAGCTTCTCCTCTTCACCCGGAGGAATTGAAGGAACGTCCCGCTTAATGCCATGTTTCTTCATACAGCAGCGGTAGCCAAAGAAGTACATTTCATCAACTTGCTTCTGATAGTCCGCTTCAAGTTCCTCCCTTTCAGCAGCAAACTCACCCTCCAGCTCTTCTTTTTGCGCTGATAAGCGCAATTGCAACTCTTCTCTCTGCCTCTTCTCAATGGACACCTCTGTCCGGAGGTGCCTCACCTCCCTTCTCAAAAGAGCCATCTCGTCCTCCGCCTCAAATAGGCGGACTTCCATAAATTCCTCCCGGCTCTTTGCCTCAGCAAGCTCCTCTCGAAGAACCTCGTTTTCCTTTCGAGCAGTAGATGAACTGGCTTCAGCCTGCTCCAGTCACAAACGCAACTTCTCTTCATCATTTTTTCGCCGAGACACGAAGGATTTTGTGTACTCAGCAGTCTCTAGCAGGTCAGAAAGAAGATTGCGTTGATGAGCCATGCCGCGAAGGCCACTCACCAGCTGCAGGAAAATACTCAAATAAAGAAAGGCAAAGTTACAAATCATGTGACAAGCGCATCAGTATGACAAAGAAATCAAGGCACAAATTATACCATCTCCACTGTCTCGAACATCTTGGCTGAAGGCACTCCAACGTCTGAGCCAGAAGGAATCTGTTTTAGCTTTTCTTCCATCTTCGCATAGCTGAAAGGGCTAGCAGGGATGAAAGTGGCATCATAAAAAAGACTTCCCCCCAGGGAGACATTGGAGAGAGATTCCTCCTCCGGAACCACGGCTTCAACATTCTCAACCGGCTGGGTCTCTCTGGGTGGAACCTCATCCGGCGCCAGCACTGGGGTGGCTGGGTTCTCTTCCGCCATCTCCGCTTCACTGCCTTCCGGGCGACCCTCCGGGACGGACGAACAGCTGACTTCGATGCTTTCTAAGAACCGATCCTGAAGCCGCCCAGCGAGGCCAGACTTCACGTCGCGTGCCGGACGCGACCTTCTTCTAGTTGGCCCCCTTGCAGGTACAAAGGCACGAGGGCTTGGCCTATAAAAAGGCAACCCCTGGCTGTCTGCCCCCATTTCTCCTGTTGGGGGTGTCACAGGAGGCAAGGTTGCAACACCAGAGGCCCGGGCCGCATCCACATCCGGATGAGGGGAGCCAGGTTGATTTATTGAGGTCGCTTCCTCGGCCAGAAGAGCCATCCGAACGTCTGGTGCCACTGAGGGCCCCGAAAGATTTAGGCCCCTAATAAATTCAAAACCGCTTGAGACAGAAGACAGGAGGGGATTTTCTGGCTCTTGTATTGTTACTTCCTTTTCATAACCAATGGGGGGTGGTACAAACTCCTTCGGAGGAGTTGGAATTTTTACTGTCTTTCCCTTATTCTTAACCAGCTTCTTCTTCTTTTTCGTTGGAGCACCAACAGGTGGAGAGGACGCGGACCGTTTTCCACCCGGAGCCTTCCGCAGGAGCCCTTCTTGTCTTTGCTTCTCCCGCTTGTCGAGACGGGCCTTGCGTGTCCGGGCATCTGCCTTCCGCGCCCCCTCGTAGAAGGGAAGGTCTTCAAGAGTGAAATGCTCCCCAACTACCACTTCTTCAGGTAGCCGCCTTGGGAGTATGTTCAGCACGTATGCCTGAGGCCCCTGGACGACCAAGCGGAGATTCTGCGCAGAAAGAAGCAGCTCGCACCTCCGCTCGGCCGACGTAATTTCGAAAAGCCTGTTCAAACGATCGAACGAGGCCTTCTCCACCCAATCCACCAGTTTTCCTCTTTTATCCTGGTCTGCACCCAAGCAAGCAAAATATGTCAGCCACCTAAAAGCAATGCTGACTTACAAACCATGCAAAGATAGGAAGTAGCTTAGTTATACCTGGAACGTTTAGCGACTGGTTGGGGGCAAAGGGCCTATCCGGATGCTCCGCCAAACCTGCCCATACGCCCTTGACCAGCACCTATCCCTTGGCAGCCCCTTTAGTCGAATCCGGCAGGTTGGTCACCAATTGCAGAGATGGAAGGCTGGCGACGAAGCTAAAGATATTATTTTTCACCTTCTTGATCGAATAAATGAAAAGAACCTCCAGTAGCGAGAGGTCCAAATTGAACAACATACTCAGGATGCTGCACCCCATCAGCACTCGAATCATGTTGGGATGTATATACACCGGAGGAATCTGGGTGAAATGCAGAAATTCCTTAACCAGAGACGGGAGAGGGAACCGGAGCCCAGCATTGAACTGCTCCTTAGTAAAAAGGATTGCGTTATCCTCCGGTTTTTCAGGCAACACGCCCTCTCCATCGAAAAGCTCAACAGATACACCATTAGGAATGCAGAACCGCTCACAAAATTCCTTCACATTCAACTTTTCCACAGATTTCTCAGCACGAGCATCACCGGACGGCCGAGATGAGGTCACTTCCTTGTTGGCAGACATTTTTTAGCCTAAAGATGAAGCAGAATCTGCATGGAAGAAATCCCACAAGTCAAATAAAATAAAGCGACCCCACAAAACCTCAAACCCTACCCCAAAGAAGATTCAATACCCCACCAAAAGCGCAGGGGGGCAATGGAAACCCCAAACACACCTAAAGCGCAGAAAGAAACCCCAGAAGCTAACATCAACACTCAGTCGCCCAAACAGCCTTCCCAAGCAAATCAAAAAGCAAACCAAGGAAGGCGGATACAAAAAGGAGAGAAACCAGAATAACATACGTACCAAGTGTAAACTGGAAAGTAGGGTCGAAAGTTGCAAATGCAGTCACCGTCACGACCTGAATACTGCTAGTTCACGCACACACGAAGATACGTAGTAGGCAGATGAAGCAATAACAGAGAAAATGCAGTAAGAAAAATGCAACAGGAGGCCACAGGCTGCTATTTGTAGGAGACAGCCCCTCGGTATTCCAAACGTTCAGCAAATACTATCATTGAAACGACACATTGCCTAGGGAATACCCAGAGACGGTGGCTCACCATAAATGCTCTCCTGTCTCTTCGCCCCCGCTCGCCACGTGGTCCAATGAGCACAAAAAGCAACTTCGGTTTCAAAAAGCAATCATTCTTTTTTAACCCGCCCATTTTGCTAGGGCAAAATCGACAAGTTAAAAAGGGGGGCATTGTAGGGACCCATCCCTGATGACACGTGACACACGTCCCCTGATGATACGTGGCACATAATCCTATCCGGAGTATCCACATCCGAATTTCCCCAAGAGTACACGTGGCGCGCTCTCCTATTCGGACCCCCTGAAATAAAGAGCACACGGAACTCACAAAACATCCTATCCGGACCACCGCCATTACTCATCCGGCGACCTTTCATATTCTATCCGGATATGGTCATCCGGATCACCAACCAAACCAAGCATGCCTCGCTACGTCATTCTGACATCTTGTCACAATCCATGTTCCGATGCCTGCAGAGTGAAAAGACAGAAGTGACAGCAAGTCACTTCCCACGATCTCTGACAGCCGTTCGTAGGATGAGGATGTCCCTGCCACCACCTACTGGCATCATGGTAAACCAAAAAGCCTTCCATCATTTATGGAGGAGAGAGAATTCCTAAATGCTATATATATGAACCTTCGCGCAAAGAGGAGGGTAAGCTTTTCAATACCTAGTAAAAGGCCAACTGTGCCAACTGCTTTTATTTCTCTTTCCATGGCTGACAAAACCATCGGAGGGTGTGTCCGGACATCCCGTCAGGACGCCTTTTTGTAGGAACAGCTGAATCAGGAATTTATATTGGTTGAGATCGTTCGTCCATCCATTTTGCAACTACGTGGATCATTGGGAATACGAGGCCTCAACAGTATAGGAATCAAGAAGTTGGAGACTAACTGGAAGGAATGGTAAAGAATGAAGATGAGAAGGCCGATAATGAAGCGGCTGAAGTGAGAAGAACAACATAGCTTATCAAACCAACTCATATGGTGGTAATGGGAGGGGGTGGTGGTATTACACCACTGCTTCACGACGGTTTTACGCGCGAACAGCCGACGCCGTTTTGATGATAATAGCATAGGTGGCATGGATCGAAGATCCAAGATCGATCTCACCACCCCTCTCTCTCTCTCTTCTCTCTTCTCTCTGCAAACAAACCAGATACACAATGCAAAGAAGACCTACCTGATGGTCCTCCAACTTCCTTTTTCTTTTCTTCAAAAACCCGAACTGCATCATTTCTTTTTCCGGGCTGCCTATCTCACCACCCTTCTACCTCCGCATTTCCTCACCATGCTTCCACCTGGTTTCGATCCACAACAACCAGGAAGAACTTCAGATTCCGGCGACTCTTTGGTGAAGTCCTCTCTCTACCTCTTCCTCTTTCCTTCTCAATCTGAGAATCACTTTCTCTTAAAACTATAAGGACCACCCCTAAGCGTACACGTGGTGGCCTCACTAAGCACTCCTCCTTTGGACACGTGGCACGTCCAACCCTTTGTCCAGATGTGCACATGGACTGACATGTGGCACGTTCAACCCTCTATCCGGATGATCATGGGACTGGCATGCGATACACACCTCCCCTGTCCAAATGTCCTATCTGAACTCAGTGGCTAGCGTCCCAAACAAGAGTCTTGACCGCGTTTCGCGGGCAATCATTATTCATTTTACCAAAAGCATGATCGACAGGACCTTCCTGGGTCACTTCAGGCGACCTGCCACAACCTGCCCTATGTCGCCTACAGAGCGAAAAGACAAGGATGATGGCAAATGATCCCTCCAGCAATCTCTGATAGCTGCTTGTAGGATAATGATGGCTCTGTCACCCTTTAAGCACCATCATGACAGCCAAAAAGTCTTCCCACCATTCCAAGGGACAATGTTCCTGGCACTATAAAAGGCCCTCACGCAGTCAGAGAAGGTAAGCATTCCTAAGGAGAAGGGCCCCATAAAAATATCAAGATGTTAGAAAGGAAAACTAACAAAGGCATCGGAGGGTGTGTCCAGACCCCTTGTCCGGACATCTTTTGCAGGTCAAAGGAAGGAAGTATCATCTTCAGTTGAGTAGGCGAGTACATCAGGCAACGGTAGTGGTTCTAGTAAAAATAGCCCTCAACATTGGCGCCGTATGTGGGAAACTAGCATTGGCAAAGATGTCCACACCTTCCAGAAGCCGTTCGTCAGCCATGGGAGATGAGGGCTATTTTGACTGGTGTAAAACCATGGAAAGACGACAGCTGGAAAGCGAACGGAAAATGCAAGCCCTACTCCAAGAAACAAGGAGGCTTAGAGAAGAAAACGATGTGTTACGGATCCAGGTTTCGTCCTTGGGACCTCCTCACGACCAATGATTGAGAGGTCAAGGGGCAAACTCCAGGCATAACCAAGGGGTAGTGTATTATGGAACCGCCGGGGTCACCCCTGATATGCGTAATGAGCGGCCTGGTGAACGACCTTTACCTATGTATCATGCTCCATAGGATGAAAGCTTAGACTCCACTCATGTCTCATCAAAGAGACAACGTGAAAAAATACCCCAGTTATCGGACACAATGCGTGCGAGGCTGGGACCACAGGCACCTGGTAAGGAGAGGCCACCTATGGTCGCGACCTGGGAGACGTACCCCAACCCCTCAGTCTCTTCCACCACCTGGGGCAATCCCTCACATCAAACAGTACGACAAACTAGAGGGAATTCATCAAATGAACCCCCTAGGCTTCATCATTAGGCGGTTGGATGACATACGCTCCACGCCTTTTAGCTCGCGTATTATCAATTACGAGCCCCCAAGAGGGTTTCTCGTTCTGAAATTTCTGTGTATGACGAGTCTAGAGATCCGTTTGATCATATCATGCACTACCGGTAACTCATGACTCTCGATATAGGGAATGACGCACTGTTGTGCAAGGTATTCCCCCGTTAGCCTACAAGGCCAAGCTCTTTCGTGGTTTCGTCGACTCCCTATGAATTCTATTGATAACTTCTGGGATCTATCAGAAGCTTTTGTGGGACAATACCTGTGTTCCGCATGACATAAACAAAATATCAACACCTTGAAAAACATAAAAATGCAGGAAAATGAGTCCTTGAGGGAATTCGTAAAACGGTTTGGTCAGGCTATATTGCAAGTAGAAGCTTATAGCATGGATGTTGTCCTCCAAATTTTCAAGTAAAGCATATGCCCAGGCACGCCATTCTTCGAATCACTCGCTAAAAAGCCTCCCACAACTATGGACGACCTATTCCGGTGCGCGAACAAATACTCAATGTTGGAAGATGATGTATGCGCAACCACCCAACAAATCTGGGTTACTGGACAGCCGACCAGAAATGATGCGGAAAGGAGTTCCAAACCTCCGAACTAGCAGAGGTCGCCCGGCCGTAGACAAGGCGAGCAAAGCCACCCAGAGCTGCCATCACTTACATCCCTTATCGTGTCATATGAGAAGCTTCTTCCAATGATTCGCAAGTTGTCCGACTTCAGGTGGCCCAAACCCATCAAAGCAGACCCAGCCAAGAGAGATCACAACAAGAAATGTGCTTATCATAAAGAGCATGGGCATATTACGAAGCAATGTTGAAGTCTTCATTGCTTGGTAGAAAGGCTCATAAAAGTGGGGCATCTGAAGCAGTACATTCGCTCAGAAGCCAGTGGAGGGGAGACTTCCTGGAGTCGAACCTCCGGGACCCCCAGGGCTCCAATTGCCCCCAGGGCCATAATAAACTACATCCATGGAGGACACTTGGACGAAGAGTACGACTCCAAACGAAAGAGGCAAAGGCTGCTACGGGCAACATTGGTACACGAATGTATCAATTCCATCTGTCCCGGGTTAACCGGCGGGAGCGCCCACCTAATAGACGGGACAATCATTTTCCCTCCAGTAAACCCCACCCGAATATTGCAACCACACCGCGACGCCCTTATCCTATCTCTTAGGATTGGAGACTTCGACGTGAGACGGATCCTAGTCGACCTAGGCAGCTTGGCCGACCTCTTGTAGGCATCAGTAATAAAACAAATGGGACTCGAGCCCTCCAGCCTAGAAAACCTGGGGTGGATTTTGTCAGGATTCAATGGAGCGGCGACCACCTCCTTTAGAGATGTTGTCCTACCGGTCCAAGCAGGCCCAGTCATCCTTAAAGTACAATTTTCAGTAGTAGAAGATTTATCCCCCTTCAATGCCATTTTGGGACGCACCTGGTGCATTACATGAAAGCCAACCCTTCCACATACCATCAGATGGTGAGATTCCTCACCGAAGACGGGCAGATCGATCTATACGACAGCCAGTTAGCAGCCTGCCAGTGCTATCAGATAGCATGAGAGGTTGGGCTTGTTATTGGGTTTAACGTTTCAGATGGCACATGCGGGACGGGTGCATGCCTTTGGCATTTTTCACATTTCTTGACATAAGCCGTCACATCCTTCTTCATAGTGGGCCAATAGTACCCTTGTGAGTGGGCCCGATGCACCAAAGATCATCCTCCGGGGTGGTTTGCGCAATGGGGAATGGACATAATGGGACCCCTGCCCGTCGTAGCTGCCCAGAAGAAATTCCTACTCGTTACCACGGATTACTTCAGTAAATGGGTAGAAGTAGAGGCGTATGCTAGCATCAAGGACAAAGATATCACGAAATTCGTTTGGAAGAACATTATTTGCTGGTTTGGAATCCCTCAAGCAATCATAGTCGACAACGGTCCGCAGTTTGACAGCATCGCCTTCCGAAATTTCTGCTCGGAACTCAAAATCCAAAATTTGTACTCCACACCACTCTATCCCCAAAGCAATGGACAAGCAGAGGCAACGAACAAAACCCTACTGACAGCCTTAAAGAAAAGGCTGGAGCAAGACAAAAGAAAGTGGGTGGAGGAACTGCCCGATGTCTTATGGGCCTATCGGACCACGCCCGGATGACCCACGGGTAATACTCCTTTCGCTTTTGCATACGACATGGATGTAGTCATCCCCATGGAAATAGGTTTGCCCATGATCCGAACTGCTGTACGAGGTCAGAAGGATGAAAACCTAGAGCTCGAAAGGAACTTAGATTGGGGGGATGAAGTGAGAGAAAATGCGTCCATCCAAATGGCCGCCTACCATCAAAGAGCATTTGCTCATTACAATCGCAAGGCACGATCTCGAGTATTCAAGGTCGGAACACTTGTCCTCAGGAAAGTTTTCAAAAACACCGCCGAAAAGGGAGTCGGGAAGTTCCAAGCAAATTGGGAAGACCCTTACATTGTCTCTAAAACAGGCGAAAGCGGGGCTTATCATTTACAAAAGCTAGACGAAACCCCGTTACTCCGTCCGTGGAATGTATCTAACCTTAAGCAGTATTATCAGTAAAGAGAAATAAGGGGTAAGAAAAGAGCAAATGAATGCAACATTTATAAATGGTTGTAAAAATTGACTTTACAAAGTTGGCCGACCATGTACGGTAAAAGAGAAAGCTATAAAGGAGAACTACACATAAAAAACATCTCATCGTAGAGGGCCTCCGGGTATCGCATCTTCATCATCAGAAGGAAGGGAATGAATATCGTGCATAATACCATTCTTCTTCATACAGCAATGGTAGCCGAATAAGTACATCTCCTCTACCTGCCTCTGATATTCCGTCTCCAGCTCATTTTTTTTAGCGGCAAAATCGGCCTCCAGCTCTTTCCTCTAGGCAAGCAGGCCTGCTTGCAGCTCCTCCGTCTCTTTCTTTTGGGCCGCAAGACTAGCCCGGAGTTCATCCATCTCCTTCTTCAGCTGGAAGTTCTCCTGCTCCGCCCCCTTATACTTAGCCTCCAAGGCTTCCCTTTCCTCCTTTAGGTGGTCTGCTTCAGCCCGGATAGCTCCCTTCTCCCCTGAGCCAGTTTCAGCATCTTCGCCCCATCCACAACAACCTTCTGAGCGGCGGCCAAGTCATCTTCCACCCTCTCTAACTTCGAGCGCATTTCTTCAATGTCGCCCGGGTGGTGGGAGATGAAGGCCCACATAGCCTCTGCCACCTCCAGCTGCTTGAAAAGCTGCGCATGAGTACGCATCATATAGCGGATGCCATCTACAACCTAGAAAAGACAACAACAACCAAAGATAGTACCAAGCGATGAAGTATGCGTTACTAAAAAAGAAGAAAAAGAAGGCAAGATAAAAGGGATTACCACTTCTGCAGTCTTTGGCACCGTCCATTCCTGCAGATACTGGATACAAGACACGGGGGACTCAGGGGTACCAAAAGGGAGCCGGGCTGAAACAAAGGTAGGAGGATCACCATCCATATTTACAAATACCCGTTTGGTGAGGGGAAAAAAGTCGGACATCTTTGTGGAGAGAGCTTCGGCGTCCGTGAAGCACAACACTCCCTTCAACATCTCCATAAGTTCCTCCTAGCTTGGAGGAGCTACAAGGGCTGGGCTATTCTTTTCATCCGAAGCCCCCTCAGTAACAACGATATCTGGACCCGCCTCTGTCTCGCGGGCTTCCTCCTCTGCAGTCGGAGTGTTGCTAGGCGCAACTGTGTTTGGCTGGATCGCGGCAGCTGTGCTAGGCCCCGCCACGTCAGGTTGGGTCACTGCTGCTGTGCTAGGACCCGCTTCGTCCTAGTGGGGAACAGTTGATGGAGGAACCTCCCCCCCTTTCCATCTGGATCCTCCTGAGCCTTCTCCGAACAAGCCCTTTTGGCTAGGGGGGACAATGTCAATAGCTTCATGCAACCGCTTACGATGCCTCTCTAGAAACCCGGTTCTTAAATCATTCATGTCTTCTTCTTCCTTCGGCTCGTTTACAACTCTCAAGCCAATGAATTTCAGCTGGGGTTAGGAAAGGCTAGTCCCCGAATTGACAGTGTCAAGCTACGGTGAGCTAGAATTATCCTCAAGTGCCTGGCCAGGGCCGCCTGATCGACTGGATGCTGAATTTGAGGAAGAAGACGAAAGATCAGGAGCTGGGGACATGATCTTGAGTGCTTGTACAATGGTTTTCTTTTTCTTCTTTGCCACATAGGGACGAACCGCAGGCGATGAACCGCGACCTTTCTCACCAGGCGCTTTCCTTAGCGTCCCCTCCTGCCTCTTCTCTTCCCGCTGATCAAGGCGCTCTTGGCATTCCTTCACGTCAGCCTCACAAGCCTTTTCATAAAAGGGGAGATCCTTCAACATGAAGTGTTTCCCAGGAACCACAACCTTTGGTAGCTGCCTAGGGAGGATGTTGAGGACATATGGCTGAGGTTCCCGAACAACCGCCAATAGATTTTGGGCAGAAAGGAGCGTCTGGTGGTGTTTCTCGATGGCAGTAATCTCAAACAGCTTGTTTAGGCGGTCAAATGAAGCCTTCTCCACCCACTCGACCAAGCGGTCCCTCTTATGTGAACCTGCATTAGCCAGAACAAAGAAGGTTAGTCATCTAATGAAATTAACTCAAGTCTCAAAATCTAACACGGAATGGACACTAAAAGCTACCCCTACCCAAAATCTTCAGCGAATAATAGGGGCAAAAATCCCTTTTCGGGTGCTCCGACAAATCGGCCCATGGTCCCCTGACCAGTACGTGCCCTTTGGCTCCCCCTTTGTTTGAATCAGGAAGGTTGGTCACCAATTGAAGAGACGGAATATGGGTAAACATGCTGAAAATGTCATTTTTTTCCCTTCTTGATTGTGTAAACAAAGAGGGCCTATAGCAGGGAGAGGTCCAAGTTGAACAGCATATTTAGGATGCTGCACCCCATCAGCACCCACACGATATTGGGATGGATGTAGGCTGGAGGAATTTGAGTGTAATGGAGGAATTATTTGAAAAGGGACGGAAGAGGAAAATGGAGCCCCGCATTGAACTGCTCCTTGGTGAAATAAATGGCGTTGTGCATGGCTTTCTTTATGGACATGGGGTTCCCATCCACTAGCTGAACGGAGACGCCGTTCAGAAGGCAAAAGTGGTCACGAAACTCCTGCTCATTCAGCACTTCAGTGGGCTTCCCCGAATAGGGGTGTCCAGATCCACCCTTCCCGCTTGGTCCAGCCACGCTAGACGAAGCTACATCTTTTTTTGCAGGCATGATGGAGCGTGGGGCTGAGACAGAACCTGCATGGCGCAATGCCGACAGTCAGAAGATAGTTACCCGACCTCACTGCCTTGTGGACAACGCCCCAAAAAGCAAAGGATAACTAACCTGCCCAAGTCAGCAACCTCCCCAAGTTCAACTCCTAATCCTACCCAAGAGGTGATTCAGCCATTTACAGGGACGACAGGGGGCAACAAAAGTTGCAGTAGGCTTGAAAAAACCTCAAAACAACAAAATAGTCCACACGCCCTTGCACAGACCTATGCATTCCCCGTTCGCAAAAACCAGTAGAGCTATTTCCCAACCCACCAAAAACTCCCAAACATCATCCCTACCCCTCAATCGCAAACAAACACCAAAGAATTCAAGGAAAATCAAAGAAATAGGAAGCAGAAGACGAAGGGATAGAAACAGAGAGCATAGTTGGCAGAAGCTTGCAACTAGAAAGAAAGCCAAGCCGCAGTCGCCCAAGTGCACCGATCGTGAAATCGTGAGAGGAACACCGCTGACGGAAACCCTAGGAAGCAATGCTCAGTCATTGCCAGATGAGGGAGAAATAGAGAGAAAATGTAGCCGCAGGGGGTGGATTTCCTATTTATAAGATGGAACCCCTCAGGACCCCAAATGACCAGACGCCCAACTGCACTGCAACCAAAACAACACACCGCCTGGTAACCATCTCAAGGACGGCGACTCGCCATAAATACCTCCTCCCCTTGGGCGCCACGTGTCATGCGACCCAAAAAAAAAAGAAAAGAGGAGGCTAAAGACATCATTTTAACCCGCCTTTTCTGCTCAAGCAAAATAGCCGGGTTAAAAGGGGGGCATTGTTGGGACCACCCCTAAGCGTACACGTGGCGGCCTCACAAAGCACTCCTCCTTTGGACACATGGCACGTCTAACCCTCCGTCCAGATGTGCATATGGACTGACACGTGGCACGTTCAACCATCTATCTAGACGATCATGGGACTGGCATACAATACACACCTCCTATGTCTGGATGTCCTGTTCGGACTCAGTGGCTAATGTCCTAAACAAGAGTCTTGACCACGTTTCGTGGACAATCATTATTCATTTTACCAAAAGCATGATGGACAAGACCTTCCTGGGTCACTTCAGGCAATCTGCCATGACTTGCTCTGCGCCGCCTACAGAGCGAAAAGACAAGAATGATGGCAAATCATCCCTCCAACAATCTTTAACAGCCGCCTGTAGGATAATGATGGCTCTGCCATCCTCTAAGCACCATCATGATAGCCAAAAAGTCTTTCCACCATTCCAAGGGACAATGCTCTTGGCACTATAAAAGGCCCTCACACAGTCAGAGAAGGTAAGCATTCCTAAGGAGAAGGGCCCCATAAAAATATCAAGATGTTAGAAAGCAAAATTAACAAAGGCATCGGAGGGTGTGTCCGGACCCCCTGTTCGAACATCTTTTGCAGGTCAAAGGAAGGAAGCATCATCTTCAGTTGAGGAGGCGAGTACATCAAGCAACGAAAGTGGTTCTAATAAAAATAGCCCTCAACAAAAACCTCTGTTTTTTTTTTTTCTTTTAGCAAACCATTCTATGTTTTTTTTCTCAAGTCTCTCTTCTTTCAATTTTTTTTTCTTCCAAACGTCCTTTCTCTTGTCTTTTTTTCTCTCCAGACTCTTATCAGACTTCTCATATCTCTTAATTTCCTTTCTTCTCCTTTAAGATTGCCTACCCAGCTCCATTTTTCATAGCTTCCTTGGAAAACACCAGCCTTCTCTTTTTCTTTCAAAGCTCTCATTCTTTCCATGTCTCATTTTCTTCATTTTTGAAAAACTCCACCACTTTTCCATGTAGCTGATCGGTTCCCATGCCTCTCCATTTATTTTTTTATTTTTTTATTTTTTATTTTTTATTTTTAGTAAATAAAATAAGAAAATAAAATAAAATAAAATAAAGATAAATAAACATTAAAAAAGTGAAAATAAAATGAGAAGAATAACATAATAAAAAAAAGAACATACAATAAATAAATACTAATAATAATAACACTAATAATAATATTAATACTAATAATAATAATAATTAATAATACTAGTAATAATAATAATAATAATAAAATAAGATCCCTAAGCACATGCAATTTTCTGAAAATAAATAAGTAGATGAATAAATAGATAAAGCAAGAAAATAAATAAATACCAAATGCACGTAAACAATAATCTAAATATTAAACTAAAAAAAAAAAAACCAAAAATATCAAATTGACACAATTAAATATCGAAAATTCATCTTAAGTAATAAAAAGTCAAAATCAAGTCAAATACTCTCCTAATCTCAAAAATCAAGCAATCAAGAAATCAATCTATGGGAATTAAGCCCAAAAAACATTTAAGTGACCTAGGTGAAAAAGTGCCAAAGTGACCTAAGTGGAAAGTGTCAAGGAAAACTAGGAGTGTACCTAATGGGCCAACAACATCTAAATGGCCTTAGGGTGCCAAAGTGGGCCTAAGGTGGTGCCTAATGGGTCACCAGGGAGTTATTGTAAAGTATCAAACGAACACGTAATAGGACATGTGCTAGTAGGACAAAATGAAGGGTCTACACTTGTAAATGCATTTTAAAACTATGAGGACCCCTTAGGCTTAGAGTTGACAATATTTAAAATGGTTGGGAGCGGGTTATTACAAATGACATCAAAGTCGATCCTTGACCTTTATGTGAGCTTTTATTTGTTTAACTTGTTAGAGATGTTTATTTGTCTATTTGGTGCCACAATCCCATGAGACACAACAAGAAAGTTGTGCTTGCATTGGGGGAAGATAGAGGAGCTGCTTGTGATATCCCTCATCGGATATTGGAAAAAGTATCTGAAGTTATACATGTATAAGTTCTTCTTAACCTTGTAGACATGTTTTAAAAGCGAGAATGTTCTAATAATACAATATGGAATAGTTTTTTTTTTACAACTTATATTTTTATTAGTTTAATTATTTATCGGGACCATTATATACTAGAAACCTTTTTAAATTTTAGGGCATTAAGTTTTGACACATCTTTTTTTTTAAAAAAATTTCTATCTTATAATTTATAATCATATCTTGTTTTTTTTTTTTTAAAAAAAAAAATCTTTAGGGCTTTTATATATATATATTAACTTTTTCACATCCATTGTTTTTATATTTATAAGTAATAAAAGTACAAGTATTGTACAATAGAAATATAATATTATTTTAAAATTAATAAATTATTCATTTATCGATAAATCAATAACCTTACTAAAATTATAATCAGCCACAGTCCTAAGAGCATTTATTTATTGGGGTTTTAATACAAATTTAAGGTTAGAGATTGTTTCTTGCATATATGATTGTAATTGAGTTGTAAACAATAATCATAATTTGGAGATGAAAACCGAAGATGCGGTTAAGTACAATCAAATGTAATGTGTTTGAGGGGCATGTTATAATTAATTTAGAGACCACCATGTCTCATGCTCATATAGTGAAAAAGAATTATGTGTACGTAAAATTAGAGAGAATATATTCCAATTCCAATTATTTTTAAGGTAGAATAGTCGAACCATAAAGATGATTTATTTTAAAAGGTTGTTGGAGTTTAGTGCTCATCTGACTGCTAAAACAGAAGACAAGGGAAAAAAACTATGGTAGATTCATAGAGTGCAGTTCAGTTATGTAGGATTAGGATATTACCCATGTGGGGGGCTTCCTTCCACGTGTCCTTCCTGGACTTAAGACCCTTTGGCCGACCAGGGTTAGACATATAACCCGTATGTGATTACCCCGTCTAAACCAAGATAAGCTTCGTCTGGCATTACTTGATATGATTGCCCAGTCCATGCTGCATTAACGGCATTGACAGTCCACACAATCATCAGTACAAGATAAGGACAGTGTCATCAACTCTATATAAACCCTTAAAAAACACGAACAAGGTATACACACATACGCACATTCTATTCCACAAAAATATTTAGAGCTATCCTCATTTGACTTAAGCTTCGGAGGGGCATGCCCAGACCACTCGTTCGGACATCCTTCTGTGTAGGGAAGAAGTCCGTTTAACTCCAGTGAAGCTGGATGGACTCCTCAAGAAGCACGAGAAAAAGAAGAAGTCTACCTGACTCCAATAAAGCTGGACAGACTTGACTCCAGTTGGCTTGATACCAACATTGGCTTCGTCTTTGGAACGACTAAGGATGTCAACACCCTCCAGAAGCCGATCATCAGCCATGAGCGACGTAGACTACCTTGTCTAGCGTGAAAAGATGGAGAGACGCCAATAAAAGAGTGACCAGTAGATGTACTATCTGCTCCGCCAAACGAAGCGACTCAAATAAGAGAATGAAGAGTTGCAGGCACAAATGTCAACATTGGGCCTCTCTCAAAGTCGGCACCCTCAAAGCCAACAAACAACCTCAAGATGGACTGATGAGGCATTTTTCCCAAAAAAACACAGAGTTCTCCTCTGGCAGCTATATGACATAGTTTAAGGAGGAGCTTTCGCCAGCTAGTTAAATGCAGGTAGACGAAGGCACCGACTCTACCAGGCATCAATGAAGAGGAGGTGCGGCAGAAGGTCGCGTTTGTCAGATGTGTTACGGGCCCGATTGAGACCTCAGGCACTAGGCGTGGAGGGGCAACCATGCATATTAGAAACCCTAAAGGCCCATCTAGGTCCCCCAACCATAGTTGTTATGTTAGAATGACCTTCTTAGCCGCTAAGGCAACAAGAAGTTGGGCCCCCCGTGATCCGAGCTCCACTCGGCTCTGTTAGTCGACGGCTAGATGACATGCTTTCCATGTCATTCGACCCTCATATTATTAACTATGAGTCGTCTAAGGGGTTCATAGTGACAAAATTCATGGCGTATGACGGATTAAGCAATCCATTCGATCACATCATGCACTTCAGGCAACTCATGACCCTCGATATAGGGAATGATGCACTATTATGAAAGGTCTTTCTAGCCAGCCTACATGGCAATGCTCTTTCTTAGTTCCACCGCCTTCTGCAAAATTTCGTGAACACTTTCTGGGATATATCAGATACCTTTGTGGGTCACTACATATGTTTTGCTCGCCATAAGCAGAACATAAGCACCTTACAGAACATCAAGTTGTAGGAGAATGAGTTGCTCAAAGACTTCATGAAGCGGTTAGATCAAGCCGTGCTCTAAGTGGAATCCTACAGTATGGATGCCATCCTGCAGATCTTCAAGCGAAGCATTGGCCCAGGCACGCCATTTTTTGAGTATCTCGTAAAGAAGTTACCTGCAACGATGGATGACCTGTTCAAGTGAGTAGACAAATACTCCATGCTCGAAGATGATGTCTGGGCAGCTACTTAGCAAGTCTTGGTCACCAATCTTCCGACCAAAGATGACGAGGCAGGAAGTTTTAAGCCCTCGAACCAATCGAGGCAACTTAGCAAGGGATGGGCTGGCTAGCAACAACAAAATCAAGCAAGACTGACCCCCCTTAATATCTCATATGAGAGACTCCTCCCGATGATCCGTGATCTATCCACTTCAGATGGCCAGAGCCGATCAAGACAAATCCAGCTAGACGAGATCAAAACAAAAGGTGGTCATTTCATAAGGATCATGACCATACCACCGAGCAATGCAAGAGTCTTTATTACTTGGTGGAGAAACTAATTAGAGACAGGAACTTAAAACAGTATGTCATCATAACTGGCGGGCAAAGAGAAACGACGTAAGAGGCAGCTGTCCAAGCCTCTGCATCTTCGGTAGCTTCCAAAGTTGTCATCAACTACATACGTGGAAGCCTTGTAGACGATAAATACAGTTCTAAGTAGAAAAGGCAAATGTTACTTCGCGCAACCTCTATAAGAGAGCAGGTTAATTCCATTCAGTGCAACTTTTTAGAAGGGAGTGTGTGCCCCAATGACGACACAGTTACCTTTCCTCCAGTAGGTGCCAACTGAGTATTACAACCGCATGAATATGCCCTAGTCCTGACACTAGGGGTAGGCGGATTCGATGTGAGAAGGGTCCTGGTTGATTCGGGTAGCTCAGTTGACCTCTTGAAAATGCCAGCCTTCAAGCAGATGGGCTACTCACCATCCGTCTTTGAGAACTCAGGGCATTTTTTGTCTAGGTTGAATTGAGCTACGCCGACTTCTCTAGGTGACGTTATACTGCCTGTCCAAGCTAGGCCGGTCACCCTGAACGTACAATTCTTAGTGGTTGACGATTTGTCCTTGTACAATGCCATTATGGGATGTGCATGAATTCACATAATGAAAGCCATTCCCTCTACGTACCATGAAATGGTGAGCTACCTCATGGAGGAGGGACAAGTCAGTCTTCTTGGAAGCCAACTAGCTACGCGCCAATGCTATCAGGTAGCGCTAGACTTCGAAAATTTCACCGACAAGGAGGCACATCTGGAATCATCAAATACAAGAGAGCAATACCAATTACTGAGCTCGGCGAAGAAAGATCCATCTTTAGTTGATTTACTCCAGCCATTGTGCCTCTCACATGGCACAGATAAAATCACTTATACCAACTCTCTACTTACGTAGAATGAGTTGGAATTGCTAGGAAGTGTGCTTCAACGAAACAAGGACATCTTCGCTTGGACTCACTTAGATATGTCGAGAATTCATCCATCGGTGGCCTCCCATAAACTTAAAATCATGCCCTTCTCACGTCCTGTCCGGCAAAACGTCTGACGTTTTCATCCGGATAAACAGAAAATCATCCAGATGGAAATTGACAAACTTTTGACAGTCAGATTTATTAGAGAAGTCAAATATCTTGACTGGTTGGTGACCGAAATTCTCTATTGTACCAAAATACTTAGCCTTTTTACGTAGTAACTTTGGTCAAGAAAAACTAGAGAAAGAGTCACTATGGCTTTTGTAGTATTCCGAGTATCGTCCTCAAGGACTGGCTTATGAAAATTTTCAATACTAGAATAAATGAATTGTTTTTGTTTAAATCCTAAAGTGAAAAACAATATGTGAATAATGTGAAACTAAGTAAAAGAAATTAAATTAATAAAAAAAAATGAATGTTGATTTTAAATTCAATTGATTCAAGGTTGGGGTTTTCCACAATCCAACCTAGGGTATAGAAATTAGAGAAAACAAGGGTCTTTTAAGTAATATGATCTTAGGGTTTTGGAATCTTTGGCCGTTCGCGATCAAGTTGAGTTCTATAACTCAAAATTGCATATGAAACCTAATTTTTATTTTTTAAAACAGATTCCTAAAACCATCAAATGAATGAGATTGATTACCAATTTAAGATTTGGCTTTTTTAACCCTTCCTACTCCTTATAGCTTTGTTTATGGGCAAATAATGGTAGGGAAGACGAGGATAACTAATGATCAAGAATTACCAAGAATCACTAGTATCAGGTAATAACCTGCCGTATCATTTCCTAAATGAACTCACAAGGATAGGATAAAAAAATGATAAATTGTCACCCAACCAATAATTAATCTCATTGTTATAATAATTTACCCATTGTCCTTATAGGTTTACTAGCCCTTAGGTTTTCATGCTTCAAGCCCTAAGTTGGCTCTTAGCCTTTCATGGGGGTGATGTCACATTCACAATCCATAATAGGGTAAAAATCCATAATTTGAATCAAAAGAAACTAAAAACAATATATTTAATAAATAAGAAAAAGAAAAAAAACCAAAGTTCTCGTCTTTTTCCACCTTCAATGTCAAAAACTCAGGAAAAAAAATCAAGATCCCTAAAACCTAGAATTGAGAGAGTTTATATAATATCATCAATTACCTAACATGTGGCACACTCTCATTGGCCACTTATTACAAAATAATTTCCTAAAAATGATTAAAAAATAATAAAATGGTGATTTCTAGTCATGTGGGGTCCATTTAGGGCGGATGGAGTGCTCTAGATGCAATTCCTAAGGTAGAGGAAGCAGAACATCAAAGTGACAGTGGGTGAATTCGACATTGGTGTCATTTCGAAGTGGATTTCGAATTCATAAGTTGAATTTCGAATTCATAAGTTGAATTTCGAAATCATAAGTTGATTTTCGAAATGACCCTCCAGCTTGGTGCAGTTGTCTTCAAATGGCCATAACTTCTTCATTTCAGCTCTGATTTGTACACCGTTTAAAGCATTGGACTCCTGACTTCCTGAGCTTCGAAACAATATATAGTATGTATATAATGGACTCCAGTAAGTGCTCTAAATCTGTCCTCAAAGTCAGAGTATATAATGCCATTAGATTTTTGAGTTCTAAATTTCCATGCAGCTGAATCTTGCTTCATGCTTCATTTCCCATGCTTTCTTGCCTTCTTTCTTACTCCATAATGGTCATTTCTCATCTTCCAAACTCATGATATCTTCATCTTGCCTTTCCTTACGTTCCATGAGTCTTGACTCACTTATTTCCTCATTTAGCCCTTTCTTGATCTTTCAAAATCTAAAGTAATTCAATTTGCACCATTTTCTTCCCTTAAACCTAAGATAAGTCTCCAAAGTACAAATTAAACTCATGGCTAGGGCCTTAGCATTGATTTAGGTCAAGTTGGGTGATTTGAATGTCCTTTGGTGCACAAATCATATCGAATATGTGCCATTAGAGCACATATTTTGGCTTCAATCATTCCCCTGAACCTAAACTTTGCTAGTCCCTAGCAAATGAAAAGAGTAAAAAAAGAATGAAAAATATGTAATGATATTCATGAAACCATACTAACTCAACATAACATGTTTCACACACAAGATACCCAAGTAGACAAATTTCCTAGAATTGAGCAAGATGACACAAGATATGCAATTTCTTAGTTTTCTCACCTTATCTTCGTATACATAAATGTGCATCCATGTTTAGCATTCCCCTTAGTGTCTCTTGATTTTTCCTTGATTGGTTCTTTCCACCTAAACCTCATGTGCTTAATTTTGGTGTCCCCTCATAGTATTTTCCTTAAGACTTTTCTTAAACTCAAATTTCATTATTCTTTAAGTTAAAGAGGGAGAAAAATTTATTTTTATTTTTCTTTCTTAGTTTAGGAATCTCCTTCTATATGACTTAATAAGGATCCACCGGAAACTCCTGAGTTTTCACCCAAGGTACCAGGTATTGAGGACCTTTATAGGCCACTTACCCTTCAAGTATCACCCTAACTCAAGATAGAACAAGGTCGAATTTCCCAAACATTTATTATTTTTTTTTATTTTTTTTTTCAAAACTGAGTTTAGCTTATGTAACGAGCAAGATATCGATGACTCCTAACCAGTTGGTTTGAGGCACCAGGGCTTGAAGACATAAGGCCATTACCCCCTCAGATAATTGCTCAAGCTTAAATCAGTCATTTTCAAATTTTTTTTTTCATTTCCTCATTTTATTGCTTAAGAACAACTCCTTTTAAGCTAAAGAAATTATCTTAATCAAGATACCATAAGGGTACATGTGCTTTGAGTCTTAAATAGAAAATAACCATCAAATGAAAATTGAAGGTATTCTAAGGATTAAACCTAACTATTTATGCACTTAAAGGTATATAAAGATAAGGTAAGTGAACTAATACTCTTGCTTTAACTGTATTTTTTCTTAAATTCTAAAGAAATAATACTACTTAAAGCATTCTTATGCAAAATAAACCATGAGTTACCAAGGCAAATCAAGAATCTCATTAATTAACCAAAGATAACATGCAAACTTTTGAAAAAAATTAGGGGAAAAAAAATAGGGTTAATAAGCCTTCCCCCTCAACCTAAATTACACATTGTCCCCAATGTGTAGGATAATGGGTCAAAAGAAAGGAAAAATGGAAGATATTACCTCAAGATCATCGAATGAGAAGTTTGTTATGAGGACTTCATATAAACTAGTCTTGCACAAAAGCAACAAGATTAGTAGCAAAAGTATGCATAGAGAAAAACATAAGTGGCGAGAATCTAAAAGAGAGTATAAGAGTATCAGTATGCTCCAAAAATACCATAGTGTATACAACCATATCGAATAAGGTATATATAGAAATGAACATCAGGCGCCAATGATAGGATCGATCAAATAAGGTATATATAGAAATGAACATCAGGCGCCAATGATAGGATCGACAACTTCATCTATCTCCTCCAACATATGTGTAGTAGCCTGATCAGTGATCTCCTATTGTAACGGCCTCGCCAACATCCTGTACCATAGGGGGTCATCCCGAATAATGATGTCCATACCAGTGTCAGTAGCACGAATGAAGATCTCACCATCAACCTGTCCTGCAGCACCTGATGTCTGTAAAATAGGCATGGTCTCATAGGCTACTGCTGGTGCTCTAATGTTAGAGCTAGAACCAATCACCTCTGTGCCGCCATCAACCTCTAGGCTAATATCAGCTGGTGTAACAAAATCTCCTCTTTGTCTAGATGAAATAACCAAGGAAGTGAGTTGTTGTACAGAAAAAGTGAGGTTATCCATCCGAGTCTCCATCTTACTTAGGCGAGCATCAATGCGGGAGTCCATAGACACAAATAACTCCTGAAGTGTGTCTAAACGAGCCATGATCGATAAGGTACTCAAGGTAGCATCAGCAACCTGAGGTTGTGAAGGTTTAGGAAGATCGGAGACTAGTACTGCTGGTGTAGAAATAGGAACAGCAGGCTTTGGGGCACTCGAAAAAGGTGGTGGAAGAGAAATAGGAAGCACTAGTAAGCTCGTATCAAAAGTAGGAGTAAACGGGAGCGGGCTCTCTGTAGTAGATGGAAGTGGAACAACGTGCAAATCTCTCTTTCGTCTAGTGCCATGGGTAGTCAACTGTGACCCTGAATGAATCGCTCGAACCCACTGATCGATAACATAAGTGTGAGAAGCCATATGATAATCAGACTCGGGTAACTGGTGTCCACAATGAAGCAAGTAGTATGAGAGCAACCGAGGCAAAGGAATGAGATAGCTTTGAGCTGAAGCTAACTGTTTCTCCTTCACCTTCTGAAAAAAAATAAATGATTGTATCCATGATGAGTTGAGCGGGATTCCACCACTCGATTGTGTACATGTGATATAACCCCTATAAGACTAAACTAGAACGCTTTGTAGAGTGTCCAAATGGAAAAATATTGGTCTTAATGACCTGATCCACAAACCATAAGATTTGTGGCATCTCAAGGCAAGTGATGGCTGAACAACAACGAGTACCCCGAGGTGCTAGTATACATGCAATCCTCGGAAAGGCTGGTTGTGATTGAGGTGCAAATCGTGCTTCAGGAGGAGCAGATGATGGTAAAACAAAGGCTGTAGCAATGGTGTTAGTGGAAATAATATTAGCTCGTTCTCTGATAGAAAAATGCAGCTCTCTATACCCCCCTCTCCAATCATTGAGAGTAAAGAAGAACTCTCATACACTAACTGCATAAAAATATGGGAGCGGATCCATCAATGTGAGAAAATAGTATCGGTCGAGGAGACGCATGGATTGTGCAGTGGGCTCATAAATACTAAAAGCCTGTATGTCATAAGAGAGCTCTTGACCAAACTCTCGACGAGATAGGTCCATCCCAGGGGCATCATCACAAACTCCTAAAGACAGAGGACATGTTGGGCTCGTAGTAGGAGGAGCTATCCATGGATGTGGAGGAGTGGTAGTAGGCTTGGTGGTCTTAGGAGTGGTTGAGCGATCAAAACGGGCCTTCGTTCTAGCCTTTATATGCTTAGCTTCAATCCTCTTAGTGGTTGGACGATCAAAACGAGCCTTTGTTCTGGCCTCTACATGCTTGGCTTGACGAGTGACATGCCTCTCGGTAGGCTCACTAATCACTACACCACTTTGACTTTGCATAAGAGGTCGGGCACGCTTTTGCCTCTGGGAATGCCTAGTCTTATTGTCACTTTGAATAACAACTTTCCTTTTATTTTGAGCCATCTGAAATAAATGTTGAAAAACAAACCAAACTTAAAGAAGGGAAATAAATAAATAAAAATAAAAATAAAAACTCATAATGATTAAGAAAACAATCTAAAAATAAAAATAAAAATTAGATGCTCATGAAATCTATGGATTCATGTGAAACGGTGGTAGAGCATTCTTAAAATACGGGAAAACATTCAAGATGTCCAACAATGATGAAAACATGAATCTTTGAAGCCTTAGATATAATCCAAACAATACCTAAGTTCAAATATCATGTGACAAGGAAATCAAAGTGATTGGTTAGCTTAGGAGAATGTGCAGAACAAGTAGAAAAATCCACTAGAGAGTTAAAAATGTTGTAGAGCATATAAAACATAGATTCGGCAACAACTATGCAAAACTCATGGAAAAATAAGAACTTTGCTATCAAAGTACTCTAAGATGTTCAACAAGCACTAAGAGTCATGTATAAAAAAAATTCAAAAATTTTCTCAAAGTATAAACCAAAAATTCTAACACCCTGAATTTCCTAGGAAATTTCCAAGCAAACCAAACGGACCGTATGAAACCCAAATCAATCTTGTTGCGCTCCGCTTGGGGTTTTGGGGGTCGAACATCTTAGAATTCTAACACCCTGAATTTCCAAGGAAATTTCCAAGCAAACCAAACAGACTGTATGAAATCAAAATCAATCTTGGAATCCTAAACAATGTTGATGAAAGTTGGGTAACACCGCATTTTATATGGAGCAACACCGCACAACGAAATCGTAAAAATCAAGAAAAATAAACAAGAAATGAGTATGAGTGTGATGCGTACTTGGAATGTGACAAACCCACGACGAAACCCTAAAATTGCCTTCAATGGAAGCTAAAACGACGAACAAGGGAAGAGGAAACAAGGGGGAAAGGAGATGAAGTGGTCTGGAAGTGGAAACGACCGTTTGGAAAGGAGTTTGGATGATTTCAGAATGAGCTTGAAATAGAAATTAGGTATCTTGAATTGAATTTTGGTTAAGAAGAGTCATTTCAAAATTTAACTATTGAATTTGAAAATAGCCTGATTTCGAATTCATTAACTGATGGTAAAAAAAAATGCCTATTTTAAAATCTTACCATTGAATTCGAAAACTACCTTATTTCGAAATGACTCACTGTAAACAAAAACATTTCAAACACCTCATTTCGAAATGAATAAAAATCGTTTCTAAATTGGGCAAATTTCGAATTCACCTTCTGAAGTTCAAAAAAATCTCAATTCTAAAGCAAAAGTTTCTATTTCGAAAATCCCACCATTTCAAATTTGCTAACTGTAGCCTCAATGCAGTGTAAAAAAAAACATTTCGAAATTTCCTTAATGATTTCGAAAATAGCTCCATTTCGAATTGACTCACTGTTGATTCCCACTTCTATTTCGAAATAGTAATTTTGTTTGATTTCGAATTTGTCTTCATTTTGAAATAACCCACGATGAGTGCTGAAGTCCATATTAAAGCATCAAAATTGCTCATTTTGAAATTCAAAATCCATCTCAAAATTCATTGTATTTCAAACTCATTGTTTGTGAGTTCAAAACACCTATTTTGCCATTTACTAGTGATTTCGAAATCAATCTCAATTCGAATTCACTTTCTGTAGATTTAAAATTGCAATTCCAAAACAAAAAATTTGAATTCAAAAAGATCATAATATTGAAATCACCCATTACTAGTCTCCAAAAGTGTCATCTCCATTTAAGATTTCAAATTTAAAAACAAAGAAATTTTGAATTCAACCACTATATTTTTAACCCTTCATCATAAAAATTTAGGATTTCTCTCCCAAGGGTTACTCAATTTTGTATTTCATTCTTTGTATTCAAAGTTCACCAATGATCATCACAAGCAAATTTTTGGGAGGCCTATGGTCTGAAATATAGATCAACGTACCTATAGGAGCTTTGTCACCTTGAACACTTGTGAGGCTTACCTTTTCACTCCCTTGAAGTTCTCATTTACGTATATCACTCGGATGTTTGCAAGCTAAGTTGCTACAACTCATAAACTCATTAGTAAGTTAAAAACAACTAAAATAAATAAATAAAAAATGCTAACCATATTGCTAATAACTAATTGAAAATGCAAAACTAAATAAAGGAAAATAAATAAATAAAATAAAACAAAATAAAATAGAAATTAAATGAATAAAAGTTTTACCTAAATGTAATTTTTACCTACTGGATTTTCAGAAAATGCTTCAACCCTTTTGAACGTCCCCATCAAGAAAATGGAGATTCTCCTCTTGTGTCTCAAATCTTTCAATGAAATGCTTTAAGCGCTGACCATTAACTTTGAATTCATTACCTGTCCTAGGATTTCGAATGGTCACAGTGCCATAAGGGAAGACTTCTTTTACCACATAAGGGCCATTCCACCTTGACCTAAGCTTTCCTGGAAAAATGTGAAGCTTGGAGTTGTACAACAACACATTTTCACCTTGCTTGAATTCTCTTCGTAAAATAAGCTTGTCATGGTAGAATTTGTGTTTTTCCCTTGCATTACGTAAGCATTCATAACTCTCATTTCGACATGCCTCAAGTTCATTTAGATCATATTTCCTTTTAGCTCTAGCTTGATCCGAATCAAAGTTCATCTTCTTTATAGCCTAATATACACGATGTTTGAGTTCTATAGGAAAATGACATGCTTTACCATAAACAATCCGATACGGTGACATGCCAAGAATAGTTTTATAGGCTGTCCTATATGCCCAAAGTGCATCACTCAACTTGGTAAACCAATCTTTTATTGTAGTATTGACTACTTTGGTGAGGATTCTCTTAATTTCCCGATTTGCTAGCTCGGGTTGCCCATTCGTTTGAGGGTGATATGGGGTGGACACTTTATGCCTCACTCCATATTTCTGCAAAAGAGTGGAAAATGGCTTATTACAAAAGTGTAAACCTCCATCACTAATGATTGCTCTCGGAATGCCAAACCTAGAGAAAATATTCTCCTTTAAAAATTTGAGCACCACTTTGTGATCATTGCTCTTGCATGCCACTGCTTCTACCCATTTAGAGACGTAATCCACTCCCACAAAAAAATATAGAGATTACCAAAAGAATGAGGGAATGGTCCCATAAAGTCAAGGCCCCAACAATCAAAGACCTCAACAACACAAATATAATTTTGAGGCATTTGATACCTTGTGTTGATTTTTCCTAATTGTTGACATCGTGGACAACTTTTGTAGTGAGTGTTACAATCCTTGAACATAGTTGGCTAATAGAATCCACTCTGTAGAATTTTTGCTAAAGTCTTCCTTGAAGCAAAATGACCTCCACAAGCTCCTTCATGGCACATTTGCAATGTCTTGTTGTTCATCCTCTGGAACACATTTCCGCATAATTTGATCTAGGCAAAACTTATACAAATATGGATCATCCTAAGCATAGTGTTTTGCCCGTGAAAGAAAATACTTCTTCGTTTCCATGTTCCATTCTGATGGAAGCTCTCTGGTTGCCAAGTAATTGACTATATTTGTGAACCAAGGCAACTTCTCCACTGCACAAAGTGCATCACCAGGAAACTCATCATTAATTTGTGCTTCCTCGAAATGTGACTCTACTTTAACTCAGGAAAGATGATCAGCAACCACATTCTCTACTCCTTGCTTATCCTTGATTTGAATGTTAAATTCTTGAAGGAGAAGGATCCATCTGATAAGTCTTGCTTTGGCATCCTTTTTGTTGAGTAGATATTTTAAGGCTGAATAATCAGTAAAAATTACTATTTAAGTTCCCAAAAGGTAGTTCCTGAATTTATCAAGTGCGAACACCACTATAAAGAGCTCATTTTCAGTAGTTGTGCAGTTCTTCTGAGCCTCATTAAGGGTTTTACTAGCATAGTACACCACATATGGTTTTCCATCCTCCCTTTGACCTAGTATGGCTCCCACTGCATAGTCACTAGCATCACACATCAACTCAAATGGAAGAGACCAATTGGGAGGTCTCACAATTGGTGCAGTAGTGAGGAGTGACTTTAGCCTCTCAAAAGCTTCTTGGCATGCTTTAGTCCATATGAATTCTGCATCCTTAAGTAGTAAAGCACAAAGAGGTTGAGAGATTTTTGAGAAGTCCTGTATGAACCTTCTATAAAAACCTGCATGTCCTAAAAATTGTCTCACCTCTTTAACAATAGTAGGCGAAGGTAGCTTTGAGATGAGCTCAATTTTTGCTAGATCTACCTGAATGCCCTCTTTAGAGATGATATGACCAAGTACTACCCTTGAGGTTTCCATGAAGTAACACTTCTCCTAATTTAGGATTAAGTCCTTCTCAATGCACCTTTTCAAAACTTTTTTCAAATTTAAGAGACAATCATCAAAGGTCTTACCATAAACAGTCAGATTATCCATGAAAACTTCCATGATTCTCTCTACCATGTCACTGAAGATACTAAGCATACACCTTTGAAATGTGGCCGGTGCATTACAAAGACCAAAAGGCATGCGCCTATAAGCATAGGTGCCAAATGGGCATATGAATGTGGTTTTCTCCTGATCCTCCAATGCAATGGCAATTTGAAAATAGCCTGAATAGCCATCCAAGAAGCAATAATAGTCATGACTAACTACCCTCTCCAAAACCTAATCTAAGAAAGGTAATGGAAAATGATCTTTCTTGGTGACTGCATTCAATTTCCTAAAATCAATGCATACTCGCCAACCTGTAGTCAACCTTGTAAGAATGAGCTCTCCTTCATCATTCTTCACCATAGTTATCCCGCTTTTCTTAGGTACTACTTGAGTGGGGCTCACCCAACTACTATCAGAGATAGGATAAATAATACCTGCATCTAAAAGCTTCAATACCTCATTTCTGACTACATCTTGCATAAGGGGATTTAGCCTTCTTTGTGGTTGCCTTACTGGTTTTGCATTCTCTTCCAAATAAATATGATGCGTGCAAATCAAGGGATTTATCCCTTTCAAATCTGAAATGGACCAAGCAATCGCTCTTTTATTCTCTTTAAGCACCTTCAAAAGTTTGATTTCTTGCTCTTCAGTTAATGTAGCTGAAATGACCACAAGTTTTTCTTCATTTTTCTCTAAATAAACATACTTTAAACCATGTGGTAGGGGCTTTAACTCTGGTTTGCTGATCTCAACCTCTTCCTTTTTTATTTTTTCAGCATTCTCAACACTGTTCAAAGATTGAATGGTACATTTTTCTTTCCATTTTGTAGCAACTTGAACACATTCTTCCTTAACGATTGTAGAGAAAAATTCATCTATATTTTCTTCCATTAACTTTTCTATGTGTTCTTGCACCAAGGCCTCTATAAGGCATGCTTCCTCATTCTCCACATCATCATGGTCCATCGGTTGCTTGCATAAATTGAAGACATTCATTTCCACTGTCATGTTCCCAAAAGATAACTGCATCAATCCATTTCGACAGTTAATGAGAGCATTGGCTGTAGCAAGGAAGGGTCTCTCAAGAATAATTGGAATAGAATTCACACCATTTTTCAATGGTTCTGTATCTAACACCACAAAGTCCACTGGGTAGTAGAACTTTTCAACTTGCACCAAAACATCTTCGACTACTCCTCTTAGTACTTTAATCGAACGGTCTGCTAAAGAGAGTGTAATGGTAGTAGCCTTAAGCTCTCCCAATCCCAATTGCTTATAGATTGAATATGGAAGCAAATTTACACTAGCTCCCAAATCTAACAAAGCCCTTTCCATGTATGAGTCTCCAATTTGGACTGAGATGGTAGGACAACCTGGATCTTTGTACTTCACCATTGCCTTATTCTCAATGATGGCACTGACTTGCTCAGTGAGGAATGCTTTCTTGCTTAATTTAATCATTTTCTTCACAGTGCATAAGTCTTTGAGGAACTTTGCATAAGCAGGCACTTGCTTGATCATATCAAGGAGTGGAATGTTGATCTTCACTTGCTTCAAAACTTTCAAAATCTCTAAAGTGTTATCCCCCACTTTGTGTCTCTGCATAACTGAAGGCAAAGGCAAATGATTGGAAACACTCCTTTTATCTTTGCTCACAATGACTTCCTCATATTTTTCATACTCTTTCTCATTTCTAGCATTTTTCTCCATAATTGGTTCATCTCTAGCAGGAATATCTTCACTTACAGGTAACTTGGGCCCTTCATATTCTTTCCCATTTTTGAGTGTGATAACTGCATTGCAATCTTCCTTTTGCACTTCAGAAACTTCATTTACTCCCCTCAGATTTTTCTATGGTTGAGCTGGGAATTTTCCTTTCTCTCGAGATAAAATTATAGCAAGTTGGCTCAAAGTGGTTCGAATATCTGCTAGTTCTTGAGATTTTTGAGCATTGATCCTATTTTGATCTTCATTACGCTTGTATTGCTTCTGTATAAACTCTCTCATCATATCTTCCAGGCTTGAGTTAGATATTGAGGTTTGATGTTGCTATTGAAAATTCTGAGATGGCATACCTTGTGGTTGAAAACCTTGCTGCCCATTAGTTTGATTACCCTGAAATCGGTTTCCTTGTTGTTGAAATTGACCATTGTTACCTCTTCTCCATGATAGATTTGGATGATTCCTCAAACCCGGATTATAAGTGTTGGAATATGGAGAATTGCTAGAATATTGCTTGTATGTCCCTAAGGCATTGGCTTGCTCTGTAAACATGTCTTGCATTGCAAGTAGAGTGGGACAAGATTGCACACCATGTTCCGTAGACTTACATATCAATCACAGTTGAGTTACCCCCTTATTGACTATTTGTACCTCTTGAACTCCCTTGGCTTCCAAATCATCCAACCTTCTCATAATGGTTGCAAACTTTGCTTGGACATCTAAACCCTCTGGTAAGGTATACACTCCACTAGCTCTTGCCCTGTTCATTGTTCTATCTCTAGATGGTTCCTTGACAATTGGTTCTTCCCAACTTCTAGATATCTTGGTAACATAATGAAGGAATTGAAATGCTTTATCGGGGTTTTTATTCATGAAATCTCCTCCACACATAGTCTTGAGAAGTTGTTTCATTGGTGGTGACATGTCTTCATAGAAATATGAAACTAGCATCCAGTTGTCAAATCCGTGATGGGGGCATGCTGCAACAATCTCCCTGAATCTTTCCCAGCATGCAAAAAATTTCTCATCCTCCATAGCCTTGAAATTCGAGATCTCCTTTTTCAATGCACTGGTTCTATGTGTTGGAAAGAATTTTTGCACAAACACTGATTGTAGATCACCCCAATTTCTGATACTATAAGGTCTAAGACTATTTAACCAAGTCTTAGCTTTATCCTTCAATGACAAGGGGAATAGCTTCATGCGAAAGATCTCCAAAGGAGTGTTGGCTTCTCGAAAATTGAAACGATGTCCTCAAATTCCTTGATGTGAGAGTGTGGATTTTTATTTTTTGTCCCCCTAAAAATGGGTAGTTGAGACACCACTTGAGGCCGAATGGTAACATGATCATGATTTGGAGGTAGCATAAAACACGATGGTGTGCTCAACCTGGGAGGATTTAGAAGCTCTCTCATAGTTCTTTGGCCCTGCATAGGTGGTCGTGGCCTGTTGTTATTACTGTTGAATTCTTCAGTGTCCACCATATTTGGTTGAGATTCCTCAATTGTTCTTTGAAGTCTACCTGAAATATCTCTTTCCCAACCAAGCATAAAATAGAATAAAAATATATATAAAGATAAAAAATAAAAGAACTAAAACAAAGTAATGCACTATATCCTAGTTATGACGATTGCCAATCCTCGACAACGAAACCAATTTCTTGACCGAAATTCTCTATTGTACCAAAATACTTAGCCTTTTTACATAGTAACTCTGGTCAAGAAAAACTAGAGAAAGAGTCACTACGGCTTTTGTAGTATTCCGAGTATCGTCCTCAAGGACTAGCTTATGAAAATTTTCAATACTAGAATAAATGAATTGTTTTTGTTTAAATCCTAAAGTGAAAAACAATATGTGAATAATGTGAAACTAAGTAAAAGAAATTAAATTAATAAAAAAATGAATATTGATTTTAAATTCAATTGATTCAAGTTTGGGGTTTTCCACAATCCAACCTAGGGTATAGAAATTAGAGAAAACAAAGGTCTTTTAAGTAATATGATCTTAGGGTTTTGGGATTCTTGGCCGTTCGTGATCAAGTTGAGTTCTATAACTCAAAATTGCATCTGAAACCTAATTTTTCCTTTTTAAAACAGATTCCTAAAACCATCAAATGAATAAGATTGATTACCAATTTAAGATTTGACTTTTTAACCCTTTCTACTCCTTATAGCTTTGTTTAGGGGCAAATAATGGTAGGTAAGACGAGGATAACTAATGATCAAGAATTACCAAGAATCACTAGTATCAAGTAATAACCTACCGTATCATTCCCTAAACGAACTCACAAGGATGGGATGAAAAAATGATAAATTGTCACCCAACCAATAATTAATCTCATTGTTATAATAATTTACCCATTGTCCTTATAGGTTTACTAGCCCTTAGGTTTTCATGCTTCAAGCCCTAAGTTGGCTCTTAGCCTCTCATGGGGGTGATGTCACATTCACAATCCATAATAGGGTAAAAATCCATAATTTGAATCAAAAGAAACTAAAAACAATATATTTAATAAATAAGAAAAAGAAAACAAATCAAAATTCTCGTCTTCTCCACCTTCAATGTCAAAAACTCCGGAAAGAAAATCAAGATCCCTAAAACCTAGAATTGAGAGGGTTTATATAATATCATTAATTACCTTACATGTGGCACACTCTCATTAGCCACTTATTACAAAATAATTTCCTAAAAATGATTATAAAAAATAATAAAATGGTGATTTCTAGTCGTGTGGGGTCCACTTAGGGTGGATGGAGTGCTCTAGATGCAATTCTCGAGGTAGAGGAAGCTGAACATCAAAGTGGCAGTGGGTGAATTCGACATTGGTGTCATTTCGAAGTGGATTTCGAATTCATAAGTTGAATTTCGAAATGACCCTCCAACTTGGTACAGTATTCTTCAAATGGCCATAACTTCTTCATTTCAGCTCTGATTTGTACACCGTTTAAAGTGTTGGACTCCTGACTTCTTGAGCTTCGAAACAATATATAGTATGTATATAATGAACTCCAGTAAGTACTCTAAATTTGTCCTCAAAGTCAGAGCATATAATGCCATCAGATTTTTGAGTTCTAAATTTCCATGCAGCAGAATCTTGCTTCATGCTTCATTTCCCATGCTTTCTTGCCTTCTTTCTTACTCCATAATGGTCATTTCTCATCTTCCAAACTCATGATATCCTCGTCTTGCCTTTCCTTACGTTCCATGAGTCTTGACTCACTTATTTCCTCATTTAGCCCTTTCTTGATCTTTCAAAATCTAAAGTCATTCAATTTGCACCATTTTCTTCCCTTGAACCTAAGATAAGTCTCCAAAGTACAAATTAAACTCATGGATAGAGCCTTAACATTGATTTAGGTCAAGTTGGGTGATTTGAATGTCCTTTGGTGCACAAATCATATCGAATATGTGCCATTAGAGCACATATTTTAGCTCCAATTAGTTGGCAAACGTGGTGGTCGTTCCAAAGAAGGATGGGAAGTGGTGAGTTTGTGTTGATTACACCAATCTGAATGACGTCTGCCCAAAGGATAGCTTTTCCTTACCACAGATAGATCAGATAATTGATTCCATCGCTGAGCATGGGATGTTCTCTTTCCTAGATGCCTTCTTCGAATATCATCAATCCCTATGTTCCAGCCGGATGAGGAGAAGACAACCTTTGTTACACCACATGGGTTGTACTGCTACATGGTCATGTCATTCGGGCTTAAGAATGCTGGTGCTACTTATTAGAGACTAATGGCTAAAATCTTCAAGCCACTGATCAACCAACCATGGAAGTCTACATTGATGACATTGTTGTAAAAAGTGAAACTCGAGCTGAGCATGTCCAACACCTGGAAGAAACATTTCGTCTAATGTGAGCATACAACATGAAGCTCAATCCAACTCAGTGTGCCTTTGGCGTTGGTGCAGGAAAGTTTATAGGGTTTATGGTGACCCAAAGAGGAATTGAAGTTAATCTGACTCAAATAAAAATTATCCTTAAAACACCCACCCAAGCAACAAAAAAGAGTTGCAACGCCTCACAGGCCGTCTAGCAGCTTTGGGGCATTTCATAGCCCGTTTCATGGACAAGTTGGGACCCTTCTTTCTCACGCTCAGGGGAGCAAGCATGTTCGGCTGGACAAATGAATACAGGTAAACATTTGAAGTAGTCAAGCACTATCTCACTGAACCGCCCATTCTAAGCAGCCCCAAGTTTGACGAACAACTTTACATGTATTTGGCTGTATCCGACGATGCTGTTAGTACTATCCTGTTTTGGCACATACAAGACAAAGTGTAGAGGCCTGTCTACTATGTGAGCAAAGCAATGGTAAACACTGAGACTCGGTACTCTAGAATGGAGCAGATGGCTCTAACCCTAAAGAATGCTACTCAGAAGCTCGCCCATACTTCTAGGCTCATCAAGTGATCGTACTCACAAACCAGCCACTTCGAGCTACCTACAAAAATCAGATCTATCTAAACAAATGTTGAAATAGGCCATCGAGTTGAGTGAGTACGGAATCAAGTATCAGCCAAGGTTATCATTGAAGGGACAAGTTATGATCAAATTTATAGTTGAACTCCCTAAAAAACAAGCATATCCGGTTGATCGCCTTAGAAGCAATGGTGGACACTTCATGTAAACGGAGCGTCCTGAGTGTCGGATCTAGAGTAGGTTTGATCCTACAATCACCAACTGGGGAACTGATGGAGCAAGCTATCCATCTCAACTTTTCTGTCTCCAATAGCGAAGTAGAATATAAAGCTATCCTAGCTAGGCTAGATCTTATCCTAGTATTAATAGCAAACAAGTTGGAATTATGAGTGACTCTCAGCTAATTGTCGGACAAATTCAACGAGAGTATGAAACAAATGATGAATGCATGGCTTGCTACCTCACCATGGTGGAAAGTCGCTTGGAAAAGTTAGATGAGTGGGTCATTACATGGGTGCTACGTGAGGAGAACAGGAAGGCAAACACACTAGCCGGAATAGCTGCCACTCTTCCCATAAAAGAGGTGGTGATGCTACCCGTTTACCTCAAAGTTGCCCCCTTAATCACACCCGAGCGAGTTTGCAACACAAGTCAAACGAACTCAGGTTGGATGCTTAACATCATGAAATACCTTTGGACAGGGGAGGTACTAGGGGACGAGAAGCAAGCGCACAAACTCTGCATACAAGCAACACACTTCACTTCAATTAATGACCAACTGTATAGACGGTCATTTAAAGGTCCAAACCTAAATTTTTTGAGCGAGCCAGACGCCAATATGTTATGTCCGAACTCCATGAAGGCGTATGTGGCAATCGCCCAGGTAGACGAACTTTGGCACATCGCGCTTACATGCAAGGGTACTACTGTCCCACCATAAAGCAGGATGCTAAAAACTATGTTGAAAAGTGTGATCAGTGTCAAAGATATGCTACCATTCCCCGTGTACCTTCAGAAGTGCTCAACCTAGTGTGGACCCCGTATTTCGGCTCATGCATTTCCCACTCGATGGCGAGCTGAATTTTATTTCGAAAAATTGATTTTTATTGATTATTTGAAAATGACTTGGAGTCGCCACTTATTTTTGTTTTATTTTTAAAGGGTAAACAAAATAAGAAAGAAAAACCCTAAGTGTGACTCCTTATTTGGGAAAGGTGGTCTGTGAAAAACCGGATTGGGTTCGGGGGTCAGGTTACTTATCAGGAAGGTACGGTAAAGACCGTAGCACCCCTCTAAATCCCTAAAGTCAGGTCTCTACTAATAAAATGATGCTGATGTGGCAATGATGAGGAAATCAATGAATACTCGAATCGATCATGCACATATGAGTATCAAAATATGCATAGAGAATAAACAAAGTGGAAATGGATGCGTACCTGATCAGCAAACGGCAACATGCTATCACAAAATGGGGTTAGTGCATGGTAATGAACATAAAGCATGTCACTCATGTCACCAAAATGGATAAAAAAGCACCAATGGCATGCATAATATTTCATACAAATTCATTCTTATTTTGAAGAAAATCTATTTGATGTAGGGCCTCCACCAAAGCCCATTTTATTTTGCATGAATTAATTCCAATAACTCCATTACTTGAAATTACGGAAATTAATTCTTGCTTATTTTAAAACATTTAAAAAATAGAGGAAGTATGAAGATTACTTGCCAAAAAGAAAAGTGGCAACAAAAATTCCTTTTTTATTGGGAAGTGAGACTTTTCAGACCTAAAAATTCCAAGGAGGAAATATGGGAGAATTGGGATTATTTGAAAATCAGATTTTTGAGAAAATGCTTGTAAAATGGGATTAGGAACAGTTATTAAAACAGAGAATGAGGAAGTAAAAGGTGATGGCACATGGTCAAAGGCTGCATGTCCTAGGTGGTCATGCAGAAAGTGCGGTCTCCTGTAGCTTTTGTAGAATCCATTCTCTCCCCACTTCTCACCCCATGAGTTCTTTACGATCCAGTAAGGCTTGCCCTTCATCCGGATGGGATCATGGCCTGCTGAACCATGCCCCACCAGTAACACTCCATGAGCCATCCTCTTAGAGCATATGTATGGGCGTGACACTTCCCCAATATGTGTCTGCATGAACACTGTATTGATGACCACTACCATTGGACCATTTTTCACAAGATTAGCAGCAATCTGATCTTCATCAAGGAATGAACCAAAAGCTTTGGCTGCATCGTGCTTCTGGAGAAGAACTGTTTTGATTGCATTCAATATCTCATCCACGGATCTTCCTGTGTTAATGTATTCTGAAATAACCTCCCATCTTCAAGACGTTCCTTTAGGATATTTCAGCATCCCTTTTATCAAGTGCCCAACTTCTTCTCTATCCCAAAGTTTCTCCTTGTTCTCATACTTGGCTAATGGGATATTTCCATTAACTTCCACAAAACTATTCTGCTGTAGATTCTTCTCACTTTGTTTCTTACCTGTCGAGTCATTATTGCTTCCACGTGCACCTCTGAGAATTTTAGTTCATTCATGCCCTTCTACTTCTTCAATATTGTCCCATAAATTCTTCTATTGTTCAGTTTCAAGTGACATACAGAGATTTTCCACGTTATCTTTAGTAATATTGAACAGATTTTGGGTCAAAACGTGAGCTAAATAGACTTCGAAGATGGGTTCGCTCTTTCCGCAAGAGCTCCTTCTCTATTCCTTCACCGTCTTCTGGTGTGGAGCTGCTTCAACAGCTCGTTTTTCCTCTTCTTATTTCTGTATTTTTTTTCCCACTCTTCCCCATGAATACATGTGAACTAAATCTTGCAACGCCCCAGATTGAAATATGAAATTAGCTTTCACTGTCTGCATTGAGGCCTTATCCCTTTAATCTTCTTTCTTGTCTGGTTCACCAAGTGCAGCCAATCTTTCAACAAGTGGAGGATGTGAATAGTGGTAAGCCGAGTACCATGGATCTGTATTCATAGCCGACAAATTTTCTTCCTGCAGTTTCACAAGTCTAACTTGAAGTGCTGTAGCAGACTGTTTGCTCTCATGATAATCTAGATTCAAAGCTTGAAGCAGCTTTGACCAGGATTCTAGGATTCCTCCGGGAAGATCAAACTCTAGCAAACTTTCCCCGACTGTGGTAGAAGCCATCCACAGACAAACTCGTTGCATTGTATACACAGAGCCATGCCTTAACAACAGCTTCAGTATCATCAGAATGGGTAATAAGCTTCGAAGCACAATGTGGAAGAGGGGGAAGCGGAGCTGTGTATATTCCAAGAAATGGGTATCCAAAGGTGGGGATATGGTGGTGAGGTAGAAGGCGGGTATGATAGGCATGAACAATGAGTGAGGTGGCTGAGAAATGATTTAACAAATGAATGGGTATTAATTAGTGGGATGAGTGACAGAATATGGAGATGTAAGGGGCATGAGGGATGGAAGGTGATGAGAGAAGCATGGGTATTGATTAGTTGGATGAGTGGAAGTGTAGTGATAGAAATGGGCTTGATAGGTGTGAAAGAAAGGATGTGAACAGCATGGGAGAATGTAGGCGTGGAATCAATGGATTGGATGAAGGGGGTTAGTGAAAAATGGGTATAGGGGAGGGGTAAAATAGGCTTGGGATGCAATTGATCATGCTGAACTGTGTTTGGCATCCTTCCGATGCTTTGAGGATTAAAATAGCACCCTTACTCCTCAGTTCATTCTCTGGTAGCTAGTAGCCGCCTGTGGGTATTTCCACGTTAACTTCTTTAAGTAATCATCACCAATAATCTCCTGCAGTTCCTGACTTGCTCCTCAAATAAATTAGCTCTGAGCTATCTGCCAAAGTCCGAACTTCCACTTGTACTGCAATCTACTTGAGCTAATTCTTTATGATTCCACAAGTCAATGCTAGAGTTGTTTCCTTATGAGAGAACTTTAGCATATCCACTGACAATACACAGGATTTCTTAAGCTGGCTCAAGGCTTTCAATATATTTTTCATGTGGGAAATCAGATCATTGAGTCCCTCAGGATCATGGATGAAACAACTCGGAGCAAGCATGGAAAAGGTCTTATCTTCCATGTCCTTTGCAAATTTGAACGTGGATATGCAGTGCTTAAGCAAGCATACTCGGGCTACTCCTCTTATTCCTCTCTGACTAAAGAATATTTTTCTCTGACCCAGTCATAAGCCACTTGAAGTTGGGTTGCCATTACATCTTTTGCAGCAGATTCATCCAAAGGAATGCGTTTCCTTGCTGCACACATATGAACATTCTCCCAATTGAAGAAAGCCAATGCAGCTACCTCCTGGAATTTTGGAGCAAAGATACTGGCAACTGCACTGGTACTGCTGCTACTGCTGCTGGAGCTGGTCGCTGTGGTGGTGGTGGTGATGGCGGAGGCGTTTCGCCGCCGGCGGCTTGTTCGAGGACAACTTCTCAATTCCTCAATCAACCCACTTTAAAGCATCAAGAGTAATGGAGCACTTGTCTTCTTGATAGGGATACATGGACTCTCCTTCAAACTTCGTCAACAACAACTTCAAGGTTGGGGTGCTGATGGGGAAGGGGGAGATTGAGAGGAGTGGATCAATGATTTTGTAGGGCCATGCATGGTGTAGGAAATGAATGGAGGGTGATGGGTATGATGATGAGCAGAGCAAGCATGAAAAATAAGGGTATGGCAAGCTTGGAATTAGTATTCTGACAATCTCCAGTTAACAAAGCACCATTGGAATCGAGTAACCACTCAACTGTCGCTCCTTGCATCCTTGAGCCATCTAGCTTCTTGGGTATGTTAAGTTATGATGTTGTGGTCCCTGAGAGGATGACCTTCCATAACAACAAACAGACAGTATAGAAGACAATATTTCACGACTTCTCAAGGGAACATTATTGAGTATTTCAGTAAAAGGCGAGCTCCGCAAGTTCAAATAGAAACTGATAGCATCCAGAATATCCCGAGCTGCTTTGCCAAGTAGAGAAAATGTAACGGGCAAGCCAACTAGAGGGAATTCTAAACCGCTATTTGATTCTGGAGGAGTTAAGCCTGGTCTGAAATCATAGGTTTCTTGTTACAGTTGCGGATCTGCATAATAACCAGAGGCATTGCACCACTCACGAGATTTATTGTTATGGATCATATCTACAGTTGGGTAAGATGCTCTTTGAGGGAAGTAGAGGTGAGCAGAACCCAAAACAGACTATAAAAGGGCTCCATCACTCGAAGGAAATGGAACGATACCAACAGAATGTTGAGCTATTGATTGTGACAAAGTGGACACATATAACTTATAAGAATCAGAAGGAAGGCCTTCACAAGCAAACAGATCGCAGAGTTTCACACAACCCAGAGATGGTGGACCATTACCTACCATGGAACCCTTTCAAGTGACAACTATTTGAGAGTATACTAGATTATATATACTGTCTTGACACTCAAGTCTCAAGGCACCAACACACCCAGTGTCCTTTTTCCTCCAAGATCTCTGCATCTCCTCACAACAATAGATACCCTCCTCTTTTTTCTCTGCTCTGTCACCTCAAACTTGCCTCTCAAGTTCCAGAATTCCCCTTGAAAAGACCTGCTCCTTCAATACCACAGGTAGGACATCTCAATATTACACAGTCATATCTGGTGTTTCATAACCGTGCATAGATGAGCATAACTCCAGTCAAGACTTGTCAGTCCCATAGTCAAAGAACCCTTTTGCCCAGCAAGATTCTTTTCAGATGATAAGACGACTTTTCTTGTGTTACATGGCAACAGTATCAGGCAACGCATCAACCCAGCAACTGCACACTCAGGACCTCCTTACCCTGATGAACATGTCATCTTTGTGCCTAGGTGTTCACCAAGCACTCTCCTACTGAAAATGATCCTCTGTAACTCCTTGCTTACACAGGCAGAAATGAGAAAAACAACGCATTCCAGGTATGGGTACCAGAAACAGGGTAGAAAGCAAAAACAGAGTGCAAGTGATAGGAAAAAAAATGAACTCATACAAACTCAATTCATATATCAATCAATGAGCTCATATGAGGGTGGGTGAAATCAAATGAGTACCAAATAAAAAAAACAAAACATGGTCACAGATCTCTCATGGAGAAACTGAGACAGAGCCAAACGGATCCTCAATAAAAATCATTAAAAAGAGATATATGAGCATGTTTACTCCCAACCAACAAACATCATCCAATAATTAGCAAAAACAAGAGAAGAGAAACTTACCATTCGAAGCGAATGAGAAATCCACAAAGAAACATACCTGAAAATAATCCTCTTCAGCTAGATTGGCCAGAAATCAGCAAGCCATCTTTCTTCTTCAGCTGACCTCCCTCTCAAGCTAAACGAATACTCTTCCTAAAGCTCAAGGACCTCCCCTCCTCTCCTCACCAGCAAGCTCCTCTCCCTGAAAAAGCCCCCTCACCTACAGGAGACGCTCCTCCCCTAACAGACTCTGAATCCTCTACATATCCTCCAATAGGTGTCGCTTTCTCATTCGTCCATCAGCTCCACTAAGCTAATTCCACAGCAACCAACCAGGAGGCAACACTTGGCTTTCAAAGAGCCCTCCAGCTGCAAGTGAGCTGCAAAAAATGAAAGAAAAAAACGTGCCCCAAATGGGGGTCTACACCTAGTCACAAGTCCTTGGCCATTTGCACAATGAGGGATGGACATAGTTAGGCCCCTGCCCATTGCAGCAGCCAAAAGAAGTTTTTGCTCATTGCAATCGACTACTTCAGAAAGTGGGTGGAGGTAGAAGCCTATGCCAGCATCAAAGATAAAGATGTCTCTAAGTTTGTCTGGAAAAACATCGTATGCCAATTCGGAGTTCCACGAGTGATTGTTACAAATAATAAGCCATAGTTGGACAGTATTGTCTCCAAACATTTTGCTTGGAGTTAAACATCAAGAACTTATACTCAACATCTCGCTATCCACAAAGCAACGAACAAGTGGAGGCAACAAACAAAACCTTATTGAGTGCACTGACGAAAAGGTTGGAAGGGGCAAAAGGAAAGTGGGTGGACGAGCTACCTGGAGTCTTATGGGCTTACCGGACAACATCTAGATGGCCAACAGGGGCCACTCTTTTTGCCCTTGCTTATGGGATGGAGGCCATTATTCCAACTGAGATTAGCATGCCTACTACCAAAATAGCTGTGCAAGACCAAAGGGACAATGATGAAGAACTCATAAGACAACTGGATTGGGCAGACAAATTGCGAGGAGACAAAAGGGCATGACCACAGTTTTTTCGGCTAAGATATTTAGTCCACAGAAGAGTCTTCGAGAATACAGTTGAAGTAGGAGCTGAAAAGCTGCAATCTAATTGGGAAGGGCCATATATTGTAACTAAGGCAGGATACTCAGGGGCATACCACCTCTAGACGCTAAACAGAGTACCCTTGCTCCTCCCATGGAATGTAACCAACCTAAAACAGTATTATCAGTAAAATTGCTTATTATAAGTATGGAAGACTAGGCTTTAGTTGGCCAGAGTATAGAAATACAAAGAATCAAACTCTGCCTGAAAATCTTGTAGTTCCTGCCTCAGTTGAACAACACCTTCTTCAGCCAGCTCTTAGGCAGCAACAACCTTACTCTTCACCATCTTCAAGTTGGCAAGGAAATCCTCATTCTCATCCACATTTTGGGCAACATATGCCCTTATGATCTCAATTGATTCCATGCGATGGAAAAGGTGAGCACGCTACCGCATAAGGTTTCAGACCTCGTCTACCATCTGGGGGGCAATAGAGAAATTGTTATAAAAAGAGAGAATAACGAAAAATAAGCAAAAAAAAAAAGAGTCAGACCTACCACTTCTGTTGTCTCAAAAGTTGTGTAGTCCTGCATATGGAGAATGCGGGCAATAACAATATCTGGAGTACCATATAGAAGCCATGCCGAAGTGGCACACGTCCCTTTGTGCCCAAAAACTTGAAAACAGATAATCTGTCTTGCCTCAACTTGACAACTACCCTATTGGATAAAAGTAGACGGATTAGGGGGCATTGTGAGGGGCTTCCCTCCACGTGTCCTTCCTATAATCAAGACCCTTTGGCCGACCAAGGGCAGACATATAACCTATTTGGGATCACTCCGGTTGGACTAAGATAAGCTCCGTCTAGCACAAGAAGTGAGAAACTTTCCTTCTTCCACAATGCCAGATGGATGGATAGAGCGAGTCGACTAACTTTTCAGATGGGCCTACAATGCCAGACAGAGTAGACAAACCGAGTGGACTGGACCTATTAGACAAGAAAATCCATTCATTCAAGGCCTCAGGATTTCTGACATGTGCCATCTTAGAAAACTGATGTCTGAGCGCCAGACTAGCTGCCTAATGTCTGAGCACCGGACTAGATGCCATTTACACCGAAAATTCAATGTCAATTAATTGTTAGACATAATCCCAGACATTGGCAAGCTAAATGGATTTTCAGTTACACAGTCCAAGATTTTGGCATGACAATTAGCAAGTGGCACCAGTCAGCCGCCCTTACTAGATATGATTGCTCAATCCACGCCGCAATAATGACGTTGATTGTCCTATCAAGGCTCGATTTTCACTGTGTAATCATCATTACAAGATAAGGATGGTGCCATCAGCTCTATATAAACCCCTCAAAAAGCACGAACAAGGTATAGACACATTCACTCATTCTCTCCCATAAAAATATTTAGAGCTATCCTTATTTGACTTAAGCTTCGGAGGAGTGTGTCTAGACCACCTGTCTGGACATCCTTCTATGTAGGGAAGAAGTCCGTCTGACTCCAGTGAAGTTGGAAAGACTCCTCAAGAAGCATGAGCAAGGGAAGAAGTCTGCCTGACTCTAGTGAAGTTGGACGGACTGAAATCTAATTGGCTTGACACCAACACAAGTCTGAGCATAAATCAAGCTCCCAACATGTGATGCATAAGGAATCGTTTCATTTTTTAGTGTTCCAATTCATTATTTGGGAATTGTATAAGATTGAATTTATCTCCTTCCTGAATTGGAATAATACTTGTAGAGCATTTTTCTATCTTGAATTTCTCTAGAACTTTATTAATATATGCTTTTTGAGACAATCTTAACAATCCTTGTGATCTGTCATGAAGTATTTCAATTCCTATCACATAAGATGTCTCACCCACATATTTCATTTCAAGGTTTTTAGAGAGAAATTTCTTGGTCTCATGTAACAAGCCAAGATCGTTAGTGGCAAGCAAGATATCATCAACATATAGAATCAAAATTATAAACTTGCTCTCACTGAAATTCAGATATATACATGTAGACCCTCTATTTTGTCCTCTTAGCACATGTCCTTTATAGCAATTCCCTGGTGGCCCATTACTACTCACGTGACCTTTTTTTTTTTAAGCCACCTCGGGGACTATGGTTAAAGGATTATCTGACCCCTTATTGTGACCCTTGGCAGCCCTAACTTAGACTTAGGCTTTTCTTGCTTTTTTTTTTAGGATAGCTTTTAGGCACCCTAGGCCCACTTAGGCACCCTAGGCCCATTTAGGTAACCCTAGGCCCATTTAGGTACCCTAGGCCCATTTAGGCATACTTAGCCCATTAGGCATCACCCTAGGCCCATTTAGACACCTTAGGTTCACTTAGTGCACCTTAGGCCCATTAGACGCACTTGGCCCATTAGGTACCGCCTTAGGCCCACTTAAACACTTTTCAAGGTTTAGTTTCATTTAGATTTGTTTTCTTGTTTTATTTATTTATTTATTTTATTGATTGCTTTTAAGATTAAGTGAGTTTTGATATATTTATATTATTTCATCATTATTATTATTTGTATTTTTGTTTATTTATTTTATTTTATAATTGCATGAAATGAGTTTATTATTATTATTATTATTATTATTATTATTATTGGTGGCTTGAGTTTGACACTTCGACTATTATTATATGTTGCATTAGTTTAATTCTTTTTATTATTATTATTAAATATATCTATTATTTATTTATTTATTTATTTATTTTTAGGTATGTATCCTTTTATCTATGTATTGATATTTTCCTATTTGGGATTTAAGGACTTCTTGAAATTTTAATGAAAGGAATGTTGACTTTGAATGACGGGAATGGTTTGACTTCATGGATTCTTGCTTTCTTTTTTTGGAAATTTTTTATTTTATTTTATTATTGTTATTTTTCCATGTAGGTGGAGCCAATGGGAAGGTGTGCAGAAGATGCTCATGGAAAGGGACCACACTGTTTTTGTTGGAAAGGTGGATTCGGGGCGTGGAAGCGGAATATAAATAATGGATGAATGAGGATGGTTTTTTAGGGAAGATACAAAGAAGGATCATAATTTTTTTAGAAAGGAAGGAGAATGACACACGGGTTGATGGATGAATGAAGCCGGTTGTAGGGAAAATTACCAAAGTAGTTTTGGCAAGTGAAGAAGAAAAAAAAGAAAAGCACGTATAGGGAAAAGGAAAGGGGAAGGCCATTAGAGATAGAAAAATTTTGATAGCTGGCTGGTGAGGGAAGAGAGAGGAATTCAGAAAAGGAAATAAAAGTCAACTCACATGAAAAAAAGGAAGGGAGAAGCGAGATGAAGGAAGGGGAGGAGATTTTTTTTCTGATCACCGGATTGAGGAAGGGAGTGGGCTGCTGTTCCTTCCATTACCGTGGCTGGAGAGAGGAGTTGAATGGGGGATTGAGAAGAGATTAAGAAAACGAAAAAGGAAAGAAAGAAAGGGTGGGGTGAAAGAAAAAAAATGATATAGGAGGCTGCGATTTTCAGAGGAAAGTGAGTTCATGTTTCAGAGGCATTTTTGGGGCTGCGGTTTGAAGGAGATCAGTCCATGTTTCAGAGGCATTTTGGGGGCTGCTATTTGCAAAGATCAGTCTGTGTTTTGAAAGGATTTTAGAGGCTGTTGTTTTGGAACGGAGAGACGTAACTGCTTGTTGATATTCACAGGCTATTCACCCCGATGGTAAAGATGAGTACATACCTACCTTGTTGAATCTGAAGATGAGAAAGGCAGCCGCACCATTGAGAGCAATTCCGGAACAGCCGCACCAGTGAAGGAAGGAAAGAAAGCTGGGTTTCGGACACTTTTGGGTCTAGTTCCTCTCATCGGAGACACCACAGCCGCACTAGAATTTTAAGGAGAGAGTCTTCCATCCGGATAGCTACAGATCGGTTCCGAAGCTTGATTCTCCATTGCCTGTGCCGCCGCAATACTTTGTGTCGTACCCATGCATCTCCGACAACACCCTACTGCCATTGGAGATCCGCACCAGCTTGTCAGTCCCGCCACTTAAACACCACAGCCACACCAGATTTTTAAGGGAAATTCCTCTCCATTAATGCGCAGCACTTTGAGGACTTGCAGTGCATGGGTAGCCACCACACCATGCATCCTTGGAATTGTTTTTTTTAAATAAAAAATCCTACTTGGTGGAAAATGGTCTTCACCTTTTGAAAAGGCACTTTGAGAACTTGCTGTGCACGGGTATCCACCATGCATCCTTGGAATTGATTTTTAAAAATCCTACTGTCACTAACAAAAGTAGCCCACGCGTCTTTGACCAAGGTAAATTAATTTTTCTTATTTTCATTTGGATTCATGACTATTCAAATCAATTTATTTCAGAATTTATTTATTTAGTTATTTATTTCCAATACCAATATATTCATATTTTTAATTTGTTAAATTTGGTTTTGTATTATTCCCGTTATGTATTTTAAGTTCTTTTTATTTTTTTATTTTCTAGTTTAATTAATCTTATGTGAATATATGTATGTTTGCGAGCCATTAAATTTGTTTCTATTAATTTTTGTTTAATTTAAGATTTTTGAGGTTTTTATTTTATTGTATTTTATTATTATTATTATTATTAATTTAGAGTACCCAGTGTGTGCACTTCATAAAATTATTTGTTATTAACTTTGAATATCCATATTAATTTATTTTGTTCCTTAAATTATTAGTTTTTTTTTTTTAGTCTTGATTGATCCATAACTATCACAACATGCATCATAGAATTGACTTTTAAAAAAATAATAATAATAAAAAAATCGTACTGTCACTTTTGTTGGAGAGTAGCCCACGCGTCTTTGAGAAAGGTAAACTAATTCTTCCTGTTTGAATTTTGATTCATGACTATTCAATGCCATTCATAATTATTTCAGAATTTTATATATTTAGGTACTCATTCCCAATGTTAATGTATTCATGTTTTTAATTTGTTAAAGTTAGTTTTATATTATTCCCATTCGGTCTATGCATTTTAAAATTCTATTTTAGTGTAAATTCATATTTAGCTTAGATGTTAATTTTTAATTTTTCTTAACTAACTAAATTAATTATTACTGATTTATCATTCTTGCTTGAAAATTATGATTTATGTTCAATGTAGTTACAATTTATTTTATTAGTTCGACAAATTAGATTTTTTTATTTATTTACTTATTATTATTATTATTATTATTATTATTATTATTATTATTATTATTATTATTATTTTTAAGTATTGGTTTGGGCAATTTTGTTGATAATGGAAAAGTTAGGATTTTTTAGAGTTTGGATAATTTGTGATAATGGTTAAAAATTTAGAATTTTGATTGACATTATTTTTGTTCTCAATTAGGAAATTCATAATTTCTTTTAGTTTAGTTTTAATTTATCTTTTAGTTTAAATGTTATTAAAATTCAGTTTATTAGTTCAATTGCTTCCATGTCACTCTTTTCATATCTAAAGGTTGTTAAATTTAATTCATGATTCATCCTTTTAGTTTATTAGTTTTAGAATTTAACTTAATTTATTTCATTCCGTGTTGATATATTCATGTTTTAAAATAAAAAAATAAAATAAAATAAAATAAAATAAAATAAATAAATAAATAATTATTTTAGTTTTGACTGATCCTGTGTTAGTTGATATTTTTTTAGAGTTTTAATTAATTTGGTTGGTTTCATATTGTTTAGTTTATGTTAAGATTTTTTTTATTCCATTTTTCCATTAATTCTATACTTTCGAATTGTAGACAATTAGTTTAATCCATCCCCATGTTATCATTTTGTGTTTAAAAATAGTTCATTTTAGTTTTTGACTAATTTTATTTAGTTTATGTGTTTGTTTTCTTTTATTCAATTGTTTAGTTAGCCGATTAGATTTATGATTCAAAATTGTCAATATTAGTTAATACGTATCGCTTGTACTGTTTTAAAGGTCACATAATATTTAGTGCTTGATTAAGTTTATCTTAAGATTAAATGTTTTTAAAGTTTCAGTGCTTGTAAGATCTAAGGTTTTGGTTTATCACTTTGGTCATCCTTTGTCAAATTCAATTTTTTAGAGGCTATCGGAAGATAGTGAAGATTGGCCTCCATTCCCACCACTTCAATTTTATCGGTTGTCAAAAATTCTACTTTGTGATTTTGTTCTTTTTTTCTTTGTATTTTGATTCATACATTTTATTGTTTTCAAATTAACTTCTTTTATCTTTAAAACATAACAATATTCTCAAAATCTCATTTTCCTTAAAAATCCATTTCAAAAATTCATTTAGAGTTTCTTAGAGTCAAAAGATCCCCTTAACAATCTATTTCAAAAATTCATTTAGAGTTCTTAGAATCAAAATCTCATTTTTTAAAATAATGTGCAACCATGTTTTGATCGGTTCACATCTTTCAAATAAAATTATAGTTTTGAATAAAACACGAATCAAAGCTTGTGGTCCCAAATAAATGCGATAATTATAAGCTAAATTCGTGTATATCGATTGGGGAATTAGTGAAACCCCTACATAAGAAAATCTTTTCAAAAATTATTTTTGTTGCCACTTTTGTCACTTGTTGAAATTATGTCTATCTTTTTTAGGAATTGTATACAAGATGAGTGTGATAATTAGTGTTTTCATATACTTTGATAATTTCTGCTATGCTAATTAGATAACGAGCATGCTAGGATTTCTATATTTTATTATTTATTATCTAACCCCTCATGTCTTATGGAAGCGATTTGTAAGTTATCTATGTTATCCAGGTACGTCCTCTATCACCTACTTTCTAAATTTTGTAAACAATCATGTCACTGTGAAATATGCATATGTTTGATAATCCTTAGGTGCTTAGATGTATGCTAGATTTGCTATGATTAAATACATGTTGTGTGCTATACTTCTATACTAACTCTGATGTTTTATGATAGTGCTTGAGAAGTGGTCCGGGTACGTATCCTAACCTTCCTTTATTGTAATTTGATCTTGTTTGGCATGCTATTTTTTGGAACCACCTAGCCTACTTAGGTATCCATAATTAGCCGATTAATTGCCACATTCCCCTTAACTTAGTTAGTAGAGACCTTTATAGGGCTTAGAGGGGTGCTACCTTTTAAAGGTACCTTCCCAATAGGTAACCTGATCCCCGGACCTAGACTCGGGTTTTCCAAAGGCACGCTTTTCCAAAAATTATGGAGTCACATTTTAGGGTTTTTCTTTCTTGTTTTATTTTCCCTTTAAAATAAAAATAAAATAAGTGGCGACTCCGACTTTTCCAAAAATTATTTTTCACAAATAAAAAGCGAGTCTCGCCGATCGAGTGGGGGTGCACGTGAAAAATGCGGGTCCACAATACACTGATCAACGGTGTTTTCTTTAAATCCAAAAGAAGTGATGATATCATTTAACTTAAGATACCATTATCGAGAAGCTGGTTTAAGTCTGTATATTGACTTCTTGAGTTTACACACCATGTGTTCCTCCCCTTTAATAGAAAAACCCTCGGGTTGATCCATCTAAACTTCATCCTTTAAATTCCCATTTAGAAAAGCAGTTTTCACATCCATTTGATATAACTCTAAGTCATAATGATCTACCATTGCCATGATAATTCTAAAAGAGTCCTTTTTTGAAACATGAGAAAACGTCTCATTGTAGTCAACACCATCATTCCGAGTAAAACCCTTAGCAGCGAGTCTAGCATTATATAGTTCGATATTGCCATTTGAGTCATGTTTGGTCTTAAAAACCCATTTATAACCAACCCTCTTACAACCTTTAGGCAATTCAACGAGATCCCCAACCCCAATGTGATCCATGGATTTCAACTCTTCTTTCATGACATCTAACCACTTAATAGAATTAACACTTTCTATGACTTGTGAAAACAAAACTGGAACTTTATCAATTCCTAAGTCAAATTATGAATCTTGTAGATAACCACATAGTCATCAGAAATAGTAGGTATTTTTTTTTTTTTTTTATCTTTGAGACCTTCTTAATGCTACATCATGTGGTTCATTCACTATAGATTCATTTGCAACAATTTCATTATGAGGAATTTGATCATTTATTTGTTATTCTTGCAAGCTATCAAACTGTTCAGCAACCGTGGAAACAACAACCTGAGAAGAAGTTATAGGTAGAGAAATTTATACCTTAACTTGTTGGATTCCTACTTTATGTGGTTCCACACTCCCACTAATGTCGTAATTTTTTATGAACCTAGCATTTCCAGTTTCAAAAATTCTCGTACTATGGTCAAGACAATAAAATTTATACTCTTTAGATTTTTTTGGATAACTAATAAAAAAAATCCATTGGTTGTTCTTGAGTCTAGTTTCTTTTCATATGGATTATAAATCCTTACTTCTGTATGGCAACCTCAAACATGCAGGTGCCTTAAACTAGGTTTCCTTCCCATCCACAATTCAAAAGGGGTTTTTGAAACTGCCTTACTAGAAACCCTGCTTAATAAATACATGGTAGTTTTCAAGGCATACATCCACAAAGATAAGGGTAAAGAAGAATAGCTTAATGATTACTACTCAAAAAGTGCTATTTCATAGCTTAATTAACTCTTTTAAACACTTTTGAGTAGTAGTTATTGCCTTTTAACCCAATAAGCATGTTAAGGCTCCTTGCAATCAATTCTAATCAAATTATGTAAGTTTTGGTGTTTTTGTTAGTATTTTGATCACCAAAGCATTATGAGATTGAGGAGAGTTTTATGGAATCCTTGGAAAAGAATGGAAAGCTCAGAAGCATGAAGATCCAAAGCTTTGAAGTCCTTCGCCTTAAGCAAATCTGGAATGCCAGGGAAAGCAAAGAGAATCCAGCCATGAAGCATTCTTGATGACAGTCACTGCAGCCACTTTTGGAGCACTTCCTGGAGTCCAAATTATGCATGCTATATGTCATTTGAAAGCTTAGGAAGTCAACAATCTAATGCTTTAAACCGTGTGTAATTTGGAGCTGAAATGAGGAAGTTATAGCCTTTGGAAGGCAACTGCTCCAAGCTGAAGAAAGGATTCAGAAAAGTGCTGCGGAATCAGCCTTTTGTTGCGAGATATTTCGCAACACTTTTGCACAGTGCTATGGATTTCCCCTGAAGCTTCACGCCGCGATGGAAGCCAAACACCACAAGATGGAAGTCAACTTCACAAAGGTGTTGAATCAGCCTTTTGCTGCAAAGAAATTTCGCAGCCCTTCTTGTGCACCTACGAAATCTCGCAGACCTCACTTTTCACCTGCGAAGTGGTCCTTAGTGCTTCCCGATATTTGTAACCGACACTTGAAGATATTTTTCATTAGATTTTTGTGTCTAAATTTCCATTTTCTCCTTGTATTCAGCCACTCATGTAATTCCTTAGCTAGGAAGTATCCAAGGAAGGGTAAATTACCTTCCTATATAAACTCTCGGGTTCCAGGAGAATCCATCATATAATATATCATATATATGTAATCAACGAACAGAGCACTTGCTCTATTTCTTCTATATATTTTTTGTTTTCTCATTCTTTTTCTTTCTAGCCAACCAAACTTTGAGGATTTTTCCTTAGAGGATGAGAGGCTAGGCTCTTTGTCTCTTGGAGTGAAGAAATCCGGGTAAGTTTCCACATGCATAAATTGGAAGTTTTGTTGTTTTAGTTTTTAATGAAGAGAAAGAGTGACCGTTAATGGTTTTTATCTTTTTAGTTAACTTAAAACTCCTTTTAATCACCTGGGCCAACACTTGGTAAGGCAAGTGATCTCCATCCATGGAGATGCACTAGTTTACCCCTTGCGAGCCTTTAGGAGGTGGCTTGAAGGTAGGATTTTCTAGAATTGCCAACACTTGGTAAGCTTTTGGACTCCAAGGAGACATCCATTAGTTATCTCTTGTGAGCTTTTGACGGGTAATCCAAGGTTAAGGATCACCTTGAATGGCAAGTGCTAGGTGAGAGGTATGAGCCATTGCAAGATGCATCAGTGAGAGGGATTTAGTTTTTGAACCCATTAATGGGAAGCATCTGTACAACACCGGTTGGAGAAGGAACTATATGTTAATTCTCTAATGCGAGGAAAAGAAACAAGTGACCGGAACTCTCCTTTTTGCATGAGGAATCTGAGCCTAGTGATCTAAACTCCAAGAAACCTTTTCTTTGTAAGTAAAATCAGTTACTATTTTTGGTTAGTTTAAAACCAATCCTTTTTCAAACATCTTTATGTTTTCTTTTGAAGCTAACCTTGAAATGAAAAGGCACCAATTCAGCTTTGAATTGATATCATTTGTGAAGTGAAAACCCATCCCAGTGAACGATCCTAGAGCCACTATGCTATAGTAGCTTTGTCTTTGCTACCCTAGTATATGGTGTAATAGGTTATAAATTTTGTTGATTACTTCCTCAATCAAGGAGCACCAGCTGGACACGAATCAGCTGAGACACCAATTAGGCATGAATCACTTAACATACTCCTAACCATGTCCATTAGAGTACAATTATGCCTTTTTGCAACACCATTCTATTGCGGTGTACCTAGCATTGTGTATTGAGTACATATGCCATGTTTCTCAAGGAATTTAGAAAATGGACCAGGACATTGTCCAGTCTTATTATGTTTTCCATAACATTCACCACCTCTATCAGACCTAACAATTTTCACTCTTTTATCTAGTTGTCTTTCAACCTCATTAATGAAAACCTCTAGGGCGTTTACTGATTGAGATTTTTAATGCAACAAATAGATATAACCATAACGTGAAAAATCATCAATAAAGGTGATAAAATACTTTTCTCCACCAAAAGATGGGGTATCAAAAGGCCCACATATATCAGTGTGTATAAGTTCAAGGAGTTGTGTGCTTCTTGTGGTTGTTTTCCAATTTATGTGTCTTATGTGTTTTCCTTTAATACAATCCACACATATCCCAAGATCAGTAGAATCCAAATCATGAAGGATTTCATTCTTTACCAATCTTAGTATTCTTTCTTTGGATATGTGACACAAGCGTTTATGCCACAAGTAAGATGAACTTTCATCAATTGAACCACGTTTAGTACCAACATTATGATGCAAGGTTAATAGAGTCTCAACAAAAAGGTTATCAAGTTTTAATTTGTATAAATCATCACATAAAACACCAGAACCAATGAAGTGTTTATGTTCAAACAAACTGAAACATCCATTCCCAAATTTAAAAGAGTATCCAATTGTATCAAGTTTAGATAAATAAACTAAATTTCTAAAAATAGAAGAAACATAAAGAGTTTGAAAAAAGATCTAAATAATGTCCAATATCTAAAATCAAACGATAGCTTCCAATGGCTTAAATTGGAGCTTTGACTGGATTCTCCATGAAGACAAATTTTTCATTTGGATTTATGGTTTGGATTGTAAGGAATCCCTGCATCGTATTAGAAACATGAGTGATACAACTAGAGTCAATCCACCAAGTATTATAAAGAACTTCTGCCAAATTTGATTTGAAACATACAAAAGCACTAAGCGTACCTTTCTTTTCGAACCATGCCTTATGTTTCAGGCAATCTTTCTGATAGTGTCCAGGCTTTTTACATAAATGACACTTATCATTCTTGTGCTCCTTCTTGTGGACTTGGGTAGATGACACATTAAATTTATGTAGTCCTTCCTTGCCCTTACCATTTTTCTTTTTGGGCTTCTTTCCAGCTTCTTGCTAATCTATGAGATTAATTGAATGAACTCCTTGTTTCTTTAGCCTAACCTCCTCTTGAATGAGCATATTATGCAATTCATGCACATTCCATTTATCCTTAATGGTATTATAACCCATTTGGAATGGGGCATACTGAGAAGGCAAAGAGTTTATAATGAACTGCATAAGGAAGTTTTCATTCACTTCCATTCCCATGGATTTCAATTTTGCTACTATATTTATCATTTCAATGACATGCTCATGCATGGTACATGAACCATCAAACTTCATTGTGGTTAATATCCCAGCTGACGACTTATCAACAAAGTCAAATTGAGACCACTCTTCCATAAATTTCATATATTCCTTTGCACTTTCAGTCTTGGGAATTGTGGACTCGATGTTGTTTGCTATTGTCATTCACATAAACATTTGGCTTAGTTTGTTTGATCTTTCCCAAGCCTTATAGAAAGATCTCTGTTCTGTGTTGCTTGAATCAATAATAGTAGCAGACTTATCAGCTAAGAGTGCCAAATCAAGATCCAGAACACCTAGATGAAATTGGATTTGTTCACACCACTAAGAGAAATTAAGCCCATTATACTTTAAAAGAAATGAAGCGAATGAAGAGAAACAAGAGCAGATATTGTAAACAGATAGAAAACTCATACATTAATGCTCGGAGTCATAAACTTAAACACATAACATAGATTCAAATATTAATAAACAATAAATGTACATTGAAGTTTTACTTTGGGTGATCTAACAACGTACAACAATAACCATAATTAATGCTTAATTTTACATAATTGGTAATTATAGATATGCTCTAACTTGACATGTTTGCTATCTTTGGATATACTAAAGATATCAAAATAAGGTATATCAACTAACCACGATCATGTTCATTGATATAAAATTAATTGATCAACCTTTGGGTGATCCTTAAATATTTTATATCAATATACTCATGACAATATATATATATATGTCATTTCACGTATAGCATCACATAACCATGAGCAATTGAACTTTATTTAATTTGACATTTATGAAAGACTTTCTAATTTAGTTTCTTTGGTGACTAACAAATTATTTCATACCAGAGATATCAAATTAGATAAAAATATTACATAATTTGATTGACATCATACTTTAAGGTTCGGCCACTTTGGTGACTAACAAACCATTGCAACATGTTGTAATCAAATTACATAATAATAGAACACTTCAACATTAACTTTCATAAGATAAAACTTTCTTTCATAAGGTGCTTAGCATTCCATAATTCTCACATACAATCATCAATAACTTAATACTTATTGTTAATAAAAAGAAAGTTATATATATATATGTGTGTGTGTGTGTGTGTGTGTGCATTGAAAGAGATTGGTAGACCCGATATTGAATGCCAAAACTTTATATTCTCCATAATATGCTCATGGCAATTCTTATTATATGGTCCATAAAAAATTTTGCAAACAAATCTAGAATATTCAAAAACTTGATAAGAAGCCCATCTAATAAAGATTACAAACAAGAACTTGAAGGCATCGCAATGAATTAAAAAAGAAACCAACTATAAAAATATTGAAAAAATATTTTCATTGCAATGAAAAATATAATCAATAAATTCAATTCTCTTGTCAAAAATATAATATCATAAGAGAGAAACATATAATAATTTCTTTAAAGGAAAATCACAAGTTCCTAAACCATATGCTCTGATACCACATATTAGGATTTCCTATAATTATGTAGAATAATTCTAAGCCTAATTCTTGGGGAACAATTGTAACCCTAGTCTTAAAACTTTATGATTTTCACGAAGTTAATAAATAATCAAGAAAACATACCTTGATCCATGAGATGGATCTTAAAGGTTGGTCTTGAAAAAGAAATTCCTTTTAGAGAAAACAAATTAGTGAAGACTTGGTTTCTCTCCCTTGACCCCTTTAATTTGATGTGCTTCTCTTGGTGGAGAGAAAACTGTATTTATAATGGGTACAGAGATGATCAAATCTAAATAGTTTCCTGTCACGTTCCATCAATGTGAACGGTTAAAACATATCCTCAATTGACCAATAGGATTTTAGTACTTAATATTATTACCCATAATTATCCTTTAAATTAAATAAAAGATAATTAATAAACCTATCATGATTATCTTTAAATTAAATAAAAGCTAATCAATAACAAAATAAACCACGTGGGCCACATAAAACTAACAAGAGATAGAGAGAGAGAGAGAAGGACAAAATAGACATGAAATTGAAAGAGATCGAAGCTCGATATATTCGAGTCTCCATAGTCCTCTGACCTCACTTCTAATCCATAGCTCCTATGCATATTTCTCATGCCATTTCCACACAACAGATATACTTCGAGTGCCTCGTATGTGTTTGCAACAAGCCTCATCGGCTTCATCTTATGAGAAAGTTCGACAAATTCCAACCTTGTTTGTAAGTAGATATTGGAGAAGCTGTATGAAGAAGCCTTTCAAATTCAGCAATTGGATTACCCGTGGTTGGTTGAACAACTTCAGGTAGTCATTCTACCTATACTCGCAACATTTATCAACTACAAATAAGATGCATAGGAATGAAGATCTAAGAGATATCGTAAATCTTATTAAGCGAGTTATTAAAAACTTGGATATTAATCTTAATACAACAATACATATTATTATTCCTATGGGTTCCTCTTTCTCATCATGGAATGTCGTTTGCTATTATTGTTCCACCTAAGATACCTAAAAGTTTCTTTGGTCAAAAATGTTCCAATAAAGCATTTGAATTGATTTGAAAATTTTCAACCTATTAATTAAATCCCCATGTACAAATACACCTTTTCATAAAACCTTATCAAATTGCCAAATTGCTATATTAAGAGTTCAATAGTGATCATTCCAAGTCAAAAAGGTATCACCCTTAAGTATTTGGAATACCTAAAACAACCCTTAAACTCCAATTTCCAAATATATTTTTGGTTATTTCACTCAGGCCTTATAGTCTTCAATTTGTTAAATTACAACATTAAGGGCCTAATAATGGTCATTCCAAGTCAAAAGTTATCACCCTTAAGCATTTGGAATACCGTAAAACAATCTCTAAACTCCAACTTCCAAATATCAAGAAATGGTGCCTTCATTTTGATGATAGGGATCTAAAAATTAGTTGAATATAAATTATGAAAACATCATGAGCAAAGCCATTCCAATGGTGGAAGTGGATGCCCTAGGGGTTCATTTTGTCAATCCTAAATAAATACTCAACAGTTATAAAATGGAAATTAAGTTGAAAGATTGCAATGAAAATAAGAAATTGAATATTGAAATCTTAAAGAAAACCAAATCAAGACAAATATAATGTTCTAAAGCAAGAACAAGAAAATAAAAGAAACCTAAAAACAAAAGTATATCCAAGATCTTCTCTTCTTAAGGTTGACTCTGAGAACATGCAAAAACTCCACCTAAAGGAGAAGATCTAACTCCCTCAACGGTTGCCTATTTCGCCCTTTTATATCAAGCCCTAAGTTCCCTCACGTGAGAGTATCTCCCATCCACGTGAAAGAGGCCCAAGGATGATTGAAAATTGGTAAGCTATTGGGCCTAACACATTTCCTTGGTTTTAAACATAAAAAACGACCAGTTATGGGTTGCAATCACACGCTCCTTAAAGAAGGGGGTGCACCACTAGGGAGTGGTGCCCTTATAGAGCCCTTGATGGCACCCTCTTGAGCTAGAACATCACTCATGTTTCTCAAATTTATTCCTTAGGCAAATGACCTCCAAAATTTTTGAAATTTGGTAATATTTAAGTTCGAAAAGTGAAGAATCCAAAAAAAAAAAAATTGTTTTAGCTCGATTGGACATGTCTAGCTCCTTTAACTGCTTTAAAATATTTTTTTTGGTTGGACTTGGTCAACACTTAAGAACTCCTTGCAAATTTGGTCTTTTAGTTCAATTCACCCTTTATTCTTGCATCCAAGATGTCCCATGAGGATTTCATGATCACCATTATTCAAGAAATATGGCTATGAACATAAAAAAACTCAAAGAAAATATGAGAAAATTGGATATACACAAGATGGCATACAATTGCTTAATTGAAGGGTGTTTTTTTATGGTGAAATCAAGCTAAAGATGTGATCATCGTCCCTATTTTTATATAAAATATAACATTAATCACAAACCATTTAGAAAATGAATTGTCTTATGTCTTTTAGTAACAACAAGATCAAGAGCGAATTGAGAGAGCTCAATAAACTTGGCTTCATACTCAACCATTGACACTCACCCTACGCTAATTGAAAAGACTTAATCTCCTTTTAGAGTCTTATACTCTCGGGAAAATACTTTTTTAGAATGAATACTTAAACTAATCCTATTTAATTGGTTCTTGAAGGAAACTAAAACTTCATGAAATAGGAAAGATTGGCTCACAAGATCTAACCTAAACCCAACTTAACTAAGATGTCTATGAGACTTTATCCTGTTGTTGTAATACTACTTTGTAACAACCTAAGCCCTAAGGCCAAAGGCAACCTTGTCAACTTTGCATATCTAATAGAAAGGTAAAACATGCAAAAATGACTAAATAGTCAAAGTAAACAAAAGTTAAAGGTATTCCTTTTAGACTGAATTCATAGAGTTGAAGTTATCTTTCTAAGATAGAAGTTTAGCGATTCACACAACTACGAAATAGTAATTCAATTTAAGTTAAGTTGAAAATAAAACATAGCACATAATCCAAATAAAAAAAAGGCTTTAGAAAAAACAAAAAAAAAACAAACTAACTAAACTAATAAGAACCCTTTCTTATAACCCTAACACCATTCATTGTCATTTATATCTAGGATATTTGAAAAGGGTTTTCAAAAGCAAAGATAGTGAACTTTAACTCGGTATGGAATATACTAATAACATGTTTTATGAAAATAAAAGTAACATAATACAAATAATAACCTTCAAACGTATAGAACATAAAGAATTTTTCCCCAAACTAGTGGGACCTTTAGAAGAAAATGACCTTTCAATTCAAAATGGACTAGCCAATCAAATGGTACCATTTAGTTACTAATTACCCCACTGACTAGGTTTTCCAATCCTTATACACTTAGGTAATGAGGGTCAATAGCATAACCACTACTGACGAGAACCATGTATCATAGTATATAATAGAAATGCTATTTTTCATAATGTAAAACATTTTCCTAATCTTAAAAAAAAATAACATTTCAAAAACTATTTAAGAGTCATAATTCCTTACTTGATGAAAAGGTAAAATTTGAACTAAGCAAAGAAGTTGACTAAACTTATAATTCACCTAAACAAATAAGATAAATCTCATTAATACAAACCTATTTAACCTAACAAAGAGTTGATATCACATGCTATTAATTTATTCTTGTAGTAATTAATTTTATATTCAATTTCTTTTTTTCATACATTATCCTTGATTTACAGTATAACATCAATGCATTATTTTTTCCCCAATTTCCGTAATTAAATTTTTTCCTCTATGGTACACTTCATTTTTTTTTCTTGTTTCTACCATTGTCCATCAATCACACCAAAGCAAATATGATAATTTTTTTCGTTCTTACATAGTAAAATTTGTCCTTCTATCATAAATTCTATATATATATATTTCATATTTTCTTCACATGGAGTATTCACTCTTCACAACATTTTTTTATTGGACAACTAACAATGTAATTTTTTTATATTTATATTTATGTGGAAACCTCACCTCATAAATTTATAGAATATAGATTGAATATTTATATCTATTTCAGAATTTTATTATATATTAATTTCTCTCAAATAATAATAAAAACTCTCAATCATAAAGGCTTTATCTTAGCATAAGGTTAAATCAAAGACCACATTCATTGTACTACCATTATTTTTTTATTAAAATTTTCGATTTTTTTTTTTCTAACTTCCTAACCTTATACCAATTAGATTATATATATAGATATTAGTGTAAAGTAAAAACAATCAATAGTGAAATCTCAATGTTTATATCTTCTTTTTTCATCTTTATCTATAGTTCTCCCTTCTCGATACTCTTGATATTTGTTATTTATTTATTTATTAAAAGTAAAACTCTTGGAATGTGGTTTAAATTTTGTAGCTTTTTTTTTTGTTTTGTTTTTATTTTTTTTATAATGTAGCATTATCCTTATTTTTATTAATTTAAACCATGAAAAATAAATTTCATGGCCTATAATACCATTGGCTTATCTTAAGGGTATTAGATAAGTGATTCAAAATCAAATAAGTAAAATACATACCTCTTTCCGAATCCGCTCATGCCATTAACTTTCCTATCCATTAAAAAAAAAGTTAAGTATTGAAGCATTTACTAAGATAATAATAAAAGGGAATGAGCTATGAAACTTAAAGGAAATTTAATACTAGTAAATTAATTACTTCTCCAAAGCATAGCTAAGAAACGAATGAAAATTTTAACTTTAGCCTAAAGGCATCTAAGTAATACTATAATATTTTACACCACACAATCTTATATCTTCTAAATATTTCAACTTGTAATAACTCTCTAACCAATGTCACTAGTTTCCTTTCCATAGCAGTATTTGATTATTATAATTTTTAATGTGGCTATACATATGCATGCATCCTCATTTGCATATTGATCATACTTTTTCCTCACATGGGAGATTACTTACCAAGTCGCTCGCTTGCATTAATTATTTCCTATTAATGTCCATTCTCAGGGTGCATTATTAACCTTTTTGTTTTTTTCTAAATGTAAAATCTAGTGATGAATGACTTAGTCAAGTAATCCTGCAAGTTTTATAGTTTTGAGACACAAATAAATCAAGAGGGTTTTAATAATTCTATAAAATATATAAAAATAAATCGAGAGGGTAATCTAAAAAACCATTTTATAGTAAACAATATATTTTTATAGAACACACCTTTTAGTTGTTTTCACTTGTTTTTTTAAGGTTCTTTTAAAAAATAACTATACTAATATTGCGTACTCTATTTTTTATTCTTAAAAATAGAACAAAAACCTATTTGGGGACCTAAATCAAAGGTGCTTGAGGTGCAGTAGTTTTGAAATATTCTTAATCTATTTTCTATGTTTTTAAATTTGTTTTAAAAATAACTTTTATATAGAATGCTTTATTTTTAATCATTGACCATATTTGTATAATTATTTTTTAAAACAACACTCAGAAAATAAGTGAAAATGATTGCAAACAACTTAAAAATGTTATCTAAAAATATCTTATTTTATGTATTTAAGAATAAAAAATTATTTTTAATTTTTAAAAATAGTTGTCAGACACGACCTAAGTATCCATTTGGTCACACTTCCTAATTTTTATTTTTAAAATTAGAAACTTCTATATAAAAGTATAACATCTTGTATAAAAAGTATATATTTATTTTTTGTCTTCAAAAATCACTTTTAAAAATTTTTAAATTTAAGGTATTAAAAAGTTTTTGAATCTCAATCTTTTAAAACCAATACTTTTTCAATGTAAGTTTCTAAGAGTTCTTATATCTTATATAAACATCATTACATTTTCTAGTTTTAAAAATAGAAAAGACAAAATGTATCAAATGAAATCTAAAGCTTTTCAATAATATTTCATGCATTCAATCAACAACTATTGAACATAGAATCCATACACATGAGTATTATTGTCCTTTGTCTAACAGAATAACTAGGTCCATTCTTAGCATCATAAGTGAATATTACGTCAATTAAAGTGTTATGATTCTCGTTTTTATTACCTTATTAAAGAAGGTTTAATGCTCAAAAGAAAAAAATAAATCCATATGTATGCCATTAACAAGGACCCTTTTTATGTTTTGGTTAATACAATACATTAACAATCCAACATAACATACTTGAGAGAGCACAAACAAAGCAAGTATATCAAACAAATTAACTACAATTCTAATGAAATATAATAAACAACAATTATGTTCCCTAAAATTTTATGATAAATGTTTAATTTATTGTTTAAATGAAGAGATTTCAAGGTACATGAGCCAAACATACCTCCAGATGAAGGTGTCATTTTCTCTTCTCCAATTAGGGATCATTGTTTTATACAACTATTGCACAACAATAACAATTGAATTGTCTTCAACAATGGAACATTGAATTTAGTTCCACTCCAAGTGACTAAAATTGCCTTCTAGTTTCTTCTCTTGTACTTTGCTATGCCCCTTGTTCACCTTAGATCACAAGAACTAGCACATGTGTCCCATCAATAGTCTTATAATTTTTTTTTTTCAAAAATTATGTCCATTTTTATCGTTATGCCTTGAAAATATAAAGATTATAATTATTATTAAATATATGAGAGTTAGAGATGTCAATGTGGTTGATTTAGGATGATAGGTCATTCATATCCTAGTCCCACTCTTATAACAAAAAGAATTTCCCATGCTTGGACCAAATTTGTGATGAGGAGGGGTAGATAGACATGGTTAAGCATAATTGACCTATATTCTTACCCCCATCTTACCATGGATTTCTATTATCTGACCATGCCAAGCCAGATCAATCATCAATAATTATCATGGGAAAAACCAAAAAAGGACTCAAGGGATTTCTCTTTCTAGCAATCATACATTATGGAGAAAGCCAAGATCTCACTTACCTATTGAGTTTTCTTTTCTTTTATTTTTTGGCCCTTGTTCAACAAATTAAGAAAGACAAAATACAATAAAAGAACAATATATTGGAATTGCAAAAAAGAAAAGAAAAGTAGAGAGCGTATTTAGCCATTTAAAGAGATAATGAAGAGAATACCAGGAGTGATAATCTCAATGTCAATAGCAGTTGATCCAATGATATCAAGTATGACAACAAAGGAGACATCCATAACACAAAAGCTATAATTGGAGTGAGGTTATGATGCCATGATATAATTCTTCGCAAGGGGATGAGGTTCATTTATAGGAATTGACATATCAACTTCCTACATTAAGGGCTCTCATCTTTGCTAGTGAAATTTAGCAAATGGAAATTATCATAATTCATAAGGCAAAGAATGACTACATTGGAGATTGAATTCATTGAGAGTGATGAGATTTAGGGTTAGGGATTTGTGAATTGAGAATTAGGGAGTTGGTATAAATTTACTATTAAAAAAGAAAAACTAAAAAAAATATTTATAAAATAATATTAATATATGATATATATAAATTATTTTTATATATTAAATAATATAAATAAATAAAAAATTATTTGTAAAGTTGAAATATTTTAATCAAAAATATTGTTAAACATAAATGAAATTTCATTTTTTAAAAAATAGAAAATATTTGAATGTGCTATAATTTTTATTTTAAACATGATAAAAAAATACATATTTCATATTATTTTTTATTAATTTCACAAACTAAATATAAATATAATATATCAAATCCCATTTGATATGTTATTTTAAAATATTATATATATAGAATATGTATATCCGAGGATATCATATCCCATTGGAAATCGTATCCTAGGATATGCATATCCTATCCAATGGGATATGATATTCTAAGATATACAAATCCTATTCTATCATATCCTGCCAACCAAACATAGTCTCACAGTTGAAAATAATAAATAAATAAGTGCATTGATGACAAATTTCATTTTATAAAAGAAGGATTATATATGTAATACCTATTTATTTTCTTTTCCAACATTAGATGGCTACTTTCAACACATTAATGTGCTTCACTATCCTAGTGGATGGTAATTAGATACTTAGGTGGTGTTTGTTTTTTTTTCTACTTAATTCTAAATAGAACTTTAATGCTTAATCGTGTTAAGTATTAAATTATTTATATTTTTAATATTTTATTTCTGTTAAACATTAAAAAGTAAATAAAAACCAACACACTACTTTTTCTGTTCAGTAAAAAGTTTATAATAAGTCATGAAAAAGTAGAAAAACAAACAACTTAAAGTTTGAAAGCAAATCGCTTTTAGCAAAAAGTTGAACAAACAAACGCCCTCTTAGACTCATCCATTTTAGAGATGTTATGCTAGGATGTTAGATAATAACTCACTCTTGTTCCACTCATCTACATTGTTACACAAGTTATTATGAGTTTCTAATTAACTTTAATATAATAGTAAAACCTAGACTCCAAAAGAATTAAGTGATTCAAAATCAAATAAATAAGTAAAATTTATATCTTTTTCAAAATCCACTCATAGTATTAAAATTTTTATTTATCAAAAGCAAAATTATATTCATAGATAAACATTAAGTATTTAAACTTACTAAAATAATACAAAAATAGGCCTGAAACTTTAAAGCAATTTTACAATAAGAAAATTAATTAATGTCTTCCCTAAAGCATAACTACAAAAGGAATAAGAAGTTTAAGTGTTAGCACAGAGGAATTTTTTTAATATATGACCTAGCCTAGTGTGCCATTTCACATAGTCTATAATAGAAGTCATAAAAAAAAGGTTGAAATAATTATTTGAATAATAAATATCCAAAACCATGAAATTATCCACCAAAAATCCACATCCATAATAAATTGTTCCCAAAAACAACTTAGTATAATTATTGTCAAATGTGAACTTAAACCCTAACCTAAGTAGAGCAACAATTGATAGCAATTTCCTTTGATTATACGAATGAATAGGATATTGTGGAGCAATAGTGTATGACCATGATGCAAGTGTAGACGGTAACTATCGATGCCTAGTTCAAAATGATGCGATAAGTCATTGGACATTTTAATGTTCTTGTTGAGTCATATTCATCTTCATATGCTGTCACGTGTCATGAAGGGAATGAATGCTACCTTGGACTTGTTGCTCGTCAATGAGGTTATTTCCAACTACTTTCAATTCATATATCATGGTTGACATAGTTCTAAGATGTTGCTTTATTGATTGATTTGAGCGCAACTTAGTAGAAAAGATGCCACTTAAATTTTCCTTAAGACGGTCCGCATTTCTTGAACCTCTTGCTCATCAAGGATATATTGGATCTTACAATGCCATACACCATAATTATCCACATCCAATTTCCCTTCTTAGTTTAATTAGGTCAAAAACAATGTTTTTGAGGTCTTTTTCTAAACAATGAGTAAACTTGGGATATTATTTAGTCACACAAAATTTTAATTTCTATCACATAAATCTTAGAAAAATTTAATAATTTTCATAGTAACAAAATTGAAAGAAGAACTAGGTTCTTAATCATCTCTTGTCCACATAAATCTACCACTAATTTACTATATTTTGCGTAAAAATTCAATAGGAATTATTTCCTTTTTCTCTCTTCTTTTTTTGTAAAAAAAATAAAAATTCATGCTTGAACCATAAATATACAACTAACAAATTCCAAATATTTCATGAAAAATAAATAAACAAAACAACAAATTCAATTAACAGTAAAAAAATATTCATAGATTTTTCTTAAAATATTTGGATAATTTTTCCATGCATTGTTTTTTTTAAAAATTACCAATATTTTGATTTTTTAAAAAAATAAAAATAAAAATTCATTAAAAATAATGCTTATAAAATTTTGGAAAATTTTCATAAACTTGTCAAGAGCCTATTGGAATATATAAATTATTCTATTATGAGCCCTAAATCATTGGGGTGCATGCAAAACCATCCTAGGGATCTCTAGATCAACACAATGAAAGCATATACATGATAAGTTGTTGATCTATATGCTCAAAAAATATACCTATGATTTGAATATTCTTAGAACAATTCCTATAAGTGAAATTACGGATCTCGAATACCTTGTAATCTTTCGTCCGATGGTGCTCTCTTAGACCTTGGCACATGAGGATAGTGGAATCCTCTCCTTAAGAACAAAAGATAAGGCTCTCTCTCTTTATGGAAAACTGAAATAACAAGATTGCAAAAGCCTAAGCCCTAAACACCTAAGGGATTTATATAGGCTTCCTTGTGGATTTAAGTGACTTGAACCCATCTTATGATTGGGTTACTTAATCTAACTTATTGGGTTCTAATTAAAAATGAAAATACCTCCATATCCTCCCACCCTATACCCCAAAAATGTTACTTAAATAATAATTTTTTTCAAATAAATGAACAGTAAATTCTATAATATAAAAATATTAAAATAAGGTTAAATAATTTCTAAACTTAAAATAATATCTCTTGTTTATATGACCATTCCCATATTTATTATTAGGGATGAAAATTTGGGCTTAAAGCCCAACCATCTTTTAGATGCATAAACTCATGCTAGGGTATTGGTATGACCATTTAATCATAAAGAAATTCAAAATTCAAATGAGCAAAAATTTAGTATCAGAATGTTAGACTTCTACACCAACTTTTTCCATCAAATTTTCATAGTCAAGGCAAATGACATAAACTTAAAAATTTCTTGTTCAAAATCAGGGTGTAAACGATGAGAATCAAAGTTTAAAACCAAAACTAGTGTGAACGCATTTATTATACAATTATTTTAAAATAAAAACTTTCAATATACAATGTGAAAGCATTTATTACATAGTAAAGATGTTTTTTGAAGAATGGATATCTCAAAGTTTTTTTTTAATAAACTTAGAATTTTAAAACATGACTTCATGTCAAGGTAACATCCCCCTTCTAACTAGACAAAGTCTCCTTAACACGCTAATTTTCCAACAAAATGGGTTACAAGTCAAGGGTTAAAACTAAACACTCTAGTTTTTATTTGTGTCTTTTTTTCTCACCCTTACAGGGTAAAATGGGTAAATAGATAAAGTAGGGAAATGAAAATTATTTGAATTATAGTTCAATTTTTACTAATTAATATATGTAATATATATAGATCATCTCTCTCTCTCTCTCTCTCTCTCTCTCTCTCTCTCTCTCTATATATATATATATATATATATATATATATATATATATATATATATATATATATATAATGTTTACGTCAAATTTTTTTAAAAAATAAAAATGATCAGGTTATTGAGAAAGTTTTTGGTGTAAAATCAAAATTTTTAAAACTAGAGTCTTTAGTCTTAACCCTTGACCTATAACTCGTTTTGTTGGAAAATTGGCGTGTTAGGGAGACTTTGTTTGGTTAGAAGCGGGGTATTACCTTAACAAGAAGTGATGTTTTAAAATTCTGAGTTTATTAAAAAATCTTTGAGATATCCATTCTTCAAAAAACATCTTTACTATGTAATAAATGTTTTCACATTGTAAATTGAAAGGTTTTACTTTAAATAAGTGTTATAATAATATGTAATAAATGCTTTCACATTGTATATTGAAAGTTTCTATTTTAAAATAATTGTATAATAAATGCGTTCATATTTTGGTTTTAAACTTTGATTCTCATCAATTACACCTTGATTTTGAATGAGAAATTTTAAAGTTTCTGCCGTTTGCCTTAACTGTGAAAAGTTGATGGAAAAAGTTGGTATCAGAGCATTATGTATATTGTTACTATATTAATTAGGAAAAATAACTCTTGATTTGAATTAATTTTCAGAGTACTGAACTTTATCTTATCCCATTAAAATCTGATTATATTTACTTGATTTGTTCATTTAGTCTACTAATTTCATATGAATTAATGTCTTTTATTCCTTATCCTCCTGGTATATATAATTTAGATTATGATTGTGTAAAAGAACTTAATAATAGATTATATGTTCAACGTAAAGAATTTAGAGAAACCTGTGATAAACTATATAATTTAAGGACTATTGCAAAAGATTTAACCACAGATATAAAAAACCTAACATCTCTTAAATATTTGAACAAACACAAAATAGCTATACAAGAATCCTTTGATGAACTTTTTGCTATAGAAACCCTAATGAAAAGAGAAATTCTTAAATATTATATTGATAATTTATATGCTAGTTCATCTAATTAGAAAACATTAAAAATTCATGAACCCTCATATACAAACCCAAGAGATAAAATAGTTAAAATTTCTAGTAGAAACACAATTAAGAATAACAAACATAGTATTACACAAACATAAAAAACAAGTTCATGAAGAAAACCAAAATAATATCAATTGTTTAGAAGAAATCCAGAGAAGACAAATAAAATCCTTAGAAAAATTAAATATAGTCTTAGGAATTAGAAAAGGAGTTGGAAGACTTTAAGAACCATAATATGTTAAGAAATAACCTAGATTATATTAGAGAACAATTAGTCAAAGAAGAAAAATTTGTTAGAAAAAAAATGGAACAAATAAAGTTAGGACAACAAAATTTAAAAGAAACACTAAAAAATGTTAACCAAAAAGTAGATAAACTTTTAGAACAAAGAAAGACAGGATCATCGGAAGAACAAAAATTAAATAACCTTTTAAAACTATTTGAAAACTTTAATTTAGGACAAAACCAGTAATTAGAACATAATGAAAAATAAATCCTTTTAAACCAAAAAGTTTAGCAATAAAACCATGGAAACATTAGATGCTATAAACCCTAAAGATAATGTAAATAATTTATTGAAGAAAAATTTAAAAAGATGGTAAAGAAAGTAGCATCTTACAAAAAACAATTAGTTCAAAATTCTAAAATAACTAGATTTTTAAACCAACATATTATAAGTTCAATAGGAAATATTGTATATTTAGACTTAGTATCTCCTAAAACAAAACATAATCTATTAAAAAATAAAACCAATAAAGATATGCATTTAGGAATAATTCTAATAGAATAATAGGACTCCATTGTAAAGAAATTGGAGCACTAATAAATATTAACCTTTTAGATACTAGAAACAATACAGTAGGATGAGCTCTTTTAGTCAATGCAAAAGTTAATATGAACCAAAATTACGCAGTCATTGGCTGTATACCTCAATTTTGTATAGATCTTAAGGAATTCATAGACAAAATAAAAATAATTGTAAGTACTAAAGGTTATGATATGGAAGTAGGAAGTAAGAACCTTAGCATAGATATAGATTTATAGGAAAAACCACTAATGCTCTAAGTTTGAAATGTATGATGGAATTTGATGATATAGTAAAAACCTTTGGAAGTAAAGTTGTAAACATGATAAAAGCAAAATCTGTAAAAATAAACTACTTGTTAGGACGAGAATGATAATTACCCCAAATAAATAAACTATCTAACATCTAGTATTTTATATGAAAATCAAGATGGAAGTGCAAGTATAACTTTTGGAAACTATAAAACTGTAAATGTAGAAGTAGAGCCAAATAGTGAGATAGAATCTGTGAATGTTATACAAGAAGATATTTTATAAAACATCAAAACAATAGAAAACCTATACAAAAATTCAGAACTAGTTAATATAATGTTACAAGAATTTAGTAACCCAACATTAATAGAAGAACAAGTAGACTAAGAAAACTTTATTGACCAAATGTGTAAAACCTATACAGACGAACAAATAATTGAACAACTTTATATAACCAATTTGATAAAAAAACCTTATAGATATAGAAACAATAAATCAATTTACTATTCAACCAAAAGCTAAAGAAAACCTAGAAACAGTTTCAAATGAGTCAGTAAATACAATAAATGTAGAAAATGAATTAGTAAATGTAAAAATTGAAATAGTAAGGTATAGTAAGTCGTTCAATAAACCAAAAGGACCTTAATGGAAAACCAAAACAAAACCTTCTAGTTCTTTACAACCAATATATGAATGTAGAATAATATTAGATATAGATAGTAGTCAAGACCTTAAGAAAACCATAGAAAATTGAGCACAATCCTTAAATTCAGTAGGTGTAGTAGTATCCTTTGAAAATCAACAAGAAATTTATGAATTCTGTAAAAGCACCCTTAGTGGAACCGTATTACAATTTTTTAGAAACATGGAACAAGAAAATAATAGTTATTTTCAAGAAGTTAAAAATAATTTTAGCATATCTGTATTTATAAATTTAATAAAACTATATTTTTTAGGAACAACTCAAGAAGATATAAAAGAACCCGCAATATATCTCCATAAGTTAGAACAATTGAAATTATGTAACATTTCTTATATAAAAGAATATGAACAAAAATTTAGGAAATATTCAATCCTTGCTAGAGTAGATAGAACCCCTAAATATTTAAATAAATATATATTAAAAATATAAGGACTTGTAGGACTTAGATTATGGAATGAATTTTCAACCTCCGAATATAAAAACTCTTCTTATATAGGTGCTAGAATAGAATTTATAAAATAATTGGTTAGTGAGAGAATGTGTAAGTATAAGATAAAGAAGCCAAATAAAGAAACAAGATATAAATCAACAACTTTGTAGAAAATTACATATATGAGAAAATCTAGACATAGGATATAGAGAATATAAGTTCAGAAAACCTAAGAACTACAATAAATTTTTAAGAAGAAAGTCAAAAACCTTTTCTAAAAGATGACTTTATCAAACAAGATATAAAAAACTTGGAAAGTTTTGGATAAAAAGAAAAAGAACTAAGGAATGAAAAAGATAGTGTAAATGTTATTTGTGTGGTCAAGAAAGCCATATAAGACTTGAATGTTCTAAACTTAAAAACCATCAAATGAATGAAGTAGAAAAACCCAAGCAAAAATCAACCTAATAAATGAGTATCAGGTAGATAGTGAAGAAGAAGAACTCATTAGTGAATTAGATTTTGAAAGTGAAAATTCAAGTGTATATAGTATAGATGATAGTGAAACCAAAAGAGAAGAAATTTGTATGATCATTGAAAAAAGAGGAAAATAAACATAAGAAAACTTCTTTAAATTTAGAAAAACTTGTACAACCTTTAGAAAGTAAAATAAAACCTTATAATCTATAGAAATACTTACTAATAATAATTAAAGAAAAAATCTCAGAAGAAGAGGAAGACAATTCAAACTCTAAGGCTATGTTTGGTTCCCGGAAAGTACAAAGGAAAGAAAAAAAATGCTAAGGAAAATGATTTTCTCATGTTTGGTTGTCCTATGAAAAATATCAAAGAAAATCAAATATAATTAAAACTAATTAAACTTATTTATTTTTAAATTATTTAATCTTTATATTGATGAGTTAAAATAAATAAAATGAGTTTGAAGTAACAAAAAAAAATAATTTATCAACTTTTAATCTATTTTTTTATTTTCCTTCACTTTTTCTTTCCTTCTACTTTTCTTTTGTATTTTCTTTCCCTCGCATTTTCCCTCAAATTTTCCGGGAACCAAACATAGCCTAAAGAAATAAAAAAAACCAATAAGTCTTGTAAAAAAAATTATACCAACAATAGAATAAGTAAATATGGTATATAAAGTTAAATTTATCATTTTCCCAACAACCATTAAATTAAAAACCATAGAGTTAAAAGTAAATGCAATGTTAGATACTAGAGTCAGTAAAAACCTTTTATTTGAAACTTTAGTACCTTAGGAAGACTAGCAAACACTAGTTGAACCAGTAGAATTAGTCCAATATAATCAACAAAAACTAATATTAACCAAGTATAACCTTAATTAATAGCATAACCTTAGTGTTACCTCAAACTTATCTTGTACCTACTAGAAGTTTATATCCTTTTATTTTATGTTTAAATTTGTACATTTTTTACAAGGAGGGATAACAATACAAAATAACCAAGTCAGTTTTCATCCCAAAATCATAACAATTGTTTATATAAACATAGAAAACACATCAAATAAAAATCATAATGTAACCTCTTATCAGATTACCAAAGTATAAGCACAAAAGGATAGTAAAATTAATTATTATTTAGAACAATTAAGGAATGCAAATATGTTAAAAAAAAAACCTTATATTGGAAGCAAAAAAAAAACAAGAATTATAGGAGAAGACCCACAAAAATATTGGAATAGAAATAAAACAACTTGTAAAATACCAATTAAAAACCCAAATTTAACAATAAGAATGGCAGATATAGCATGTAACCTTATAGATACAAAGGAATTCATAATTCAAATAGAAAAACTATTGCAGAATAACCTCATTAAACCACATTTTAGTTCCCATAGATCTTTGGTTTTTTTTAGTAAGAATCCATAATAAAGAAAAAAAGAGGAAAAGCTAGGATGATTATTAATTATAAAAAATTAAATGAAAATACATATGATGATGCCTATAAAATTCCCAATAAAGATTATTTAATTAATTCTATTCAAGGATGTAAATACTTTTCTCAACTAAATTGTAAAAGTTGATTTTGGAAAATTAGATTAGAAGGAGATAGCAAATCATGGACAACATTTTCATGTCCCTGTGGATTATATGAATGGAATGTAATGCCATTTAAACTAAAAAAAAATGCTCCTCAAATATTTCAACGAATGATGGATAATATTTTTGGTGAATATTCTTTTATTCTTGTATATATTGATGATATTCTTGTTTTTTCGTATACTTTTCAGGAACATATAAAGCATTTAGAAATTATTTTTGAAAAACTAATTAGTCATGGATTAATAGTAAGTAAAAAGAAACTAAAATTATTTAAAACCCAAATAGAATTTTTAAGATTAGTTAGAGGATGGACAAATAAAACTACAAGATCATATAATACAAAAAATAAATCATTTTCCAGATAAACTCGAAGACTTAAAAACCCTTCAAAGGTTTTTAGGATTATTAAACTATGCTAAACCATATATTAAAAACCTTAGTAGATTAGCTGGACCCCTTTATAGTAAAACAAAAAATATAGGACAAAGATATTTTAACCAAGAAGATATTAACTTGTATAAAAACTAAAAAAAACTTGTAAAACATCTTCCAACTTTACATTTACTCTTAAAACGTGAATACAAAATAATTCAAACTGATGCTAGCCAAACAGGATGGGGATGTATACTTTTAGCAATCACTAACATTGGAGAAGAAAAACTTTGTAGATACTGTAGTGGAACTTTTAATGAATATCAAAAGAACCTTAGTTCTACAGACTTAGAAATTGAAACAATAATCTTAGTCTTAAAAAATTTCTTTTCCATTTAAAGCCTAGAGCTCTCGACCCAGAGTCGATTTTCATTTATGACCTAGAGTCATTTCTTTTCCATTTAGAGCCCAGAGCTCTCGACCTAGAGTCGATTTTCATTTATGACCCAAAGTCATTTTTTTTCCATTTAGAGCCCAGAGCTTTCGACTCAGAGTCATTTTTCATTTATGACCTAGAGTCATTTCTTTTTCATTTAAAGCCCAGAGCTTTTCACCCAAAGTCATTTCTTTTCCATTTAGAGCCCAGAGCTCTCGACCTAGAGTCATTTTTCATTTATGACCCAGAGTCATTTCTTTTTCATTTAGAGCCCAAAGCTCTCAACCCAGAGTCGATTTTCATTTATGACCCAGAGTCATTTATTTTCCATTTAGAGCCCAGAGCTCTCGACCCAGAGTTGATTTTCATTTATGACCCAGAGTCATTTCTTTTTCATTTAGAGCCCAAAGGTCTTGACTCAGAGTCGATTTTCATTTATGACCCAAAGTAATTTCTTTTCCATTTAGAGCCTAAAGCTCTCGACCCAGAGTCAATTTTCATTTATGACCCAAAGTCATTTCTTTTCCATTTAGAGCCCGGAGCTCTCGACCCGGAGTCGTTTTTCATTTATGACCCAGAGTCATTTCTTTTCCATTTAAAGCCTAGAGCTCTAGACCTAGAGTCATTTTTCATTTATGACCTAGTGTCATTTCTTTTCTATTTAGAGCCAAGAGCTTTTGACCCATAGTCATTTTTTCATTTATGACCCAAAGTCATTTCTTTTTCATTTAGGGCCCAGAGCTCTCGACCTAGAGTCGTTTTTCATTTATGACCCAGAGTCATTTCTTTTTCATTTAGAGCCCAGAGCTCTCGACCCAGAGTCATTTTTCATTTATGACCCAAAGTCATTTCTTTTCCATTTAGAGCCCAAAGCTCTCGACCCAAAGTTGATTTTCATTTATGACCTAGAGTCATTTCTTTTTCATTTAGAGCACAGAGCTCTCGACCTAGAGTCGTTTTTCATTTATGACCCAGAGTCATTTCTTTTTCATTTAGAGCCCAAAGGTCTCGACCCAAAGTCGATTTTCATTTATCACCCAGAGTAATTTCTTTTCCATTTAGAGCCTAAAGCTCTCAACCTAGAGTCAATTTTCATTTATGGCCCAAAGTCATTTCTTTTCCATTTAGAGCTCGGAGCTCTCGACCCAGAGTCGTTTTTCATTTATGAGCCAGAGTCATTTCTTTTCCATTTAGAGCCTAGAGCTCTCGACCCAGAGTCATTTTTCATTTATAACCCAGTGTCATTTCTTTTCTATTTAGAACCCAGAGCTCTTGACCTAGAGTCAATTTTCATTCATGACCCAGAGTCATTTCTTTTTCATTTAGAGCCTAGAGCTCTCGACCCAGAGTCATTTTTTCATTTATGACCCAAAGTCATTTTTTTTTTCATTTAGAGCCCAGAGCTCTTGACCTAGAGTCGTTTTTCATTTATGACTCAGAGTCATTTCTTTTTCATTTAGAGCCCAGAGCTCTCGACCCAGAGTCGTTTTTCATTTATGACCCAGAGTCATTTCTTTTCCATTTAGAGCTCAGAGCTCTCGATCCGGAGTCGAGTTTTATTTATGACCCAGAGTCATTCTTTTTTCATTTAGAGCTCAGAGCTCTCGACCCAGAGTCGTTTTTCATTTATGAACCAAAGTCATTTCTTTTTAATTTAGAGCCCAGAGTCGATTTTCTGACCTAGAGTAATTTCTTTTCCATTTAGAGCCCAAAGCTCTCGACCCAAAGTCATTTTTCATTTATGACCATAAATCATTTCTTTTCCATTTAGAGCCCTAAGCTCACGGCCTAGAGTCGTTTTCTCATCTATGGCCCAGAGTCATTCTTTCCACGAAGAGCCTTGAGCTCATGACATAGAGTTGTTCCATTTTTGTGATTACGACCCCGTGTTCTGAGCTTACACTCGTCATGTGCTAGGACAAAATTTCTAGTCTTTTTCTTCTAGTTATTCTGTATAGTTCACTTTATTCTGCTCATTATTCGTATCTTTACTCACATTCCCTACACTCGTGATCTCTACCGAAGAGGGGCATATTTGTAGATCCTCCATTTTGTCCTCCTAGCACATGTCCTATTAGGTATTTGTTCGGTACTTTACAGTCGTTTTCTGGTGGCCCATTACTACTCGTGTAGCCTATCTTTTTTTAAGCCACCTTGAGGATTTTGGTTAAGGGATTTATCTAACCCCATTGTGATTCTTGGCAGCCCTAATTTAGACTTAGGCTCACTTAGGCACCCTAGGCCCATTTAGATACACATGGCCCATTAGGCACCACCTTAGGCCCACTTAGGCACCCTATGCCCATTTAGATACACTCGACCCTTTAGGCACCACCTTAGGCCCACTTAGACACCCTAGGCCACCTATGAATACCTTGGTCCTTTAAGCACACCTAGATCTTTCAAACACACCCTGACCTACTTAAACACTACCAAGTCACCTAGGCACCTACCAACTTATGTCACTTAGTCACCTTCCCATTTAGGACACTTAGATCTTTTTTATGATAGGTTCCACTTAGATGTTTTCCAAGTTTAGTTCACTTAGGTTTGATTTTTTTTATTTTTTTTATTTTGATTACTCGATTTTGAGTTAAGCTGAGTATTGGGTTGATTTTGATTTTGACTTTGAGTTCACAAGATTAATTTTTGCATTTTGAATTACGTATGTGATATTTATTTATTTATTCACTTTTTTTTCTATATTAATTAATTTATTTATTTTCTTGTATGTGGTTGATCTTTCCTATTTTTTTCGTGTTTAAATTTGCATGTTTTCTAATTTTATTACCTATTTACTATTTGCATGATACCTATTTGATTCATTTTATTTTATATTTGTGTAGGGATCTTCTCCAAAAAAGAAGACAAGTGAAAGTCCACAGTTGCAGCAATTTTTGGGGAATGCACAAAAGGGATTTTTGGTTTTGGAAGGTTTAAGAATCTCTTTGGAAACTTTGAGATTGTTTTTGGATAAGAAGGCTCTCTTTAGGAAGATATCATGGAGAGTTTGGAAGGGTGGTTGGACTTGCTATTCTGGGAAATGAGATGTATGTGTCTATAATAGAAGGTTTTGGAGGAGAGCACAGGCTGCAAAAGGAAGATAAGAGGGTTGACTCTAAAAATAAATAAAATAAATAAAAAATAAATAAATAATAAATAAATAAAATGTTTTGGGAAGAGAACACAAGGTGATCAGAGGTGAATGAGGCAGCATGATAGATATTGATGGCAGCGTGAGAGAGATTGAAGAGAAGAGATTGACGCTGGTCTTGGGGAACGAAAAATGGGAAATATGATTTTTCAAATTCGTACCTACTGTACATGCTGAATTCTGGACATCTGATTAGCTTGAGTGTTTTAAAAAATATTTTGTAGTACTATCCAACCTTGGATTCATTTTTTATGTGATATAGACACTTTGAACTATGTGTGTGATTTTTTTAAATGATTTTTAGTGATCATTTATTATTTTTTAAAAAAAATCATTTATGCATGTCAGTTTTTCTTATCTAATCTGGACTTTGTAGAACCTTTAGGTGTCTTTGCTGCAATCTGTCCTTTGAATGAGTGTTTGGCTTTCGGTATGTTGATCTAGATGTATAGGAGTTGTTTCCTAAAAATTTTCATAATTAAATTCCACTATAAGCCATTTTTTTAGAAATTGTTTTTTGATACTTCCTTTTTTAACTGCATGCTGATGGTTTTATACTTTACTTGAAATTGTTATTATTTTTGGAGTCATTTGATTTATCTTAGCTCAATTTTGGCTTTGGTACTATATATTAGACATAATAAAGATGTTATATAATTCATACTTGTCCTGATCACTCTAGCATTTTTTAAGGAATCTTATAAATCATGCATGCTATCTAGGTACGCTCTCTATCACATACTTTTCAAAATTTTATGAACATTCATGTTGTTGTGAGTTTTATTTATGCTTGATGTGATCCTTAGGTGCTTAGATGTATGCTTGATTCACTTGGATAAAATACATGTGTGCTATATTTCCAAGCTGACCATTGATGTTTTGTGATAGCACTTAAGAAGTAGTCCAGGTATGCACCCTAAATTTTCTTTCTGATTTGTAATTGGTTTTCTTGTCTAGCATGTTATTTTTTGGAAATCACCTTAGCCTACCTAGTACCCTCAATCAACCGATTAATTGTCACGTTCCCTTCAACTTAGTCAATAGAGACCTTTATAAGGCTTACAGAGGTGCTACCTCCTAGAGGTACCTTCCCAACAAGTAATCTGATCCCCGGACCTAGACTCGGGTTTTTCAAAGACACGCTTTTCCAAAAACTATAGAGTCATTTTTTAGGGTTTTATTTCATGTTTTATTTTCCCTTTAAAATAAAATAAAATAAGTGGTGACTCCGACTTTTCCAAAAATAATTTTTCACAAAATAAAAGCGAGTCTCGTCGATCAAGTGGGGACACACGTGAAAAATGCAAGTCCACATTAGTGTTGAGAATTGATTTTGTGAAGTGTAGAAAAAAATTGAATTAAGAAAATGAAATTAATTGGAAAAGATAAGAAAAGAAAAAAAAATAGTATATATTATTTTTGGCTTTAGGCTAGGCCGTAGCCACCTTTGAGTGGCTTGTTTTAAATAAAAGAAAAAATAAAGGTAAAGAGAAAAAGGAAATAAAGGAGTTGTAGGGGGTGCTCCGCGACTGTGTGGAAGGTGCAACTTGTCTTTAGTTGACTATTTCAACAACCAAATGACCTCCGTTTCACATGATTTTTTAGAAGAACATTCTACTTGACACGAGGAATGTTCATACGATGTCAGATTTTCTTTTTAACGACCAGATTTTTAGATCTGTGGTAGGGTGGTATAACCCTAAAACTTCTATTTAATGTTTTTTCTAGAAAAAAATTATAGATTTGTTGTTGGGAGATAAATAAGTAGTATTTGTGACATTTGAATATGATTATTGATATGAGAAATTTTATTTGGTGATTTACATAATTTTCTTTGGAAATTTTGTGATGTTGGGATTATTTAATTGTGGAAAAATTGTGTGTTGGGTGATTGAAATTATTAAGATTATTGGAAATGAATAAAATTAAGGTAGAAATTGTGTTTTGTTAATATGTGTATTAGTGGGAATTTTCTCGGATGTTTTTGTTAGTTTAATTGTGGAAAAATAATTGTATAGGAAGTGAAAAAAATTATTGAGATTGTTGAGAATAAATAAAATTAGGGTATAAATTGTGTTTTGTTGATATGTGTATTAGTGGGAATTTTCTTGGATGTTTTTGGTGATTTAAATGTGGAATAATAATTGTATTTGGTGTTAAAAATTATTGAAATTGTTGAGAATAAATAAAATTATGGTATAAATTGTGTTCTGTTGGTACGTGTATTAGTGGGAATTTTATTGGATTTTTTTGTGGTTTAATAATTGTATTGGATGTAAAAAAACTATTGAGATTATTGAGAATAAATAAAATTAAGGTATAAATTGTGTTTTGTTGATATGTGTATTATTGAAAATTTTCTTTGATATTTGGAGTGATTTAATGGTGGAAATTTTGTTATGTTGGTTATTGGAGTTTTTTTAACATGTCGGGATTTAATGAAAAAAAAAATTGTCTTGGAAAAATTGTGGATAATGATATGTGATATTATTGCATTCCAAGTACATCATGGTTGTGTGAATGAAGAATAAAAATTGTTTAAAGGTTGCATGAAATGGAAAAAGAAAGAAAAAAATAATTATGATGAAAAGTAAAGGCCTATGAAAGGTGAATTAAGAAGAGAGTGAGATCCCTAGGATGAAAGACCCAAAAATTTACCCCAAGAATACTCCAAATGGGGAGTGTTATTGGGTATGGACGTGTATCCTTCAGTAAAAGCCTAAGAACAATAGTACATTGTATGACTGCGTGTCACATTCCCACATGCATTTTATTTAATTGTTGAGAATTGTTGAAGCGTTATAATTAGAGCAAATAAAATGTTGGGTTGTTTGTTTTATGGTTGAATGTTTTATTTTGTATATCATTGCTTAGTAATACCAATTAACCCCCTTGGTTGTAAGGCACCCTACTGAGCAATGTGGAAATGCTCACTCTTTCTTTCTTGAAACTTTTTAGATGTAGATTTGGCTCATGAAGATCAACAATTAGAGCAAGGAGGGCGTCAAAATGCCCCATGAGATTTTGGAGTAGCTTAGAGGGCTTTAACATATTTTGTTTTGTTTGATTATTTTGGATCTTGTACCAGTAGACTGTTAAAACTATATATTTGTAATTGGACTTTATTTTGATTAACTTGCTTAAACTGTGAACTTTTATTTCAAACTTGGATTAGAGACCTAGTTGATATTTACTTTCTCATGTTGCACATGAGTATTGGTTTTATAATGATGAATTGGGACTTTAGTTAGAGGAAGTTTTTTTGTGATTTATTTCTAAAAAAAATAAATTTCCATGGTGTTTTAGTTGACTGATAGCTTGGAGTAGAAGAAACCTTTAGGGTCAAACATTTGACCTGGGGTCATGGGTCAAGTTCTAGGCTGCCTGGAATTTGGGTTATGACATTAGCACTCTCAATATTTATAGGCTCAACA